>NW_026611851.1:2050983-2395319 GCF_023638135.1 Falco biarmicus | reverse complement strand
CACGGCCTGTCCCAGCCCTCCACAGCACACCACAGCCCGTCCCAGCCCACCACAGCACACCACAGCCCACCACAGTACGTCTCAGCCCACCACAGCCCACCACGGCTCGTCCCAGCCCACCACAGCCCAGCACAGCCCACCACAGCCTACCAGGGCCCACCTCAGCCCACCACGGCCCATCCCAGCACGTCCCAGCTTGTCCCAGCACGTCCCAGCCCGTCCCAGCACACCACAGCCCGTTCCAGACTATCAGAGCCCGTCCCCGCCCACCACAGCCGGTCCCAGCCCAACAAAACCCCTCCCCGCCCACCACATCCCGTCCCAGCCCACCACAGCCCGTAGAGGCCCGTCCAAGCCCGTCCCAGCCCACCACGGCCCGTCCCAGCCCACCACAGGCCACTACAGCACACCACAGCCTACCGCAGACCACCACAGCCCGTCACAGCTCGTCCCAACCCATCACAGCCCGTCACAGCCCGTCTCAGCCCACCACAGCCCGTCCCAGCCAAACACAGTCCGTCCCAGCCCACCACAGCCCGTCCCAGCCAAACACAGTCCGTCCCAGCCCACCACAGACCGTCCCAGCCCACCACAGACCATTCCAGCCCAGCAGAGCCTGTCCCAGCCCACCAGAGCCTGTCCCCGCCCACCACGGCCCGTCCCCGCCCACCACGGCCCGTCCCCGCCCACCACGGCCCGTCCCCGCCCACCACGGCCCGTCCCCGCCCACCACGGCCCGTCCCAGCCCGTGCCAGCCCACCACAGCCCACTACAGACCGTCCCAGAATGTCCCAGCCCGTCCCAGCCAACCACAGCCCGTCCCCGTCCACCACATCCCGTCCCAGCCCACCACAGACCGTCCCAGCCCAGCACAGCCCGTCCCAGCCCACCACAGCCCGTCCCAGCCCACCACAGCCCGTCCCAGACCACCGCAACCCGTCCCAGCCCACCACAGCCCATTCCAGACCACCAGAGCCCGTTCCCACCGACCACAGCTTGTCCTGGCCCACCACAGCCCGCCCCGGCCCTACACAGCCCGGCCTGGCCCACCACAGCCCGCCCCGGCCCACCACAGCCCGTCCCAGCCCACTAAGTCCCACCACAGCACACCACAGTTTACCACGGCCCACCACGGCACGTCCCAGCCCACCACAGCCCGTCCCAGCCCGTGCCAGCCAATACCAGTCCACCACAGCCCGTGCCAGCCTGTCCCAGCCCACCACAGCCCTTCCCAGCCCACCACAGCCCACCACAACCCGTCCCAGCCCACCACAGCCCACCACAGCTTGTCCCAGACCACTACAGCCCACCACAGCCCACCAGAGCCCGTCCCAGCTTACCACAGCCCACCACAGCCCACCACGGCCTGTCCCAGCCCTCCACAGCCAACCACAGCCCGTCTCAGCCCACCACGGCCCACCGCGGCCCGTCCCAGCCAACCACGGCCCGTCCCAGCCCACCACGGCTCGTCCCAGCCCGCCACGGCTCGTCCCAGCCCGCCACGGCCCGTCCCAGCCCGCCACGGCCCGTCCCAGCCCACCACGGCCCGTCCCAGCCCACCACAGCCCGTCCCAGCCTGTCCCAGCTCATCCCAGCCCACCACAGCCCACCACAGTTTGTCCCAGCCCACCGCAGCCCGTCCCAGCCCACCACAGGCCACTACAACACACCACAGCCCGTCACAGCTCGTCACAGCTCGTCACAGCACGTCCCAGCCCGTCCCAGCCCACCCCAGCATGTCCCAGGCCCCCACAGCCCACGACAGCCCTTCCCAGCCCACGACAGCCCGTCCCAGCCCACGACAGCCCATCCCAGCCCACCACAGCCCACTACAGAGCACCACAGCCCACTACAGAGCACCACAGACCACTACAGAGCACCACAGACCACTACAGAGCACCACAGCCCGTCCCCGCCCACCACAGCCCGTCCCCGCCCACCACAGCCCGTCCCCGCCCACCACAGCCCGTCCCCGCCCACCACAGCCCGTCCCCGCCCACCACAGCCTGTCCCAGGCCTTCCCAGCCCACCACAGCCCGTCCCGGACCACGACAGCCCGTCCCGGACCTACCACAACCCGTCCCCGACCACCACAGCAGGTCCAAGCCCACCACAGCCTGTCCCAGCCCACCACAGACCGTCCCAGCTCTCCACAGCTCTCCATAGCCCGTCCCAATCCTCCACAGCCCATCCCAGCCTAACACAGCCTGTCCCAGCCCAACACAGCTTATCCCAGCCCACCACAGCCTGTCCCCACCCACCACAGCCCGTCCCAGCACACCACAGCCCGTCCCAGCCCGTCCCAGCCCGTCCCAGCCCGTCCCAGCCCGTCTCAGCTCACCACAGCCTGTCCCCAGCCCACCATGGCCCACCACAGCCCGTCCCAGCTAAACACAGTCCGTCCCAGCCCACCACACTCACCACAACTCGTCCCAGACCGTTCCAGCACAGCATAGCTTGTCCCAGCCCACCACAGCCCGTCCCAGCCCACCACAGCCCGTCCCAGCCCACCACAGCCCGTCCCAGCCCACCACAGCCCACCAGGGCCTGTCCCGGCCCAACACGGCCCACCACAGCCTGTCTCAGTTCATCACAGTCCGTCCCAGCCCACCACGGCCTGTCCCAGCCCACCACAGCACACCACAGCCCACCGCAGCCCGTCCCAGCCCGTGCCAGCCAATACGAGCCCACCAGAGCCCGCCACGGCCCGCCACGGCCCGTCCCGGCCCACCTGTGTTGGGAACAGTATCTCACCTTCTTGATTTCGGCACCTCCTTTCGCTATGATGTTCTTGTGGAACTGTTTGCAGATGGGGACAGAAATAGAAAAGCTGTTTTCAACCTAAGGGAGAAAGGAAGGGAGAACTGAAGATTACACTGTCGTGGCAAGGGAGGCCCGACTTCAGGAGCTCTGATAAACGAGCTTTTGAAAACAGGCTTAGACCCAAGGAAGTTCTCTATACGAGGGACTTTTGTAAGACTAAACAAAGGCAAGGACGTTCCCCTATAGCCTTCCCATAACAGGTACTACCCCCTGCCTCCATTCAGCCAAAACAGCGCCGACAGCTCCCTCCTCTTGAGGTGTTTTAGCTCTACCCAAGCCAGTAGAGCTCTGCTTTGCCCCAGGGTTATCCAGGCACGTAGGAGGGAAGAGCAGGCAGAAGACCTCCTTACCAGGTCTGCCACCATCTTTTGCATGTACTCGGTGCACTTCTCCACCTCGTTTTTGGGACCTCGGAGTTGGACGATGTCACTCTTGTCTGCAGGGTCTGGGAAGCTGATGATAACCTGCAGGAGCGGTCATTTCTAGTTAGCTCAAGCAAAAGCAAGAACCCTTGTGTCAGACACATGCAAAGGTTGGGGGGATCCTACTCATGCCCTTTTCCCATTCAGAAACGGGGAACCGTGTTAGCGGCCTCTGGCTAAAAGAACTATCTTCTCAGACACTTGCGCTACAGAGCCACTAAAGTTACGACTTCTGTGACGACAGGCCTACTACCCATGTAGGAAATATCCCCTCTGGATTCCTCCTCTCCTACAAAGCCTTACCTCTGGGAATTGCTCCCGGATTTCCCAGACCCGCTCAGCCTTCTGCCCAGTGATGGTCCGGTGGAATTTCTGCTCAACGATTAGGTCCGCAGCGCGTTCATTTTCCTGATGGGAACAGAGGGCACACTGAGTGTTCAGCCGGAGAGCCATCTACTTTGACTTAGCGGTTTGCTGCCCGACGGTTTACTTGCCAGCACTGTCCCTCTTTTCTCCAGACCAAATTCACTCTGCGTTGACAGAGAAGGGCTACCCGAGGGAACAGGGGAAGACATTTGTGAAGAGGAACTTGCACTTGTCATGAGATCCAAGTGCTCCGTGGGCAAGGGGCACACACTCGCACCAGAAGGTTACAAGGGAACACGAGAGCGCAAACCCTGCAGTCTCCCAAACATCACGTCCTACCCACTCACCATACGGGAAGCGAGTTCCAGCAGCTCTTTCTTGGCCTGTGGGACCCCCTGTGGGTCTCCTTCCATTCTGATCGGGTTGCTCTTCTTGTTGTCCGGGGGAATGCGCACAGACACCTTGTACAGATCCTTCATCCTGTTAACTTCGAGGCAAGGACTGTGGTGACGCCGTCTGCTAGGCAAAGACCTGGAAGCAAGGCACCTTGATTATCACTGCTCAGAGGCTGTTGAAGAAGTAAAGCCGCCTCTGGGAAGGGCTCAGCGGGGTAGGGTTGAGACAGGGGAAATTGCCTCTTCCCCCTGGAGTTCACTGAGAGCAGACCTGTGCCACACGAGAGCCTGTCCAAGTAAATACCGTGGCATCTACAGAGCCCATTGTTCCCTTGTCAGAGCGAGGCGTGTTTCTTCCCCAAACAGTATCACATTTAGAGCAGAGGACAATCGTTCCTTTCTACCCCAAACTCTTGGCTGGGGTCACGTTGCAGTGCTATCAAACTAGCAGACCGCAACAAGGCTTTACCGTTGGCCATATTCTACTGCCGGTGCTGTAGCACCTTCCTCCAGAGGCCAGACCACACTGCTCCTCCTCCAGCTGACACCCTCTCCCACAAGCCACAGGGCTATTTAACCCCTTAGCGGGAACCAGCTACACCTGCACGTCATCCACGTCAATCAACCCACTGCCTCTGAGGCAAGGCCACAGCTCCGTGTTATCAATGCTAATCAACCCACCGCCTTCATTCCTCTACAGGGAGAAGCTCACCAAGCACATTTCCACCACCCACAACTGGCTGCTAAAATGTCATTCGCACAGAGAAGTAATTCCACTACTGTTCAGGCTCCCAAGGTACTTTCACACGTTAAAGCCATCGCAAGGCCTGACGGCCCATTTCTCTCCTTGTACCACCACCACTCCAGGAAAGCAGAGGAAACGTGATGGAGACAGCACACTGGGTGAGCTACAGAGCCCCTGATACCATCTACTAAACACGAAGAGTGTGAGCATGGGAAGGACTAGAAAGGCACTCCACTTACCGTTTAGCTGCGTTCTTGCCAATGAGGTGTCGGTGGAATTGGTGGTCAGCCTTGATTATTGCGTAATCCATCCCGTGGATCTAAAAAGAATTATATTTTTATATCTATATCTATATATGTATGTATGTCCACTATTATATATTATATTATATAGGGCCAGGTAGGACAGGCCACCGCTTCTGTCTCGTGCCCTAAGTAACTGCCTACTGCCACTATTGGCACTGACTCACCAGCGGTCAGCTACAAGCACTTCTGCTCTTAAGCAGAGCACAAGCATTCCTCTGCTTTGAGAAGAGAGCATTGTGCTCATGAAACATCGAAAAGACTCACTTCTATGCCTCTCCAGCTATAACCAAGAGAATCCTTCCTTCTCCGCACCAAAAAAATTAATGCTGACTTTTCAAGGATGCTATGGATGACCAAGGGGTGTCATCCACCTGCCACACAATTTGTCTCCTGCAAGTTCGATTAAGCATGCCAAGACATCCTATGGATGTGACAAACACCTCATCACCTCTGCTCTGTTGCCCCTTCTTCCCCCAGTTTCTTACTGGAACTAGTAACTGCAGCTCACCAGTTCCTTGAGCACGGCTTCAATCTGTTCCTGAGCCACATGCACATCTTCTGTAGGTCCTTCCAAAGTGATGTTATCCTCTCCTCCAGTGAATTTGATGTGAACCTTGAGGTGAAGGACAATGAATCTCTTCAGAATTTGCCAAGATCCAAGCCAGGCCAATGCTTTTGGTCAGGCCTACACCATCGATCCCTGCCACTGAGAGATGTGCTCCTTCCCAAAAAGCCCAGACCAAATCCCCACAATTTTACAAGTCAGAAACTTAACAATTTCGGCCATATGGCAGTGCCTAGAGCCCAAGGCTCTGGTGCCGTCCCGGTTTCTGCAAGGGCTTTGGAGAAGTTTACTCATTTAGCCTTTATCTAGATACCGTCTAACTCCCCAGGGAGAAGCCTTGCTGCACTCGCCATTTCCAGGTATCCTACTACATCAGTTCTCAAAACAGCACCACATAAAGCTTCCTTGGAAGGGCTCAACCCATGACAATAACATAGGAGGAGCAGTGTTTGCAGCAGTAAAAGAGAGGGTTCCCTTGAACAGCAAAGATCTGTGTCATTTCCCCCTGGGTTTACCCACGCTAGAATACACCTCTCTCTTTCGTGACGAGTGATCTGGACTAAACCTTTTTCTACGCCGGGGGTGCTAAGCTAACCAGCTCACCCATACCTTTGGCATCTGCTGAGTTATTTTGGCCAGGTTCTGTCCTTTCTTTCCAATAATGAAACGATGAAGCCAAGAGGGGGCAGAGACCGAGGAGACGGTAAAACTGTTGGCCTGAGAGACAGAAAAACAGAGAAGCTGTTTGATGGACAAACCACAGCACACCACAGCACACCACAGCAAGTCCCAGCCCACCACAGCCCGTCCCAGCCAACCACAGCCCGTCCCAGCACATCCCAGCACACCACAGCCCGTCCCACCCCACCACAGCCCACCAGAGCCCGTCCCGGACCACCACAGCCCGTCCCCGCCCAACACAGCCCGTCCCAGACCACCACAGCCCGTCCCAGCCTGTCCCAGACCACCAGAGCCCGTCGCAGCCCACCACAGCCCGTCACAGCCCGTCCCAGCTCTCCACAACCCACCACAGCCCATCCCAGCCCATCCTCGCCCACCACAGCCCGTCCCAGCCCGTCCCCGCCCACCACGGCCCGTCCCAGCCCGTCCCAGCCCACCACAGCCCATCCCAGCCCACCACAGCCCGTCCCAGCCCACCACGGCCCATGAAAGCCCACCACAGCCCACCACGGCCCACCACAGTTCACCACAGCCCGTCCCAGCCCACCACGGCCCACCATAGCACACCACGGCCCACTGCAGCCCATCCCGGCCCGTCCCAGCCCACCACGACCCGTCCCAGCCCGTGCAAGCCCGTCCCAGCTTACCACAGCCCACCACAGACCGTCCCAGCCCACCACAGCCCGTCCCAGCCCCTCCCAGCCCGTCTCAGCCCACCACAGCCTGTCCCAGCCTGTCCCAGCTCGTCCAAGCCTGTCCCAGACCCCCAGAGCCCGTCGCAAGCCACCACAGCCCGTCACAGCCCGTCACAGCTCTCCACAACCCACCACAGCCCATCCCAGCCCATCCTCGCCCACCACAGCCCGTCCCAGCCCGTCCCAGCCCACCACGGCCCGTCCCAGCCCGTCCCAGCCCACCACAGCCCATCCCAGCCCACCACAGCCCGTCCCAGCCCACCACGGCCCATGAAAGCCCACCACAGCCCACCACGGCCCACCACAGTTCACCACAGCCCGTCCCAGCCCACCACAGACCTCCAGAGTTCGTCTCAGCTCACCACAGCCTGTCCCAGCCCACCACGGCCCACTACAGCACACCACGGCCCACTGCAGCCCATCCCGGCCCTTCCCAGCCAACCACGGCCCGTCCCAGCCCGTGCAAGCCCGTCCCAGCACACCACAGCCCACCACAGCCCGTCCCTACCCACCACAGCGCGTCCCAACTCACCACAGCCCACCACAGTCCTTCAGAACCCACCACAGCCCACCACAGCCCATCCCAGCCCACCACAGCCCGCCCCAGGCCACTACTAGCCCGTGCCAGCCCACCACAGCCCGTCTCAGCCCTCTACAGCCCGTCCCAGCCCACCACAGCCCGTCCCAGCCCACCACAGCCCACCACAGCTTGTCCCAGACCACCACAGCTCTTCCCAGCCCACCATAACCCACCACGGCCTATCCCAGCCCACCACAGCCCGTCCCATCACACCACAGCCCACTACAGCCCGTCCCAGCCTACCACGGCCCGTCCCAGCCCACCACGGCCTGTCCCAGCCCACCACGGCCCGTCCCAGCCCACCACGGCCCGTCCCAGCCCACCACGGCCCACCAAGGAGCACCAAAGCCCATCCCAGCCCATTACAGCCTGTCCCAGACCACCACATCCCATCTAAGCCCACCACAGCCCGTCCCAGCCCACCACGATCGACCACAGCGCACCACACCCCACCACGGCCGACCACAGCCCACCACGGCCCATCCAAGCCCACCACGGCCCATCCAAGCCCACCACGGCACGGCACGTCCCAGCCCACCACAGCCCGTCCCAGCCCATCACGGCCCGTCCCAGCCCACCACAGCCCGTCCCAGCCCACCACAGCACATCCCAGCCCACCAGAGCCCGTCCCAGCCCACCACAGCCAACCACGCCCCGTCCCAACCCACCAGAGCCCGTCCCAGCTCACCACAGCCCACCACAGCCCGTCCCAGCCCACCAGAGGTCGTCCCAGCCCACCACTAACCCACCAAAGCCCCTCCCAGCCCACCAGAGCCTGTCCCAGATTACCACAGCCCACCACAGCCCGTCCCAGCCCGTCCCAGCCCACCAGAGGTCGTCCCAGCCCACCACAACCCACCACAGCCCGTCCCAGCCCGTCCCAGCCCACCATGGCCGCCGTGGACCACCAGAGCCCGTCCCAGCCCACCACAATCCCGTCCCAGCCCACTACAGCCCGTCACAGCCCACCACAACCCGTTCTAGCTCACCACAAACCACCACAGCGCACCAGAGTCTGTCCCGGCCCCCCAGAGCCAGTCCCAGCCCGCCACAGCCCGTCCCAGCCCACCGCAGCCCGCCACGGCCCGTCCCAGCCCACCACAGCCCATTCCAGACCACCAGAGCCCTTCCCAGTTCACCACAGCATGTCCCAGCCCACCACAGCCCACCACAGCCCGTCCCAGCCCACCACAGCCCGTGTCAGCCCGTCCCAGCCTGTCCCAGCTCACCACAACCCACCACAGCCCATCCCCGCCCACCACAGCCCATCCCCGCCCACCACAGCCCATCCCCGCCCACCACAGCTCGTCCTCGCCCACCACAGCCTGTCCCAGCCCACAGCAACCCGTCCCAGCCCACCACAGCCCGTACCAGCCCCCCACAGCCCACCACAGCCCGTCCAAGACCACTAGAGCCCGTCCCAGCCCACCACAGCCGGTTCCAGACCACCAGAGCCCGTCCCAGCCCGTCCCAGCCCGTCCCAGCCCACCAAGTCCCATCCCCGCCCACCAAAACCCGTCACCGCCCACCAAAGCCCATCCCAGCTTACCACAGCCCGTCCTCGCCCACCACAGCCCGTCCCCGCCCACCATAGCCCGTCGCCGCCCACCACAGCTCGTCCCCGCCCACCACGGCCCAACTCAGCCCGTCCCAGCCCTTCCCAGCCCACCACAGCCGTCCCGGACCACGACAGCCCGTCCCGGACCACCACAACTCGTCCCTGACCACCACAGAAGGTCCAAGCCCACCACAGGCCATCCCAGCCCACCACGGCCCGTCCCAGCCCACCACAGCCCGTCCCAGCCCACCACGGCCCAACCCAGCCCTTCCGAGCCTGTCCCAGCCCTTCACAACCCACCACAGCCCGTCCCAGCCCGTCCCAGGCCACCACAGCCCGTCCCACCTCTACCACAGCCCGTCCCAGCCCACCACAGCCCACCACGGCCCACCACTGCCAGCCACGGCCCATTACAGCCCGCCACGGGCCGTCGCGGCACGCCACGGCCCACCACTGCCCGCCACGGCCCGCCACAGCTAGTCCCAGTCCACCACAGCCCACCACAGCCCACCACAGCGCTTCACAGCCCTCCACAGCACTCCACAGCCCGTCCCAGCCCACCACGGCCCACCACAACCCACCACAGCCCACCACGGCCTGCCAAGGCCCACCACAGCCCACTACGGCACGCCACGGCCCACCACTGCGCACCACGGCCCACCAGAGCACACCACGGCCCACCATGGCCCGTCACAGCCCATCCCAGTTCGCCACAGCCCACGAAAGCCCACCACAGACCGTCCCAGCCTACCACAACTTATCCCAGCCCACCACAGCCCACCAAAGTCCACCACAGCCCGTCACAGCCCACCACAGACCGTCCCAGCCCACCACAGACAGTCCCAGCCCACCACAGACCGTTCCAGACCACCAGAGCCCGTCCCAATCCACCACAGCCTACCACAGCATGTCCCAGGCCACCACAGCCCACCACAGCCTGTCTCAGCCCATCCCAGCCTGTCCCAGCCCGTCCCAGCCCACCACAGCCCGTCTCAAGCTCACCACAACCTACCACAGCCCACCACAGCCCGTCCCAGCCCACCACGGCCCACCACAGCCCACCACGGCCCACCACGGCCCGTCGCAGCCCACCAGGACCCGTCCCAGCCCACCACGGCCCACCACGGACCGTCCCAGCCCACCACGGCCCGTCCCAGCCACCACAGCCCGTCCCCGCCCACCAGAGCTACACCCAGCCCGTCCCAGCCCACCACAGCCCGTCTCAAGCTCACCACAACCCACCACAGCCCACCACGGCCCACCACAGCCCGTTCCAGCCCACCACAGCCCACCACAGCCCACCACAGCCCACCTCAGCCCGTCCCCGCCCACCACAGCCCACCACAGCCCACCACAGCCCGTCCCAGCCCGTCCCAGCACTCCACAGCCCGTCCCAACTCACCACAGCCCGTCCCAGCCCACCACGGCCTGTACCAGGCCACCACAGCACGTCCCAGCCCACCACAGCCCGTCCCAGCCCGTCCCAGCCCACCACAGACAGTCCCAGCCCTCCACAGCCCGTCCCAGCCCACCACAGCCCGTCTCAAGCTCACCAGAACCCACCACAGCCCACCACGGCCCACCACAGCCCACCACAGCCCGTTCCAGCCAACCACAGCCCGTCCCAGCCCACCACGGCACATCCTAGCCCACCACGGCCCGTCCCAGTCACTACAGTCCACCACAGCCCGTCCCAGCCCATCAAAGCCCGTCCCAGCACACCACAGCCCGTCCCCGCCCACCACAGCCCACCACAGCCCGTCCCAGCCCACCACAGCCCGTACCAGGCCACCACAGCCCGTCACAGCCCACCATAGCCCACCACAGCCGAGCATAGTCCACCACAGCCCACCACAGCCCGTCCCAGCCCACCACAGCCCATCCCAGCCCACCACAGCCCGTCCCAGCCCACCACAGCCCGTCGCAGCCCACCACGGCCCGTCCCAGTCACTACAGTCCACCACAGGCCGTCTCAGCCAACCACAGACCACCACAGCCTGTCCCAGCCCGTCTCAGCCAACCACAGCCTGCCACGGCCCACCACGGCCCATCACGACCCACCACGGCCCGTCCAGGCCCGCCACGACCCACCATAGCCCACCAAACCCCGTCCCAGCCCACCACAGACCATCCCAGCCCACCACAGCCCGTCCCAGTACACCACAGCCCGTCCAAGCACACTACAGCCCGTCCCCACCCACCACAGCCCACCACAGCCCATCCCAGGCAACCACAGCCCACCACAGCCCGTACCAGACCACCACAGCCTGTCCCAGATCATCATAGCCTGTCCAAGCCCACCACAGCTTGTCCCAGCCCACTACAGCCCACCACAGCCCGTCCCAGCCCACCACAGCCCGTCCCAGCCCACCACAGCCCGTACCAGGCCACCACAGCCTGTCCCAGCTCATCAAAGCCTGTCCCAGCCCACCACAGCTTGTCCCAGCCCACTACAGCCCACCACAGCCCGTCCCAGCCCACCACAGCCTGTCCCAGCCCACCACAGCCTGTTCCAGCCCACCACTGCCTGTCCCAGCCCTCCACAGCAGGTCCCAGCCCACCTCGGCCAGCCACGGCCCATCACAGCCCGCCACCGCCCCCCCCGAGCCCACCACGGCCCGTCACAGGTTGTCCCAGTCCGCCACAGCCGTCTCGGCCCGCCACAGCCCATCCAAGACCTCCACAGCCCGTCCCAGCCCACCGCAGCCCGTCCCAGCCCACCACAGCCCGCCACAGCCTATCCCAGCCCATCACAGCCCACCACGGCCCACCAGAGCCCACTACAGCCTGTCCCAGGCCACCACAGCCTGTAACAGCTCACCAAAGCCCGTCCCAGCTCACCACAGCCCGTCCCAGCCCACCACAGCCCGTCCCAGTCAACTACAGCCCGCCACAGCCCGTCCCAGTCCACTACAGCCCATCCCAGCCCGCCACAGCCCGTAGTAGCCCACCGCAGTCCGTGCCAGCCCGCCACAGCCCACCACAGCCCGTCAGAGCCCACCACGGCCCGCCACAGCCTGTCCCAGCCCGCCACAGCATGTCCCAGCCCGCCACAGACTGTCCCAGCGGGCCAAAGCCCATCCCAGCCTGCCACAGCCCGTGCCAGACCACCACAGTCCTCCACAGCCCACAAAAGCCCGTCCCAGCACGCCAAAGCCCGTCAAAGCCCACCACAGCCCGTCCCAGCCCGCCAAAGCCCGTCACAGCCCACCATAGCCCACCACAGCCGAGCACAGTCAACCACTGCCCACCACAGCCCAGCACAGGCCACCACTACCCGTCCTGTCCCGTCAAGGCCGACCACGGCCTGCCACGACCCACCACGGCCCACCAGAGCCCAGCATGGCCCGTCACAGCCCGTCCCAGACTGCCACAGCCCGTCCCAGCCCGCCACAGCCCGTCCCTGCCTGCCACAGCCCGTCCCAGCCCACCACAGCCCGTCCCAGACCACCACAGCCCGTCCCAGCCCACCACAGCCCGTCCCAGCCCACCAGAGCCCACCAGAGCCCACCACAGCTCGTCCCAGCCCACCACAGCCCACAAGAGCTTGTCACAGACCACCACAGCCCGTCCCAGCCCACCACAGCCCACTACGGCCCACCACAGCCCACTACGGCCCACCACAGCCCGTCCCAGCCCACCACAGCCCGTCCCAGCCCACCACAGCCCGTCCCAGCTCGTCCCAGACCACCACAGCCTCTCACAGCACACCACAGCCCGTAACAGCCCACCACAGCAAGTACCAGCCCGTCCCAGCCCACCACGGCCCGTCTCAGCCCACCACGGCCCGTCTCAGCCCACCACGGCCCGTCTCAGCTCACCACAACCCGTCACAGACGACCACAGCCCATCCCAGCCCACCACAGCCCACCACAGCCCGTCCCAGCCCACCACGGCCCGTCCCAGCCCACCACATCCCGTCCCAGCCCACCAGAGCCCGTCCCAGCCTGTTTCAGCCCACCACGGCTAACCACGGCCTGTCCCGGCCCACCACGGCCAACCACGGTCCACCATGGCCCACCAGAGCACACCACGGCCCTTCCCAGTCCACCACAGCCCACCACAGCCTGTCCCAGCCCACCACAGCCCGTCCCAGCCCACCACAGCCTACCCCAGCCCACCACGGCCCGTCCCAGCCCACCACGGCCCGTCCCAGCCCACCACGGCCCATCACAGCCCACCACAGTTCACCACAGCCCGTCCTAGCCCAGCACAGCCCGTCGAGCCCACCACGGACCACCACGGCCCATCTCAGCCCACCACAGCCTGTCCAAGCCCAGCACAGCCCTCCACAACCCTCCACAGCTCGTCCCAACCCTCCACAGCTCATCCCAGCCTACCACAGCCCGTCGCAGCCCAACACAGCTTATCCCAGCCCACCGCAGCCCGTCCCAGCCCACCGCAGCCCGTCCTAGCCCACCGAAACCCGTCCCAGCCCACCGCAACCCGTCCCAGCCCACCACAGCCCACCACCGGTCACCACAGCCCACCACAGGTCACCACAGCCTGTTTCAGCCCACCACGGCAAACCACGGCCCGCCATGGCCCACCACAGCTCGTCCCAGATAAACACGGCGCACCACAGCCCACCACGGCCCGTCCCGGCCCACCACAGCCCGTCCCAGCACACCACAGCCCACCACAGCCCATCACAGCCCACCACAGCCCGTCCCAGCTTACCACAGCCCACCACAGCCCGTCCCAGCCCACCACAGCCCTTCCCAGCACACCACAGCCCACCACAGCCCGTCCCAGCCCACCACAGCCCGTCCCAGCCCACCACAGCCCGTCCCAGCCCACCACAGCCCACCACAGCCCACCGCAGGCCATCCCAGACCAAAACAGACGGTCCCAGCCAACCACAGCCCGTCGAGCCCACCACAGCCCGTCCCAGCCCTCCACAGCCCGTCCCAGCCCTCCACAGCCCACCACAGCCCGTCCCAGGTCACCACAGCCCGTCCCAGCCTACCACAGCCCACCACGGCTCGCCACGGCCCACTACGGCCCACCACGGCCAACGACGGCCCGCCACAGCCCGCCACAGACTGTCCCGGCCCGCCAAAGCCCATCCCAGCATGCCACAGCCCGACCCAGCCCACCACAGCCTGTCACAGCCCACCACAGCCCGTCCCGGCCCACCACAGCCCGTCCCTGACCACAACAGCCCGTCCCAGCCTACCACAACCCACCACAGACCGTCCCAACCCACCACAGCCCGTCTAAGCTCACCATAACCCACCACAGCCCACCACAGCCCGTCCCGGCCCACCACAACTCGTCCCAGCCCACCACAGCCCGTCCCGGCCCACCACTGCCCGTCCCAGCCCACCACAGCCCGTCCCAGCCTGTCCCAACCCGTCCCAACCCACCAAAGCCCGTCCCAGCACACCACAGCCCACCACAGCCCATCACAGCCCACCACAGCCCGTCCCAGCTTACCACAGCCCACCACAGCCCGTCCCAGCCCACCACAGCCCGTCCCAGCCCACCACAGCCTTTCCCAGCCCACCACTGCCCGTCCCAGCCCACCACTGCTTGTCCCAGCCCGTCCCAACCCACCACAGCCCGTCCCAGACCACCACAGCCCGTCCCAGCCCACCACAGGCCACCGCAGGCCATCCCAGCCCAAAACAGACGGTCCCAGCCAACCACAGCCCGTCGAGCCCACCACGGACCACCACGGACCATCTCAGCCCACCACAGCCTGTCCAAGCCCAGCACAGCCCTCCACAACCCTCCACAGCTCGTCCCAACCCTCCACAGCTCATCACAGCCTACCACAGCCCGTCGCAGCCCAACACAGCTTATCCCAGCCCACCGCAGCCCGTACCAGCCCACCGCAGCCCGTCCTAGCCCACCGAAACCCGTCCCAGCCCACCGCAACCCGTCCCAGCCCACCACAGCCCACCACAGGTCACCACAGCCCACCACCGGTCACCACAGCCAACCACAGGTCACCACAGCCTGTTTCAGCCCACCACAGCAAACCACGGCCCGTCCCAGCCCACCACGGCCCGCCATGGCCCACCACAGCTCGTCCCAGATAAACACGGCGCACCACAGCCCACCACGGCCCGTCCCGGCCCACCACAGCCCGTCCCAGCACACCACAGCCCACCACAGCCCATCACAGCCCACCACAGCCCGTCCCAGCTTACCACAGCCCACCACAGCCCGTCCCAGCCCACCACAGCCCGTCCCAGCCCACCACAGCCCACCACAGCCCACCACAGCCCACCGCAGGCCATCCCAGCCCAAAACAGACGGTCCCAGCCAACCACAGCCCGTCGAGCCCACCACAGCTCGTCCCAGCCCTCCACAGCCCGTCCCAGCCCTCCACAGCCCACCACAGCCCGTCCCAGGTCACCACAGCCCGTCCCAGCCTACCACAGCCCACCGCGGCTCGCCACGGCCCACTACGGCCCACCACGGCCAACGACGGCCCGCCACAGCCCGCCACAGACTGTCCCGGCCCGCCAAAGCCCATCCCAGCCTGCCACAGCCCGACCCAGCCCACCACAGCCTGTCACAGCCCACCACAGCCCGTCCCTGACCACAACAGCCCGTCCCA
The DNA here is from genome assembly GCF_023638135.1 of Falco biarmicus. Lineage (NCBI taxonomy): Eukaryota > Metazoa > Chordata > Aves > Falconiformes > Falconidae > Falco > Falco biarmicus. Next base: position 2,379,613 of record NW_026611851.1, on the reverse strand, counting down.
GCCTACCACAACCCACCACAGACCGTCCCAACCCACCACAGCCCGTCTAAGCTCACCATAACCCACCACAGCCCACCACAGCCCGTCCCGGCCCACCACAACTCGTCCCAGCCCACCACAGGCCGTCCCGGCCCACCACAGCCTGGCACAGCTTGTCCCAGCCCGGCATAGCCCAGCATAGCCCGTCCCAGCTCGGCACAGCCCACCACAGCCCGGCAAGGCCCACCACAGACCGTCCCAGCCTGTCCCAGCCCTTCCCAGCCTGTTCTAGCCAACCACAGCCCGGCACAGCCCATACCAGCCCACCAGAGCCTGTCCCGGCCCACCACAGCCCGTCCCAGCACATCACAGCCTGTCCCAGCCCACCACAGCTCGTCCCAGCCCACCACAGCCCGTGCCAGCCCACCACGGCTGACCACAGCCCGTGCCAGGCCACCACGGCCCACCACAGCCCACCACAGTTCACCACGGCCCTTCTCAGCCCACCACGGACCACCGCAGCCCACCACGGCCCGTCCCAGTTCACCACGGCCTGTCCCAGCCCACCACAGCCCATCCCAGACCACCACAGCCCGTCCCAGCCCACCACAGCTTGTCCCAGCACATCACAGCCCGTCCTAGCCAGCCACAGCCCACCACAGCCCGTCCCAGCTCATCCCAGCCAGACATAGCCCGTTCCAGCCCACCACAGCCCATCACAGCACGTCCCAGACCGTCCCAATCCTTCCCAGCCCGTCCTAGCCCAACAAAGACCGCCACAGCCCACCACAGCCCACCACAGCCCGTCCCAACCCACCAGAGCCCGTCCGGAGCCACAACGGCCCGTCCCAGCCCACCACGGCTGACCACAGCCCGTCCCAGCCCACCACAGCCCGTCCAAGCCCACCACAGCACGTCCCTGCCCACCACAGCACGTCCCCGCCGACCACAGCCCACCACAGCCCACCACAGTGCATCCCAGCCTGTCCCAGCAAACCACAGCCCATCACAGCACGTCCCAGCTCGTCCCAGCCCGTCACAGACCACCACAGCTAGTCCCAGCCCACCATAGCCCATCCCAGCTCACCACAACCCACCATAGCCCGTCCCAGCCCGTCCCAGCCCGGCCTAGCCCACCACAGCCCGTCCCCGCCAACCACAGCTCGTCCCCGCCCACCACAGCCCGTCCCCGCCCACCACAGCCAGTCCCAGCCCACCACAGCCAGTCCCAGCCTACCACAGCCAGTCCCAGCCCCTCCCAGTTTACCACAGCCCGTCCCAGCCCACCACAGCCCGTTACAGCTTACCACAGCCCGTCCCAGCCCACCACAGCCCATCCCAGCCCGTCCCAGCCAGTCCCAGCTCGTCCCAGCCCGTCCCAGCTCACCACAGACCATTACAGCCCACCACAGCACGTCCCAGCCCGTCCCAGCCCACCACAGCCAGTCCCAGCCCGTCCCAGTTTACCAAAGCCCGTTACAGCCCACCACAGCCCGTTACAGCTTACCACAGCCCGTCCCAGCTCACAACAGCCCGTTCCAGCACACCACAGCCCACCACAGCCCGCCACAGCCCACCACAGCTCCCCCCGGCCACCACAGCCCGTCCCCGCCCACCACAGCTCGTCCCCGCCCGTCCCCGTCGACCACAGCCCGTCCCAGTCCACCACACCCCGTCCCCGCCCACCGCAGCCCGTCTCCGACCAGCACAGCTCGTCCCAGCCCGTCTCAGCCCTTCCAAGCCCGTACCAGCACACCACAGCCCGTCCCAGCACACCACGGCCCACCACAGCCCACCCCTTCCAATCCCGGCCCAAAACGGCCCGTCCCAGCTCACCACGGTTCACCACAGCCCACCACGGCCCGTCCCAACCCACCACGACCTGTCCCAGCCCACCACGGCCCACCACAGCCCACCCCTTCCAATCCCGGCCCAAAACGGCCCGTCCCAGCCCACCACGGTTCACCACGGCCCGTCCCCGCCCACCACGGCCCACCACAGCCCGTCCCAGCCCACCACAGCCCATCCCAGCCCGTCCCAGCCAGTCCCAGCTCGTCCCAGCCCGTCCCAGCTCACCACAGCCAGTCCCAGCTCACCACAGCCAGTCCCAGCCCACCACAGCCCGTCCTAGCCCGTCCCAGCCCGTCCCAGCCCACCAGAGCCAGTCCCAGCCCGTCCCAGTTTACCACAGCCCGTCCCAGCCCACCAAAGCCCGTTACAGCTTACCACAGCCCGTCCCAGCCCACCACAGCCCATCCCAGCCCGTCCCAGCCAGTCCCAGCTCGTCCCAGCCCGTCCCAGCTCACCACAGCCAGTCCCCGTCGACCACAGCCCGTCCCAGCCCACCACGGCCCGTCTCATCCCACAACGGCCCGTCCCAGCCCACCACGGCCCGTCCCAGCCCACCACGGCCCGACCAAGCCCACCACGGCCCGAACAAGCCCACCACGGCCCGAACAAGCCCACCACGGCTCGAACAAGCCCACCACGGCCCGAACAAGCCCACGACGGCTCGTAGCGGCCCACCACAGCCCGTCGCGGCCCACAGCGGTCCATCCCGGCCAACCACCGTCCGTCGCAGCCCACCACGGCCCACCTCAGCCCACCACGGCCCTTCCCAGCCCACCACAGCCCGTCCCAGCCTGTCCCAGCCCACCACAGCCCGTCCCAGCCCACCACAGCCCGTCCCAGCCCTCCACAGCCAACCACAGCCTGTCCCAGCCCACCAGAACCCGCCTCAACCCAAAACAGCTGTTCCCAGGCCACCACAGCCCGTCCCAGCCCACCACAGCCCGTCCCAGCCCACCACAGCCCGTCCCAGCCAGTGTCAGACCGTACCAGCCCACCACAGCCCATGCCAGCCCGTCCCAGCTCGTCCCAGCCCACCACAGCCCGTCCCAGCCCGTCCCAGCTCACCACAGCCAGTCCCAGCCCACCACAGCCCGTCCCAGCCCACCACGGCCCGTCTCAGCCCACAACGGCCCGTCTCAGCCCACCACGGCCCGTCCCAGCCCACCACAGTTCACCACAGCCCGTCCTAGCCCAGCACGGCCCGTCCCAGCCCACCACGGACCACCACGGCCCATCTCAGCCCACCACAGCCTGTCCAAGCCCAGCACAGCCCTCCACAACCCTCCACAGCCCGTCCCAACCCTCCACAGCTCATCCCAGCCTACCACAGCCCGTCGCAGCCCAACACAGCTTATCCCAGCCCACCGCAGCCCGTCCCAGCCCACCGCAGCCCGTCCCAGCCCACCAAAACCCGTACCAGCCCACCGCAACCCGTCCCAGCCCACCACAGCCCACCACAGGTCACCACAGCCCACCACAGCTCACCACAGCTCACCACAGCTCAACACAGACCGTCCCAGCCCACCACACTCCGTCCCAGCTTACCAGAGCCCACCACAGCCAACCACGGCCTGTCCCAGCCCTCCAAAGCCCACCACAGCCCGTCCCAGCCCACCACAGTACGTCTCAGCCCACCACAGCACGTCCCAGCCCGTCCCAGCCCGTTCCAGACGACCACAGCCCACCACAGCCCACCACAGCCCATCCCAGCCCACCACAGCCTGTCCAAGCCCACCACAGCAAACCAGAGCCAGTCCCAGCCCACCACAGCTTGTCCCAGCCCACCACGGCCCGTCCCAGCCCACCACGGCCCGTCCCAGCCCACCACGGCCCGTCCCAGCCCAATACGGCCTGTCCCAGCCCACCAGGGCCCGTCCCAGCCCAATACGGCCCGTCCCAGCCCACCAGGGCCCGTCCCAGCCCACCACGGCCCGTCCCAGCCCACCACGGCTCGTCCCAGCCCACCACAGCCCACCACAGCCTGTCTCAGCCCGTCCCAGCACACCACAGCCCGTCCCAGCACACCACAGCCCGTCCCAGCCTGTCCCGGGCCACCACAGTTTGTCCCAGCCAACCACAGCCCGTCCCAGCCCACCACAGCCCGTCCCAGCCCACCACAGCCCGTCCCAGCCCACCACAGCCCGTCCAAGCCCACCACAGCCCGTGCCGGCCCACCACAGCTCGTCCCAGCCGGTCCCGGCACACCACGGCCCACCACGGCCCGTCCCGGCACACCACGGCCCGTCCCAGCTCACCACGGCCTGACCGAGCCCACCACAGCCCGACCGAGCCCACCACAGCCCGTCCCAGCTCACCACAGCCCGTCCCAGTCCACCACAGCCCACCACAGCCCGTCCCAGCCCACCACATCCCACCACAGCCCGTGCCGGCGCACCAGAACCTGTCCAGGCTTACCACAGCGCGTCCCGGCCCACCACAGCCCATCCCAGCCCGTCCCAGCCAGTCCCAGCTCGTCCCAGCCCGTCCCAGCTCACCACAGCCAGTCCCCGTCGACCACAGCCCGTCCCAGCCCACCACGGCCCGTCTCATCCCACAACGGCCCGTCCCAGCCCACCACGGCCCGTCCCAGCCCACCACGGCCCGACCAAGCCCACCACGGCCCGACCAAGCCCACCACGGCCCGAACAAGCCCACCACGGCCCGAACAAGCCCACCACGGCTCGAACAAGCCCACCACGGCCCGAACAAGCCCACGACGGCTCGTAGCGGCCCACCACAGCCCGTCGCGGCCCACCACGGCCCACAGCGGTCCATCCCGGCCAACCACCGTCCGTCGCAGCCCACCACGGCCCACCTCAGCCCACCACGGCCCTTCCCAGCCCACCACAGCCCGTCCCAGCCTGTCCCAGCCCACCACAGCCCGTCCCAGCCCACCACAGCCCGTCCCAGCCCTCCACAGCCAACCACAGCCTGTCCCAGCCCACCAGAACCCGCCTCAACCCAAAACAGCTGTTCCCAGGCCACCACAGCCCGTCCCAGCCCACCACAGCCCGTCCCAGCCAGTGTCAGACCGTACCAGCCCACCACAGCCCATGCCAGCCCGTCCCAGCTCGTCCCAGCCCACCACAGCCCGTCCCAGCCCGTCCCAGCTCACCACAGCCAGTCCCAGCCCACCACAGCCCGTCCCAGCCCACCACGGCCCGTCTCAGCCCACAACGGCCCGTCCCAGCCCACCACGGCCCGTCCCAGCCCACCGCAACCCGTCCCAGCCCACCACAGCCCGTCCCAGCCCACCACAGCCCGTCCCAGCCCACCACAGCCCGTCCAAGCCCACCACAGCCCGTGCCGGCCCACCACAGCCCGTCCCAGCCGGTCCCGGCACACCACGGCCCACCACGGCCCGTCCCGGCACACCACGGCCCGTCCCAGCTCACCACGGCCTGACCGAGCCCACCACAGCCCGACCGAGCCCACCACAGCCCGTCCCAGCTCACCACAGCCCGTCCCAGTCCACCACAGCCTACCACAGCCCGTCCCAGCCCACCACATCCCACCACAGCCCGTGCCGGCGCACCAGAACCTGTCCAGGCTTACCACAGCGCGTCCCGGCCCAGCACGGCCCGGCCCGGCCCAGCACGCCCCGGCCCGGCCCACCACGGCTCGTCCCGGCCCACCACGGCAGATCTCAACCCACCACAGCCTGTCCAAGCCCACCACAGCCCTCCACAGCTCTCCACAGCCCGTCCCAGCCCACCACAGCCCACCACAGCCCACCACAGCCGGTCCCAGCCCGTCCTAGCCCATCACAGCCCGTCCCAGCCCACCACAGCCCGTCCCAACCCACCATAGCCCGTCCCAGCCCATCACAGCCCGTCCCAGCCCACCACAGCCCGTCCCAGCCCACCACAGCCCGTCCCAGCCCACCACAGCCCGTCCCAGCCCACCACAGCCCACCAGAGCCCGTCTAAGCTCACCAGAACCCACCACAGCCCACCACAGTCTGTCCCGGCCCACTACAACTCGTCCCAGCCTACCACAGCCCACCACAGCCCGTCCCGGCCCACCAGAGCCCATCCCTGAAGCACCACAGCCCGTCCCAGCCCAACCACAACCCGTCCCAGCCCACCACAGCCTGTCCCAGCCCACCACATACCACCACAGACCGTCCCAACCCACCACAGCCCTTCCCAGCCCACCACAGTCCGTCCCAGCCCACCACGGCCCGTCCCAGCCCACCACAGCCCTTTCCACACCACCAGAGCCCGTCCCAGCCCATCACGGCCCCTCCCAGCCCACCACAGCCCTTTCCACACCACCAGAGCCCGTCCCAGCCCACCATAGCTCGTCCCAGCCCACCACAGCCCGTCCCAGCCCACCACAGCCTGTGCCAGCCCGTCCCAGTCCGTGCCAGCTCGTTCCAGCCTGTGCCAGCTCGTCCCAGCCCGTGCCAGCCCAGCACAGCCCATTACAGCTTACCACAGCCCATCCCAGCCTACCAGAGCCCGTTCCAGCCCACCACAGCCCATTACAGCCCACCACAGCCCGTCCCATGCTACCAGAGCCCGTCCCAGCCCACCACAGCCCACCAAAGCCCGTCCCCGCTCACCAAAGCCCGTCCCAGCCCACCACAGCCCGTCACAGCCCATCACAGCCTGTTCCAGACCACCAGAGCCCGTCTTTAGCGCACCACAGACCGTCCCAGCCCACCAAAGCCCGTCCCAGCCCACCACAGCTCGTCCCAGCCCACCCCAGCCCATCACCGCCCAGCACAGACCATCCCCGCCAACCATATCCGGTCCCCGCCCACCACAGCCGGTCCCAGCTCGTCCCAGCCCTTCCCAGCTTACCACAGCCCGTCCCAGCCCACGACAGCCCATCACAGACCATCCCAGCCCACCAGAGCCCGTCCCAGCACACCACAGCCCGTGCCAGCCCGTCTCAGCTCACCACAGCCCACCACAGCCCGTCCCAGCCAACCAGAGCCCGTCCCAGCCCACCACAGCCCGTGCCAGCCCGTCTCAGCTCACCACAGCCCACCACAGACCGTCACCGCCCAGCACAGACCGTCCCAGCCCACAACAGCCCGTCCCAGCCCACCACAGCCCGTCCCAACCCACCACAGCCCTTTCCACACCACCAGAGCCCGTCCCAGCCCACCATAGCTCGTCCCAGCCCACCACAGCCCGTCCAAGCCCACCACAGCCCGTGCCAGCCCGTCCCAGTCCGTGCCAGTTCGTTCCAGCCCGTGCCAGCTCGTTCCACACCGTGCCAGCTCGTCCCAGCCCGTGCCAGCCCGTCCCAGCCCACCACAGCCCGTCCCAGCCCACCACAGCCCACCACAGCCCGTCCCAGCCCACCACAGCATGTCCCAGCCCACCACAGCATGTCCCAGGCAACCACTGACCACCACAGCCCGTCCCAGTCTGTCCCAGCCCACCACAGCCCGTCCCAGCCTACAACAGCCCGTCCCAGGCCACCACAGACCGTCCCAGCCCGTCCCAGCCCACCACAGCCTGTTCCAGACCACCAGAGCCCGTCTTAGCGCACCACAGACCGTCCCAGCCCACCACAGCTCGTCCCAGCCCACCACAGACCGTCACCGCCCAGCACGGACCATCCTCGCCCACCATAGCAGGTCCCCGCCCACCACAGCCGGTCCCAGCTCGTCCCAGCCCTTCCCAGCTCACCACAGCCCGTCCCAGCCCAGCACAGCCCATCACAGACCGTCCCAGCCCACCAGAGCCCGTCGAGCTTACCACAGCCCACCACAGCCCGTCTCAGCTCACCACAGCCCACCACAGCCCGTCCCAGCCCACCACAGCCCACCAGAGCCCGTCCCAGCCCACCACAGCCCGTGCCAGCCCGTCTCAGCTCACCACAGCCCACCACAGCCCGTCCCAGCCCACCACAGCCCGTCCCAGCCAACCACAGCCCACCACAGCCAGTCCCAGCCCACCACAGCCCTGTCCACACCACCAGAGCCCGTCCCAGCCCACCATAGCTCGTCCCAGCCCACCACAGCCCGTCCAAGCCCACCACAGCCCGTTCCAGCCCACCACAGCCCGTGCCAGCCCGTCCCAGTCCGTGCCAGCTCGTTCCAGCCCGTGCCAGCTCGTTCCAGCCCGTGCCAGCTCGTCCCAGCCCGTGCCAGCCCGTCCCAGCCCACCACAGCCCGTCCCAGCCCACCACAGCATGTCCCAGCCCACCACAGCATGTCCCAGGCAACCACTGACCACCACAGCCCGTCCCAGTCTGTCCCAGCCCATCCCAGCCCACCACAGCCCGTCCCAGCCTACAACAGCCCGTCCCAGCCCACCACAGCCCATCCCTGAAGCACCACAGCCCGTCCCAACCCACCACAACCCGTCCCAGCCCACCACAGCCCGTCCCAGCCCACCACGGCCCGTCCCAGCCTACCACAGCCCGTCCCAGCCCACCACAGCCCGTCCAAGCCCACCACAGCCCGTCCCAGCCCGTCCCAGTCCGTGCCAGCTCGTTCCAGCCCGTGCCAGCTCGTCCCAGCCCGTGCCAGCCTGTCCCAGCCCACCACAGCCCACCACAGCCCACCACAGCCCGTCCCAGCCCACCACAGCATGTCCCAGGCAACCACTGACCGCCACAGCCCGTCCCAGCCCATCCCAGCCCACCACAGCCCGTCCCAGCCTACAACAGCCCGTCCCAGCCCACCACAGCCCGTCCCAGCAAACCACAGCTCACCACGGCCGGTCCCAGCCCACCACAGCCCGTCCCAGCCCACCACAGCCCGTCCCAGCCCACCACAGCACGTCCCAGCCCACCACAGCCCGTCCCAGCCCACCACAGCCCTTTCCACACCACCAGAGCCCGTCCCAGCCCACCACAGCCCGTCCCAGCCCACCACAGCCCGTCCCAGCCCACCACAGCCCGTTCCAGCCCACCACAGCATGTCCCAGCCCACCACAGCATGTCCCAGGCAACCACTGACCACCACAGCCCTTCCCAGTCTGTCCCAGCCCACCACAGCCCACCACAGCCCGTCCCAGCCTACAACAGCCCGTCCCAGGCCACCACAGACCGTCCCAGCCCATCACAGCCTGTTCCAGACCACCAGAGCCCGTCTTAGCGCACCACAGACCGTCCCAGCCCACCAAAGCCCGTCCCAGCCCACCACAGCTCGTCCCAGCCCACCACAGACCGTCACCGCCCAGCACGGACCATCCCCGCCCACCATAGCCGGTTCCAGCTCGTCCCAGCCCTTCCCAGCCCACCACAGCCCGTCCCAGCCCACCACAGACCGTCCCAGCACACCACAGCCTGTCCCAGCCCGTCCCAACCCACCACAGCCCGTCCCAGCCCAACACAGCCCATCCCAGCCCACCACAGACCACCACAGACCGTCCCAGCCCACCACAGAATGTCCCAGCCCACCACAGCCTGGCCCAACCCACCACAGCCCATCCCAGCCCACCATAGCCCGTCCTAGCCCACCACAGCCGGTCCCAGCTCGTCCCAGCCCTTCCCAGCTCACCACAGCCCGTCCCAGCCCACCACAGCCCATCACAGACCGTCCCAGCCCATCAGAGCCCGTCCCAGCTTACCACAGCCCGTGCCCGCCCGTCTCAGCTCACCACAGCCCACCACAGCCCGTCCCAGCCCACCACAGCCCGTCCCAGCCAACCACAGCCCACCACAGACAACCACAGCCCGTCCCAGCCCACCACAGCCCTTTCCACACCACCAGAGCCCGTCCCAGCCCACCACAGCCCGTCCAAGCCCACCACAGCCCGTTCCAGCCCACCACAGCCCGTGCCAGCCCGTCCCAGTCCGTGCCAGCTCGTCCCAGCCCGTGCCAGCCCACCACAGACCACCACAGACCGTCCCAGCCCACCACAGCATGTCCCAGCCCACCACAGCATGTCCCAGGCAACCACTGACCACCACAGCCCGTCCCAGCCCACCATAGCCCATCCCAGCCAACCACAGCCCACCACAGCCCATCCCAGCCCACCACGGCCCGTCTCAGCTCACCACAGCCCGTCCCAGCCCACCACAGCCCATCCCAGCCCACCCCGGCCCGTCCCAGCCCACCACAGCCCGTCCCTACCCACCACAGCCCGTCCCAGCCCACCACAGCCCGTCCCAGCCCACCACAGCCCACCAAAGCCCGTCTAAGCTCACCAGAACCCACCACAGCCCACCACGGCCCGTCCCAGCCCACCACGGCCCACCACTGCCCACCACGGAATTTCCCAGCCCACCAAGGCCTGTCCCAGCCCACCAAAGACCGTCCCAGCACACCACAGCCTGTCCCAGCCCGTCCCAGCCCACCACAGCACGTCCCAGCCCACCACAGCCCGTCCCAGCCCACCACAGCCCGTCCCAGCCCACCACAGCCCGTCCTAGCCCACCACAGCCCGTCCCAGCCCACCACAGACCGTTCCAGCCCACCACAGCCCACCAAAGCCCGTCTAAGCTCACCAGAACCCACTACTGCCCACCACGGCCCGTCCCAGCCCACCACGGCCCACCACTGCCCACCACGGCCTTTCCCAGCCCACCAAGGCCCGTCCCAGCCCACCACAGACCGTCCCAGCACACCACAGCCTGTCCCAGCCCGTCCCAACCCACCACAGCCCGTCCCAGCCCAACACAGCCCATCCCAGCCCACCACAGCCCGTCCCAGCCCACCACAGCCCGTCCCAGCCCACCACAGACCACCACAGACTGTCCCAGCCCACCACGGCCCTTCCCAGCCCACCACAGTCCGTCCCAGCCCACCACGGCCCGTCCCAGCCCACCACAGCCCGTCCCAGCCCACAGCAGCCCATTCCAGACCATCAGAACCCGTCCCAGCACGTCCCGGCCCACCACAGCCCGTCCCAGCTTACCACAGCCCACCACAGCCCGTCTCAGTTCACCACAGCCCACCACAGCCCGTCCCGGCCCAAAACAACTCGTCCAAGCCCACCACAGCCCGTCACAGCCTGTCAAAGGCCACCAGAGCTTGTCCCGGCCCACCAGAGTTCGTCCCGAGCCACCACAACACGTCCCAGCCCACCACGACTGACCACAGCCCGTCCCAGCCCACCACGGCCTGTCCCAGCCCACCACAGCTCTTCCCAGCCCACCACAGCCCGTCCCAGCCCGTCCCAACCCACCACAGCCCGTCCCAGCCCACCACAGCCCGTCCCAGCCCACCACAGCCCGTCCCAGCCCGTCCCAGCCCACCACAGCTTTTTCCACACCACCAGAGCCCGTCCCAGCCCACCACAGCCCGTCCAAGCCCACCACAGCCCGTGCCAGCCCGTCCCAGTCCGTGCCAGCTCGTTCCAGCCTGTGCCAGCTCGTCCCAGCCCGTGCCAGCCTGTCCCAGCCCGTGCCAGCCCGTCCCAGCCCACCACAGCCCACCACAGCCCGTCCCAGCCCACCACAGCATGTCCCAGGCAACCACTGACCGCCACAGCCCGTCCCAGCCCACCACAGCCCACCACAGCCCGTCCCAGCCTACCACAGACCGTTCCAGCCCACCACAGCCCGTCCCAGCAAACCACAGCTCACCACGGCGCGTCCCAACCCACCACAGCCCGTCCCAGCCCACCACAGCCCGTCCCAGCCCGTCCCAACCCACCACAGCCTGTCCCAGCCCACCACAGCCCATCCCAGCCCACCACAGCCCGTCCCAGCCCACCACAGCCCGTCCCAGCCCGCCATAGCCCGTCCTAGCCCACCACAGACCGTCCCAGCCCACCACAGCTTGTCCCAGCCCACCACAGCCCGTCACCGCCCAGCACAGACCATCCCCTCCCACCATAGCCGGTCCCCGCCCACCACAGCACGTCCCAGCACGTCCCAGCCCTTCCCAGCTCACCACAGCCCGTCCCAGCCCACCACAGCCCATCACAGACCGTCCCAGCCCAACAGAGCCCGTCCCAGCTTACCACAGCCCGTGCCCGCCCGTCTCAGCTCACCACAGCCCACCACAGCCCGTCCCAGCCCACCACAGCCCGTCCCAGCCAACCACAGCCCACCACAGACCACCACAGCCCGTCCCAGCCCACCACAGCCCATCCCAGCCCACCACAGCCCGTCCCAGCCCACCACAGCCCGTCCCAGCCCACCACAGACCACCACAGACTGTCCCAGCCCACCACGGCCCTTCCCAGCCCACCACAGTCCGTCCCAGCCCACCACGGCCCGTCCCAGCCCACCACAGCCCGTCCCAGCCCACAGCAGCCCATTCCAGACCATCAGAACCCGTCCCAGCACGTCCCGGCCCACCACAGCCCGTCCCAGCTTACCACAGCCCACCACAGCCCGTCTCAGTTCACCACAGCCCACCACAGCCCGTCCCGGCCCAAAACAACTCGTCCAAGCCCACCACAGCCCGTCACAGCCCGTCAAAGGCCACCAGAGCTTGTCCCGGCCCACCAGAGTTCGTCCCGAGCCACCACAACACGTCCCAGCCCACCACGACTGACCACAGCCCGTCCCAGCCCACCACGGCCTGTCCCAGCCCACCACAGCTCTTCCCAGCCCACCACAGCCCGTCCCAGCCCGTCCCAACCCACCACAGCCCGTCCCAGCCCACCACAGCCCGTCCCAGCCCACCACAGCCCGTCCCAGCCCGTCCCAGCCCACCACAGCTTTTTCCACACCACCAGAGCCCGTCCCAGCCCACCACAGCCCGTCCAAGCCCACCACAGCCCGTGCCAGCCCGTCCCAGTCCGTGCCAGCTCGTTCCAGCCTGTGCCAGCTCGTCCCAGCCCGTGCCAGCCTGTCCCAGCCCGTCCCAGCCCACCACAGCATGTCCCAGGCAACCACTGACCGCCACAGCCCGTCCCAGCCCACCACAGCCCACCACAGCCCGTCCCAGCCTACCACAGACCGTTCCAGCCCACCACAGCCCGTCCCAGCAAACCACAGCTCACCACGGCGCGTCCCAACCCACCACAGCCCGTCCCAGCCCACCACAGCCCGTCCCAGCCCGTCCCAACCCACCACAGCCCGTCCCAGCCCACCACAGCCCGTCCCAACCCACCACAGCCCGTCCCAGCCCACCACAGCCCGTCCCAGCCCGTCCCAACCCACCACAGCCTGTCCCAGCCCACCACAGCCCATCCCAGCCCACCACAGCCCGTCCCAGCCCACCACAGCCCGTCCCAGCCCGCCATAGCCCGTCCTAGCCCACCACAGACCGTCCCAGCCCACCACAGCTTGTCCCAGCCCACCACAGCCCGTCACCGCCCAGCACAGACCATCCCCTCCCACCATAGCCGGTCCCCGCCCACCACAGCACGTCCCAGCACGTCCCAGCCCTTCCCAGCTCACCACAGCCCGTCCCAGCCCACCACAGCCCATCACAGACCGTCCCAGCCCAACAGAGCCCGTCCCAGCCCACCACAGCTTGTGCCCGCCCGTCTCAGCTCACCACAGCCCACCACAGCCCGTCCCAGCCCACCACAGCCCGTCCCAGCCAACCACAGCCCACCACAGACCACCACAGCCCGTCCCAGCCCACCACAGCCCTTTCCACACCACCACAGCCCGTCCCAGCCCACCACAGCCCGTCCCAGCCCACCACAGCCCACCACAGCTCGTCCCAGTCCGTGCCAGCTCGTCCCAGCCCGTGCCAGCCCACCACAGACCACCACAGACCGTCCCAGCCCACCACAGCATGTCCCAGCCCACCACAGCATGTCCCAGGCAACCACTGACCACCACAGCCCGTCCCAGTCTGTCCCAGCCTGTCCCAGCCCACCACAGCCCGTCCCAGCCTACAACAGCCCGTCCCAGCCCACCATAGCCCATCCCAGCCAACCACAGCCCACCACAGCCCATCCCAGCCCACCACGGCCCGTCTCAGCTCACCACAGCCCGTCCCAGCCCACCACAGCCCGTCCCAGCCCGTCCCAACCCACCACAGCCTGTCCCAGCCCACCACGGCCCATCCCAGCCCACCACAGCCCGTCCCAGCCCACCACAGCCCGTCCCAGCCCGTCCCAACCCACCACAGCCTGTCCCAGACCACCACAGCCCATCCCAGCCCACCACAGCCCGTCCCAGCCCACCACAGCCCGTCCCAGCCCGTCCCAACCCACCACAGCCCGTCCCAGCCCACCACAGCCCGTCCCAGCCCACCATAGCCCGTCCTAGCCCACCACAGACCGTCTTAGCGCACCACAGACCGTTCCAGCCCACCACAGCCCACCACGGCCCGTCCCAGCCCACCACGGCCCACCACTGCCCACCACGGCCTTTCCCAGCCCACCAAGGCCCGTCCCAGCCCACCACAGACCGTCCCAGCACACCACAACCTGTTCCAGACCACCAGAGCCCGTCTTAGCGCACCACAGACCGTCCCAGCCCACCAAAGCCCGACCCAGCCCACCACAGCTTGTCCCAGCCCACCACAGCCCGTCACCGCCCAGCACAGACCATCCCCGCCCACCATAGCCGGTCCCCGCCCACCACAGCCGGTCCCAGCTCGTCCCAGCCCTTCCCAGCTCACCACAGCCCGTCCCAGCCCACCACAGCCCATCACAGACCGTCCCAGCCCAACAGAGCCCGTCCCAGCTTACCCCAGCCCGTGCCCGCCCGTCTCAGCTCACCACAGCCCACCACAGCCCGTCCCAGCCCACCACAGCCCGTGCCAGCTCACCAGAGCCCGTCCCAGCTCACCACAGCCCGTCCCAGCCCACCACAGACCGTCCCAGCCCACCACAGACCGTGCCAGCCCGTCCCAGTCCGTGCCAGCTCGTTCCAGACCGTGCCAGCTCGTCCCAGACCGTGCCAGCCCACCACAGCCCACCAAAGCCCGTCTAAGCTCACCAGAACCCACCACAGCCCACCACGGCCCGTCCCAGCCCACCACGGCCCACCACTGCCCACCACGGCATTTCCCAGCCCACCAAGGCCTGTCCCAGCCCACCACAGACCGTCCCAGCACAGCACAGCCTGTCCCAGCCTGTCCCAACCCACCACAGCCCGTCCCAGCCCACCACAGCCCGTCCCAGCCCACCACAGACCGTCCCAGCCCACCACAGACCGTCCCAGCCCACCACAGACCGTCCCAGCCCACCACAGCCCGTCCCAGCCCACCATAGCCCGTCCTAGCCCACCACAGACCGTCTTAGCGCACCACAGACCGTTCCAGCCCACCACAGCCCACCACGGCCCGTTCCAGCCCACCACGGCCCACCACTGCCCACCACGGCCTTTCCCAGCCCACCAAGGCCCGTCCCAGCCCACCACAGCCCGTCCCAGCACACCACAACCTGTTCCAGACCACCAGAGCCCATCTTAGCGCACCACAGACCGTCCCAGCCCACCACAGCTTGTCCCAGCCCACCACAGCCCGTCACCGCCCAGCACAGACCATCCCCGCCCACCATAGCCGGTCCCCGCCCACCACAGCCGGTCTCAGCTCGTCCCAGCCCTTCCCAGCTCACCACAGCCCGTCCCAGCCCACCACAGCCCATCACAGACCGTCCCAGCCCAACAGAGCCCGTCCCAGCTTACCCCAGCCCGTGCCCGCCCGTCTCAGCTCACCACAGCCCACCACAGCCCGTCCCAGCCCACCACAGCCCGTCCCAGCCCACCACAGCCCGTGCCAGCTCACCAGAGCCCGTCCCAGCTCACCACAGCCCGTCCCAGCCCACCACAGACCGTCCCAGCCCACCACAGACCGTGCCAGCCCGTCCCAGTCCGTGCCAGCTCGTTCCAGCCCGTGCCAGCTCGTCCCAGACCGTGCCAGCCCACCACAGCCCACCAAAGCCCGTCTAAGCTCACCAGAACCCACCACAGCCCACCACGGCCCGTCCCAGCCCACCACGGCCCACCACTGCCCACCACGGCATTTCCCAGCCCACCAAGGCCCGTCCCAGCCCACCACAGCCCGTCCCAGCACACCACAACCTATTCCAGACCACCAGAGCCCGTCTTAGCGCACCACAGACCGTCCCAGCCCACCACAGCTTGTCCCAGCCCACCACAGCCCGTCACCGCCCAGCACAGACCATCCCCGCCCACCATAGCCGGTCCCCGCCCACCACAGCCGGTCCCAGCTCGTCCCAGCCCTTCCCAGCTCACCACAGCCCGTCCCAGCCCACCACAGCCCATCACAGACCGTCCCAGCCCAACAGAGCCCGTCCCAGCTTACCCCAGCCCGTGCCCGCCCGTCTCAGCTCACCACAGCCCACCACAGCCTGTCCCAGCCCACCACAGCCCGTCCCAGCCCACCACAGCCCGTGCCAGCTCACCAGAGCCCGTCCCAGCTCACCACAGCCCGTCCCAGCCCACCACAGACCGTCCCAGCCCACCACAGACCGTGCCAGCCCGTCCCAGTCCGTGCCAGCTCGTTCCAGCCCGTGCCAGCTCGTCCCAGACCGTGCCAGCCCACCACAGCCCACCAAAGCCCGTCTAAGCTCACCAGAACCCACCACAGCCCACCACGGCCCGTCCCAGCCCACCACGGCCCACCACTGCCCACCACGGCATTTCCCAGCCCACCAAGGCCTGTCCCAGCCCACCACAGACCGTCCCAGCACAGCACAGCCTGTCCCAGCCTGTCCCAACCCACCACAGCCCGTCCCAGCCCACCACAGCCCGTCCCAGCCCACCACAGACCGTCCCAGCCCACCACAGACCGTCCCAGCCCACCACAGACCGTCCCAGCCCACCACAGACCGTCCCAGCCCACCACAGCCCACCAAAGCCCGTCTAAGCTCACCAGAACCCACCACAGCCCACCACGGCCCGTCCCAGCCCACCACGGCCCACCACTGCCCACCACGGCCTTTCCCAGCCCACCAAGGCCCGTCCCAGCCCACCACAGACCGTCCCAGCACACCACAGCCTGTCCCAGCTTGTCCCAACCCACCACAGCCCGTCCCAGCCCAACACAGCCCATCCCAGCCCACCACAGACCACCACAGACCGTCCCAGCCCACCACGGCCCTTCCCAGCCCACCACAGTCTGTCCCAGCCCACCACGGCCCGTCCCAGCCCACCACAGCCCGTCCCAGCCCACAGCAGCCCATTCCAGACCATCAGAACCCGTCCCAGCACGTCCCGGCCCACCACAGCCCATCCCAGCTTACCACAGCCCACCACAGCCCGTCTCAGTTCACCACAGCCCACCACAGCCCGTCCCGGCCCAAAACAACTCGTCCAAGCCCACCACAGCCCGTCACAGCCCGTCACAGGCCACCAGAGCTTGTCCCGGCCCACCAGAATCCGTCCCGAGCCACCACAACACGTCCCAGCCCACCACGACTGACCACAGCCCGTCCCTAGCCCACCACAGCCCGTCCCAGCCCACCACAGCTCACCACAGACCGTCCCAGCCCACTAGAGCCCGTAGCAGCTTACCACAGCCCACCACAGCCCACCACGGCCCGTCCCAGCCCACCACAGCCCGTGCCAGCCCGTCCCAGTCTGTGCCAGCTCGTTCCAGCCCGTGCCAGCTTGTCCCAGCCTGTGCCAGCCTGTCCCAGCCCGTGCCAGCCCGTCCCAGCCCACCTCAGCCCACCACAGCCCACCACAGCATGTCCCAGGGAACCACTGACCGCCATAGCCCGTCCCAGCCCACCACAGCCCACCACAGCACGTCCCAGCCTACAACAGCCCGTCCCAGCCCACCACAGCCCGTCCCAGCAAACCACAGCTCACCACGGCCCGTCCCAGCCCACCACAGCCCGTCCCAGCCCGTCCCAACCCACCACAGCCTTTCCCAGCCCACCACAGCCCATCCCAGCCCACCACAGCCCGTCCCAGCCCACCACAGCCCATCCCAGCCCGTCCCAACCCACCACAGCCCGTCCCAGCCCACCACAGCCCGTCCTAGCCCACCATAGCCCGTCCTAGCCCACCACAGACCGTCCCAGCCCACCACAGCTTGTCCCAGCCCACCACAGCCCGTCACCGCCCAGCACAGACCATCCCCGCCCACCATAGCCGGTCCCCGCCCACCACAGCCGGTCCCAGCTCGTCCCAGCCCTTCCCAGCTCACCACAGCCCGTCCCAGCCCACCACAGCCCATCACAGACCGTCCCACCCCAACAGAGCCCGTCCCAGCTTACCACAGCCCGTGCCCGCCCGTCTCAGCTCACCACAGCCCACCACAGCCCGTCCCAGCCCACCACAGCCCACCACAGCCCGTCCCAGCCCACCACAGCCCGTCCCAGCCCACCACAGCCCGTCCCAGCCCACCACAGCCCACCACAGACCACCACAGCCTTTTCCACACCACCAGAGCCCGTCCCAGCCCACCACAGCCCGTCCAAGCCCACCACAGCCCGTTCCAGCCCACCACAGCCCGTGCCAGCCCGTCCCAGCCCGTGCCAGCCCACCACAGACCACCACAGACCGTCCCAGCCCACCACAGCATGTCCCAGCCCACCACAGCATGTCCCAGGCAACCACTGACCACCACAGCCCGTCCCAGTCTGTCCCAGCCCATCCCAGCCCACCACAGCCCGTCCCAGCCTACAACAGCCCGTCCCAGCCCACCATAGCCCGTCCCAGCCAACCACAGCCCACCACAGCCCGTCCCAGCCAACCACGGCCCGTCTCAGCTCACCACAGCCCGTCCCTGCCCACCACAGCCCGTCCCAGCCCACCACAGCCCGTCCCAGCCCACCACAGCCCGTCCCAGCCCGTCCCAGCCCACCACAGCCCGTCCCAGCCCACCACAGCCCGTCCCAGCCCACCACAGCCCGTCCTAGCCAACCACAGCCCACCACAGACCACCACAGCCCGTCCCAGCCCACCACAGCCCTTTCCACACCACCAGAGCCCGTCCCAGCCCACCACAGCCCGTCCAAGCCCACCACAGCCCGTTCCAGCCCACCACAGCCCGTGCCAGCCCGTCCCAGTCCGTGCCAGCTCGTCCCAGCCCGTGCCAGCCCGTCCCAGCCCACCACAGCCCGTCCCAGCCCACCACAGCCCGTCCCAGCCCACCACAGCATATCCCAGGCAACCACTGACCACCACAGCCCGTCCCAGTCTGTCCCAGCCCATCCCAGCCCACCACAGCCTGTCCCAGCCTACAACAGCCCGTCCCAGCCCACCATAGCCGATCCCAGCCAACCACAGCACACCACAGCCCGTCCCAGCCCACCACGGCCCGTCTCAGCTCACCACAGCCCGTCCCTACCCACCACAGCCCGTCCCAGCCCACCACAGCCCGTCCCAGCCCACCACAGCCTGTCCCAGCCCACCACAGCCCACCAAAGCCCGTCTAAGCTCACCAGAACCCACCACAGCCCACCACGGCCCGTCCCAGCCCACCAAGGCCTTTCCCAGCCCACCACGGCCCGTCCCAGCCCACCACAGACCGTCCCAGCTCACCACAGCCCACCAAAGCCCGTCTAAGCTCACCAGAACCCACCACAGCCCACCACAGCCCATCACAGTCCGTCCCGGCCCACTACAACTCATCCCAGCCCACCACAGCCCACCACAGCCCGTCCCTGAAGCACCACAGCCCGTCCCAGCCCACCACAACCCGTCCCAGCCCACCACAGCCCGTCCCAGCCCACCACAGCCCACCACAGACCGTCCCAGCTCACCACGGCCCTTCCCAGCCCACCACAGTCCGTCCCAGCCCACCACGGCACGTCCCAGCCCACCACAGCCCATCCCAGCCCACAACAGTCCATTCCAGATCATCAGAGCCCGTCCCAGCACGTCCCGGCCCACCACAGCCCGTCCCAGCTTACCACAGCCCACCACAGCCCGTCTCAGTTCACCACAGCCCACCACAGCCCGTCCCGGCCCACTACAACTCGTCCAAGCCCACCACAGCCCGTCACAGCCCGTCACAGGCCACCAGAGCTTGTCCCGGCCCACCAGAGTCTGTCCCGAGCCACCACGGCACGTCCCAGCCCACCACGGCCCGTCTCAGCTCACCACAGCCCGTCCCTACCCACCACAGCCCGTCCCAGCCCACCACAGACCGTCACCGCCCAGCACAGACCATCCCCGCCCACCATAGCCGGTCCCCGCCCACCACAGCCGGTCCCAGCTCGTCCCAGCCCTTCCCAGCTCACCACAGCCCGTCCCAGCCCACCACAGCCCATCACAGACCGTCCCAGCCCAACAGAGCCCGTCCCAGCTTACCACAGCCCGTGCCCGCCCGTCTCAGCTCACCACAGCCCACCATAGCCCGTCCCAGCCCACCACAGCCCGTCCCAGCCCACCACAGACCGTTCCAGCCCACCACAGCCCACCAAAGCCCGTCTAAGCTCACCAGAACCCACCACAGCCCACCACGGCCCGTCCCAGCCCACCACGGCCCACCACTGCCCACCACGGCCTTTCCCAGCCCACCACAGCCCGTCCCAGCCCACCACAGACCGTGCCAGCACACCACAGCCTGTTCCAGACCACCAGAGCCCGTCTTAGCGCACCACAGACCGTCCCAGCCCACCAAAGCCCGTCCCAGCCCACCACAGCTCGTCCCAGCCCACCACAGCCCATCACCGCCCTGCACAGACCATCCCCGCCCACCATAGCCGGTCCCCGCCCACCACAGCCGGTCCCAGCTCGTCCCAGCCCTTCCCAGCTCACCACAGCCCGTCCCAGCCCAGCACAGCCCATCACAGACCGTCCCAGCCCACCAGAGCCCGTCCCAGCTTACCACAGCCCGAGCCAGCCCGTCTCAGCTCACCACAGCAGACGAATGCCCGTCCCAGCCCACCAGAGCCCGTCCCAGCCCACCACAGCCCGTCCCAGCCAACCACAGTCCACCACAGCCCACCACAGACCGTCCCAGCCCACCACAGCCCTTTCCACACCACCAGAGCCCGTTCCAGCCAACCACAGCCCGTCCAAGCCCACCACAGCCCGTTCCAGCCGACCACAGCCCGTGCCAGCCCGTCCCAGTCCGTGCCAGCTCGTCCCAGCCCGTGCCAGCCCGTCCCAGCCCACCACAGCCCGTCCCAGCCCACCACAGCCCGTCCCAGCCCACCACAGCATGTCCCAGCCCACCACAGCATGTCCCAGGCAACCACTGACCACCACAGCCCGTCCCAGTCTGTCCCAGCCCATCCCAGCCCACCACAGCCCGTCCCAGCCTACAACAGCCCGTCCCAGCCCACCATAGCCCGTCCCAGCCAACCACAGCCCACCACGGCCCACCACAGCCCACCCCTTCCAATCCCGGCCCAAAACGGCCCGTCCCAGCTCACCACGGTTCACCACAGCCCACCACGGCCCGTCCCAACCCACCACGACCTGTCCCAGCCCACCACGGCCCACCACAGCCCACCCCTTCCAATCCCGGCCCAAAACGGCCCGTCCCAGCCCACCACGGTTCACCACGGCCCGTCCCCGCCCACCACGGCCCACCACAGCCCGTCCCAGCCCACCACAGCCCATCCCAGCCCGTCCCAGCCAGTCCCAGCTCGTCCCAGCCCGTCCCAGCCCGTCGCGGCCCACCACGGCCCACAGCGGTCCATCCCGGCCAACCACCGTCCGTCGCAGCCCACCACGGCCCACCTCAGCCCACCACGGCCCTTCCCAGCCCACCACAGCCCGTCCCAGCCTGTCCCAGCCCACCACAGCCCGTCCCAGCCCACCACAGCCCGTCCCAGCCCTCCACAGCCAACCACAGCCTGTCCCAGCCCACCAGAACCCGCCTCAACCCAAAACAGCTGTTCCCAGGCCACCACAGCCCGTCCCAGCCCACCACAGCCCGTCCCAGCCCACCACAGCCCATCCCAGCCAATGTCAGACCGTACCAGCCCACCACAGCCCATGCCAGCCCGTCCCAGCTCGTCCCAGCCCACCAGAGCCCGTCCCAGCTCACCACAGCCAGTCCCCCGTCAACCACAGCCCGTCCCAGCCCACCACGGCCCGTCTCAGCCCACAACGGCCCGTCCCAGCCCACCCACGGCCCGTCCCAGCCCACCACAGTTCACCACAGCCCGTCCTAGCCCAGCACGGCCCGTCCCAGCCCACCACGGACCACCACGGCCCATCTCAGCCCACCACAGCCTGTCCAAGCCCAGCACAGCCCTCCACAACCCTCCACAGCCCGTCCCAACCCTCCACAGCTCATCCCAGCCTACCACAGCCCGTCGCAGCCCAACACAGCTTATCCCAGCCCACCGCAGCCCGTCCCAGCCCACCGCAGCCCGTCCCAGCCCACCAAAACCCGTCCCAGCCCACCGCAACCCGTCCCAGCCCACCACAGCCCACCACAGGTCACCACAGCCCACCACAGCTCACCACAGCTCACCACAGCTCAACACAGACCGTCCCAGCCCACCACAGTCCGTCCCAGCTTACCAGAGCCCACCACAGCCAACCACGGCCTGTCCCAGCCCTCCAAAGCCCACCACAGCCCGTCCCAGCCCACCACAGTACGTCTCAGCCCACCACAGCACGTCCCAGCCCGTCCCAGCCCGTTCCAGACGACCACAGCCCACCCACAGCCCCACCACAGCCCATCCCAGCCCACCACAGCCTGTCCAAGCCCACCACAGCAAACCAGAGCCAGTCCCAGCCCACCCACAGCTTGTCCCAGCCCACCACGGCCCGTCCCAGCCCACCACGGCCCGTCCCAGCCCACCAGGGCCCGTCCCAGCCCACCACGGCCCGTCCCAGCCCAATACGGCCTGTCCCAGCCCACCAGGGCCCGTCCCAGCCCAATACGGCCCGTCCCAGCCCACCAGGGCCCGTCCCAGCCCACCACGGCCCGTCCCAGCCCACCACGGCTCGTCCCAGCCCACCACAGCCCACCACAGCCTGTCTCAGCCCGTCCCAGCACACCACAGCCCGTCCCAGCACACCACAGCCCGTCCCAGCCTGTCCCGGGCCACCACAGCTTGTCCCAGCCAACCACAGCCCGTCCCAGCCCACCACAGCCCGTCCCAGCCCACCACAGCCCGTCCCAGCCCACCACAGCCCGTCCAAGCCCACCACAGCCCGTGCCGGCCCACCACAGCCCGTCCCAGCCGGTCCCGGCACACCACGGCCCACCACGGCCCGTCCCGGCACACCACGGCCCGTCCCAGCTCACCACGGCCTGACCGAGCCCACCACAGCCCGACCGAGCCCACCACAGCCCGTCCCAGCTCACCACAGCCCGTCCCAGTCCACCACAGCCCACCACAGCCCGTCCCAGCCCACCACATCCCACCACAGCCCGTGCCGGCGCACCAGAACCTGTCCAGGCTTACCACAGCGCGTCCCGGCCCAGCACGGCCCGGCCCGGCCCAGCACGCCCCGGCCCGGCCCACCACGGCTTGTCCCGGCCCACCACGGCAGATCTCAACCCACCACAGCCTGTCCAAGCCCACCACAGCCCTCCACAGCTCTCCACAGCCCGTCCCAGCCCACCACAGCCCACCACAGCCCACCACAGCCGGTCCCAGCCCGTCCTAGCCCATCACAGCCCGCCCCAGCCCACCACAGCCCGTCCCAACCCACCATAGCCCGTCCCAGCCCATCACAGCCCGTCCCAGCCCACCACAGCCCGTCCCAGCCCACCACAGCCCGTCCCAGCACACCACAGCCCACCACAGCCCACCACAGCCCGTCCCAGCCCATCCCAGCCCGTCCCAGCCCGTCCCAGCCCGTCCCATCACACCACAGACCGTCCCAGCCCGTCCCGGCCCACCATAGCCCGTCCCGGCCCACCACAGCCCGCCCCGGCCCACCACAGCCCGTCCCAGCTCACCACAGCCCGTCGCAGCTCACCACAGCCCGTCCCAGCTCACCACAGCCCGTCCCAGCCCACCACAGCCCACCACAGCCCGTCCCGGCCCACCAGAGCCCATCCCGGCTTACCACAGCCCGGCCCGGCCCACCACGGCCCGGCCCGGCCCACCACGGCTCGTCCCAGCCCACCACGGCCTGTCCCAGCCCACCACGGCCCGTCCCAGCCCACCACAGTTCACCACAGCCCGTCCTAGCCCAGCACGGCCCGTCCCAGCCCACCACGGACCACCACGGCCCATCTCAGCCCACCACAGCCTGTCCAAGCCCAGCACAGCCCTCCAAAACCCTCCACAGCCCGTCCCAACCCTCCACAGCTCATCCCAGCCTACCACAGCCCGTCGCAGCCCAACACAGCTTATCCCAGCCCACCGCAGCCCGTCCCAGCCCACCGCAGCCCGTCCCAGCCCACCAAAACCCGTCCCAGCCCACCGCAACCCGTCCCAGCCCACCACAGCCCGTCCCAGCCCACCACATCCCACCACAGCCCGTGCCGGAGCACCAGAACCTGTCCAGGCTTACCACAGCGCGTCCCGGCCCAGCACGGCCCGGCCCGGCCCAGCACGCCCCGGCCCGGCCCACCACGGCCCGTCCCGGCCCACCACGGCAGATCTCAACCCACCACAGCCTGTCCAAGCCCACCACAGCCCTCCACAGCTCTCCACAGCCCGTCCCAGCCCACCACAGCCCACCACAGCCCACCACAGCCTGTCCCAGCCCGTCCTAGCCCATCCCAGCCCGTCCCAGCCCACCACAGCCCGTCCCAACCCACCATAGCCCGTCCCAGCCCATCACAGCCCGTCCCAGCCCGCCACAGCCCGTCCCAGCCCACCACAGCCTGTCCCAGCCCACCACAGCCCACCACAGCCCACCACAGCCCGTCCCAGCCCATCCCAGCCCGTCCCAGCCCGTCCCAGCCCGTCCCATCACACCACAGCCCGTCCCAGCCCACCAGAGCCCACCACAGCACACCACAGGCCACCACAGCCCGTCCCAGCCCACCACAAGCCGTCCTAGCCCACCACAGACCTCCAGAGCCCGTCTCAGCTCACCACAGCCTATCCCAGCCCACCACGGCCCACCACAGCACACCATGGCCCACCGCAGCCTATCCCAACCTGTCCCAGCCCACCACGGCCCGTCCCAGCCCACCACGGCCCGTCCCAGCCCACCACGGCCTGTCCCAGCCCGTCCCAGCCCACGACAGCTCGTCCCAGCCCACGACAGCCCGTCCCAGCCCACCAGAGCCCACCAGAGCCCACCACAGCTCGTCCCAGCCCACCACAGCCCACAAGAGCTTGTCACAGCCCACCACGGCTCACCACGGCCCACTACGGCCCACCACGGCCAACGACGGCCCGCCACAGCCCGCCACAGACTGTCCCGGCCCACCAGAGCCCGCCCCGAGCCACCACGGCCCGTCCCAGCCCACCACGGCTGACCACAGCCTGTCCCAGCCCACTACAGCCGGTGCCAGCCCACCACAGCCCACCACAGCCCGTCCCAGCCCACCACAGCCCGTCCAAGCCCACCACAGCCCGTCCCAGCCCACCACAGCCCGTCCCAGCCCACCACAGCCCACCACAGCCCACCACAGCCAGTCCCAGCCCACCACAGCCCGTCCCAGCCCACCACAGCCCGTCCCAGCCCACCAACCCCCACCACAGCACACCACAGGCCACCACAGCCCACCACAGCCCACCACAAGCCGTCCTAGCCAACCACAGACCTCCAGAGCCCGTCTCAGCTCACTACAGCCTATCCCAGCCCACCACGGCCCACCACAGCACACCACGGCCCACCGCAGCCTATCCCAAGCCGTCCCAGCCCACCACGGCCCGTCCCAGCCCACCACGGCCCGTCCCAGCCCGTCCCAGCCCACGACAGCCCATCCCAGCCCACGACAGCCCGTCCCAGCCCACCAGAGCCCACCAGAGCCCACCACAGCTTGTCCCAGCCCACCACAGCCCACAAGAGCTTGTCACAGCCCACCACAGACCACCACAGCTCACCACGGCCCACCACGGCCAACGACGGCCCGCCACAGCCCGCCACAGACTGTCCCGGCCCACCAGAGCCCGCCCCGAGCCACCATGGCCCGTCCCAGCCCACCACGGCTGACCACAGCCTGTCCCAGCCCACTACAGCCGGTGCCAGCCCACCACAGCCCACCACAGTCCGTCCCAGCCCACCACAGCCCGTCCCAGCACATCACAGCCTGTCCCAGCCCACCACAGCTCGTCCCAGCCCACCACAGCCCGTGCCAGCCCACCACGGCTGACCACAGCTCGTGCCAGGCCACCACGGCCCACCACAGCCCACCACAGTTCACCACGGCCCTTCCCAGCACACCACGGACCACCGCAGCCCACCACGGCCCGTCCCAGTTCACCACGGCCTGTCCCAGCCCACCACAGCTTGTCCCAGCACATCACAGCCCGTCCCAGTCAGCCACAGCCCACCGCAGCCAGTCCCAGCCCACCACAGCCCACCGCAGCCGGTCCCAGCCCACCAAACCCCACCGCAGCCCGTCCCAGCCCACCACAGCCCGTCCCACCACACCAGAGTCCGTCCCAGCCCACCACGGCCCGTCACAGCTTACCACGGCCCACCACGGCTTGCCACGGCCCATCGCAGCCCACCACAGCCTGTCCCAGCCAACCACGGCCCACCACAGCCCGCCACGGCCCGTCCCAGCCCGCCACGGACCGTCCCAGCCCGTCCCAGCTCACCACGGCCCGTCCCAGCCCGTCCCAGCCCACCACAGCCCGTCCCAACCCACCACAGCCCGCCCCAGCCCTCCACAGCCCGTCCCAGCCCGTCGCAGCCCACCACAGCCCGTCGCAGCCCACCACAGCCCGTCCCAGACCACCACAGCCTCTCACAGCACACCACAGCCCGTAACAGCCCACCAAAGCAAGTACCAGCCCGTCCCAGCCCACCACAGCCCGTCCCAGCCCACCACAGACCGTCCCAGCCCACCACAGCCCGTCCCAGCCCACCACAGGCCACCGCAGGCCATCCCAGCTCAAAACAGACGGTCCCAGCCAACCACAGCCCGTCGAGCCCACCACGGCCCGTCCCAGCCCACCACGGCCCATCACAGCCCACCACAGTTCACCACAGCCCGTCCTAGCCCAGCACGGCCCGTCCCAGCCCACCACGGACCACCACGGCCCATCTCAGCCCACCACAGCCTGTCCAAGCCCAGCACAGCCCTCCACAACCCTCCACAGCCCGTCCCAACCCTCCACAGCTCATCCCAGCCTACCACAGCCCGTCGCAGCCCAACACAGCCTATCCCAGCCCACCGCAGCCCGTCCCAGCCCACCGCAGCCCGTCCTAGCCCACCGAAACCCGTCCCAGCCCACCGCAACCCGTCCCAGCCCACCACAGCCCACCACAGGTCACCACAGCCCACCACCGGTCACCACAGCCCACCACCGGTCACCACAGCCCACCACAGGTCACCACAGTCTGTTTCAGCCCACCACGGCAAACCACGGCCCGTCCCAGCCCACCACGGCCCGCCATGGCCCACCACAGCTCGTCCCAGATAAACACGGCGCACCACAGCCCACCACGGCCCGTCCCGGCCCACCACAGCCCTTCCCAGCACACCACAGCCCACCACAGCCCATCACAGCCCACCACAGCCCGTCCCAGCTTACCACAGCCCACCACAGACCGTCCCAGCCCACCACAGACCGTCCCAGCCCACCACAGCCCGTCCCAGCCCACCAGTGCCCGTCCCAGCCCGTCCCAGCCCGTCCCAACCCACCACAGCCCGTCCCAGCCCACCACAGCCCACCACAGCCCACCACAAGCCATCGCAGGACATCCCAGCCCAAAACAGACGGTCCCAGCCAACCACAGCCCGTCGAGCCCACCACAGCCCGTCCCAGCCCTCCACAGCCCGTCCCAGCCCTCCACAGCCCACCACAGCCCGTCCTAGGTCACCACAGCCCGTCCCAGCATACCACAGCCCACCACGGCTCACCACGGCCCACTACGGCCCACCACGGCCAACGACGGCCCGCCACAGCCCGCCACAGACTGTCCCGGCCCACCAAAGCCCATCCCAGCCTGCCACAGCCCGACCCAGGACACCACAGCTTGTCACAGCCCACCACAGCCCGTCCCGGTCCACCACAGCCCGTCCCTGACCACAACAGCCCGTCCCAGCCCACCACAACCCACCACAGACCGTCCCAACCCACCACAGCCGGCCTAAGCTCACCATAACCCACCACAGCCCACCACAGCCCGTCCCGGCCAACCACAACTCGTCCCAGCCCACCACAGCCCGTCCCGGCCCACCACAGCCCGTCCCGGCCCACAACAGCCCGTCACAGCCCACCACAGCCTGGCACAGCCCGTCCCAGCCCATCCTAGCCCGGCATAGCCCGTCCCAGCTCGGCACAGCCCACCACAGCCCGGCAAGGCCCACCACAGACCGTCCCAGCCTGTCCCAGCCCTTCCCAGCCCGTCCTAGCCCACCACAGCCCAGCACAGCCCACCACAGCCCACCAGAGCCCGTCCCGGCCCACCAGAGCCCGCCCCGAGCCACCACGGCCCGTCCCAGCCCACCACGGCTGACCACAGCCTGTCCCAGCCCACTACAGCCGGTGCCAGCCCACCACAGCCCACCAGAGCCCGTCCCAGCCCACCACGGCCCACCACAGCCCATCCCAGCACATCACAGCCTGTCCCAGCCCACCACAGCTCGTCCCAGCCCACCACAGCCCGTGCCAGCCCACCACGGCTGACCACAGCCCGTGCCAGGCCACCACGGCCCACCACAGCCCACCACAGTTCACCGCGGCCCTTCCCAGCCCACCACGGACCACCGCAGCCCACCACGGCCCGTCCCAGTTCACCACGGCCTGTCCCAGCCCACCACAGCCCATCCCAGACCACCACAGCCCGTCCCAGCCCACCACAGCTTGTCCCAGCACATCACAGCCCGTCCCAGCCAGCCACAGCCCACCGCAGCCAGTCCCAGCCCACCACAGCCCACTGCAGCCGGTCCCAGACAACCACACCCCACCGCAGCCCGTCCCAGCCCACCACAGCCCGTCCCACCACACCAGAGTCCGTCACAGCTTACCACGGCCCACCACGGCTTGCCACGGCCCATCCCAGCCCACCACAGCCCTTCCCAGCCAACCACGGCCCACCACAGCCCGTCACGGCCCGTCCCAGACCATCATAGCCCACCACAGCCCGTCCCAGCCCACCACAGCCCGTCCCAGCCAACCACAGCTCGTCCCAGCCCGTCTCAGCTCACCACAGCCCGTCCCACCCCACCACAACCCACCAGAGGTCGTCCCGGTTCACCACAGCCCGTCCCAGCCCACCACAGCGCGTCCCCACCCAACACAGCCCGTCTCAGCCCCTCCCAGCCCGTCTCAGCCCACCACAGCCTGTCCCAGCCTGTCCTAGCTCGTCCAAGCCTGTCCCAGACCCCCAGAGCCCGTCGCAACCCACCAAAGCCCGTCACAGCCCGTCCCAGCTCTCCACAACCCACCACAGCCCTTCCCAGCCCGTCCCAGCCCACCACAGCCCGTCCCAGCCCACCACGGCCCACGAAAGCCCACCACAGCCTACCACGGCCCACTACAGCCCGTCCCAGCCCACCACAAGCCGTCCCAGCCCACCACAGCCCTCCAGCGCCCGTCTCAGCTCACCACAGCCTATCCCAGCCCACCACGGCCCACCACAGCACACCACGGCACACCGCAGCCTATCCCAAGCCGTCCCAGCCCACCACGGCCCGTCCAGGCCCACCACGGCCCGTCCCAGCCCACCACGGCCCGTCCCAGCCCGTCCCAGCCCACGACAGCCCGTCCCAGCCCACGACAGCCCGTCCCAGCCCACCAGAGCCAACCAGAGTCCACCACAGCTCGTCCCAGCCCACCACAGCCCACAAGAGCTTGTCACAGACCACCACAGCCCGTCCCAGCCCACCACAGCCCACTACGGCCCACCACGGCCCGTCCCAGCCCACCACAGCCCGTCCCAGCCTCCACAGCCCGTCCCAGCCCACCACAGCCTGTCCCAGCTCGTCCCAGACCACCACAGCCTCTCACAGCACACTACAGCCCGTAACAGCCCACCACAGCAAGTACCAGCCCGTCCCAGCCCACCACGGCCCGTCTCAGCCCACCACGGCCCGTCTCAGCCCACCACGGCCCGTCTCAGCTCACCAC
Source organism: Falco biarmicus (assembly GCF_023638135.1). Taxonomy (NCBI): domain Eukaryota; kingdom Metazoa; phylum Chordata; class Aves; order Falconiformes; family Falconidae; genus Falco; species Falco biarmicus. Next base: position 2,349,908 of record NW_026611851.1, on the reverse strand, counting down.
AACCCGTCCCAGACGACCACAGCCCGTCCCAGCCCACCACAGCCCACCACAGCCCACCACAGTTCACCACAGCCCGTCCTAGCCCAGCACGGCCCGTCCCAGCCCACCACGGACCACCACGGCCCATCTCAGCCCACCACAGCCTGTCCAAGCCCAGCACAGCCCTCCACAACCCTCCACAGCCCGTCCCAACCCTCCACAGCTCATCCCAGCCTACCACAGCCCGTCGCAGCCCAACACAGCTTATCCCAGCCCACCACAGCCCGTCCCAGCCCACCACAACCCACCACAGCCCTTCCCAGCCCATCCCAGCCCACCACAGCCCGTCCCAGCCCACCACGGCCGCCGCAGACCATCAGAGCCCGTCCCAGCCCACCACAATCCCGTCCCAGCCCACTATAGCCCGTCCCAGCCCACCACAACCCGTTCTAGCTCACCACAACCCACCACAGCGCACCATAGCCCACCACAACCCACCACAGCACACCAGAGTCTGTCCCGGCCCACCAGAGCCTGTCCCAGCCCACCACAGCCCGTCCCAGCCCACCACAGCCCGCCACGGCCCGTCCCAGCCCACCACAGCCCATTCCAGACCACCAGAGCCCTTCCCAGTTCACCACAGCATGTCCCAGCACACCACAGCCCACCACAGCCCATCCAATTTCACCACAGCCCGTCTCAGCTCACCACAACCCACCACAGCCCGTCCCAGCACACCACAGCCCACCACAGCCCGTCGCAGCCCACCACAGCCCGTCTCAGTCCACCAGAGCCCGTCCCAGCTTACCACAGCCCACCACAGCCTGTCCCAGCCAGTCCGATCCCACCACAGCCCGTCCCAGCCCACCAGAGCTCGTCCCAGCCCACCACAACCCACCACAGCCTTTCCCAGCCCACCACAGCCGGACCCAGCCCGTCCCAGCCTACCACGGCCGCCGCAGACCACCAGAGCCCATCCCAGGCCACCACAGCCCGTCCCAGCACACCACAGCCCACCACAGCCCGTCTCAGCTCACCACAACCCACCACAGCCCACCACAGTGCACCAGAGCCTGTCCCAGCCCACCAGAGCCCGTCCCAGCCTACCACAGCCCGTCCCGGCCCACCAGATCCCATCCTAGTTGTGCCAGCTCACCACAACCCACCATAGCCCGTCTCAGCCCACCACAACCCGTCCTAGCCCACCACAGCCCGTCCCAGCTTACCAAAGCTCACCACAGCCCATCGCAGCCCACCACAACCCGTCCTAGCCCACCACAGCCCGTCCCCGCCCACCACAGCCCGTCCAAGGCCATCCCAGCCCACCACAGCCCGTCCCAGCCCACCACAACCCGTCCCAGCCTGTCCCAGCTTGTCCCAGCCCGTCCCAGACCACCAGAGCCCGTCCCAGCCAACCACAGGCCGTCACAGCCCATCCCAGCCCTCCACAAACCACCACAGCTCGTCCCAGCCCACCATAGCCCGTCTCAGCCCACCACAACCCGTCCTAGCCCAGCACAGCCCGTCCCAGCTTACCAAAGCTCACCGCAGCCCGTCGCAGCCCACCACAACCCGTCCCAGCCCACCACAGCCCGTCCCCGCCCACCACAGCCCGTCCACGGCCATCCCAGCCCACCACAGCCCGTCCCAGCCCACCACAACCCGTCCCAGCCCGTCCCAGCTCGTCCCAGCCCGTCCCAGACCACGAGAGCCCGTCGCAGCCCACCGCAGCCCACCACAGCCCGTCCCAGCCCAACCCATTCCACCACGGCCCGTCCCAGCCCACCACGGCCCGTCCCAGCCCACCGCAGCCCACCACAGCCCGTCCCAGCCCAACCCATTCCACCACGGCCCGTCCCAGCCCACCACGGCCCGTCCCAGCCCACCGCGGCCCGTCCCAGCCAACCGCGGCCCGTCCCAGGCCACCACGGCCCACCACAGCCTGTCCCAGGCCACCACAGCCCGTCCCTACTCACCGCAGCCCACCACAGCCCGTCCCAGCCCACCACGACCCGTCCCAGCTTACCACGGCCCGTCCCAGCCCACCACGGCCCGTCCCAGGTCACCACAGCCCGTCCCAGCCCACCACGGCCGCCGCAGACCATCACAGCCCGTCCCAGCCAACGACAATCCCGTCCCAGCCCCCTATTGCCCGTCCCAGCCAAACCACAACCCGTTCTAGCTCACCACAACCCACCACAGCGCACCATAGCCCACCACAGCCCACCACAGCGCACCAGAGTCTGTCCCGGCCCACCAGAGCCTGTCCCAGCCCACCACAGCCCGTCCCAGCCCACCGCAGCCCATTCCAGACCACCAGAGCCCTTCCCAGTTCACCACAGCATGTCCCAGCACACCACAGCCCACCACAGCCCACCACAGCCCGTCCAATTTCACCACAGCCCGTCTCAGCTCACCACAAGCCACCACAGCCCGTCCCAGCCCACCACAGCCCACCACAGCCCGTCGCAGCCCACCACAGCCTGTCTCAGCCCACCAGAGCCCGTCCCAGCTTACCACAGCCCACCACAGCCTGTCCCAGCCAGTCCGATCCCACCACAGCCCGTCCCAGCCCACCACAACCCACCACAGCCCGTCCCAGCCCACCACAGCCGGACCCAGCCCGTCCCAGCCTACCACGGCCGCCGCAGACTACCAGAGCCCATCACAGGCCACCACAGCCCGTCCCAGCACACCACAGCCCGTCTCAGCTCACCACAACCCACAACAGCACACCACAGCCCACCACAGTGCACCAGAGCCCGTCCCGGCCCAACAGAGCCCATCCCAGCCTACCACAGCCCGTCCCGGCCCACCAGATCCCGTCCCAGCCTGTCCCAGCTCACCACAACCCACCACAGCCCGTCCCAGCCCACCATAGCCCATCGCAGCCCACCACAACCCGTCCTAGCCCACCACAGCCCGTCCGCGCCCACCACAGCCCGTCCCAGCGCACCGCAGCCCACCACAGCCCGTCACAGCCCCCCACAGCCCATCCCATTCCACCACGGCCCGTCCCAGCCCACCACGGCCCAGCCCAGCCCACCGCGGCCCGTCCCAGCCAACCGCGGCCCGTCCCAGCCAACCGCGGCCCACCACAGCCTGTCCCAGCCCACCACAGCCCGTCCCTACTCACCGCAGCCCACCACAGCCCGTCCCAGTTCACCACAGCTTGTTCCAGCCCACCAGACCCCGTCTCCGCCCACCAGAGCCCGTCCCTGGTCACCACGGCCCGTCCCAGGCCGTCCCAGCCCACGACAGCCCGTCCCAGCCCACGAAAGCCCGTCCCAACTTACCACATCCCGTCCCAGCTTACCACAGCCCATCACAGCCCACCACGGTCCACCACAGCCCGCCACAGCCCGTCCCAGCCCACCACGGCCCATAACAACCCACCACGGCCCGTCCCAGCCCACCACAGCCCGTCCCAGCCCACCACGGCCCGTCCCAGCTCACCACGACCCGTCCCAGCCCGTCCCAGCCCATCCCAGCCCACCGCAGCACGTCCTAGCCCTCAGCAGCTTGTCCCAGCCCACCGCAGCCCGTCCCAGCCCACCGCAGCTCGTCCCAGCCCACCGCAGCCCGTCCCAGCCGTCCCAGCAAATCCCAGCCCACCATAGCCCGTCTCAGCTCACCACAGCGTGTCCCAGTCCACCACACCCGCCACAGCCCGTCCCAGCCCATTCCAGCCCACCACAGCCCACCGCAGCCCGTCCCAGCCCACCACAGCCCGTCCCAGCCCATCCCAGCCCGTCCCAACCCACCACAGCCCGTCCCAGCCCACCACAAGCCGTCCCAGCCCACCACAAGCCGTCCCAGCCCACCACAGCCCTCCAGAGCCCGTCTCAGCTCACCACAGCCTATCCCAGCCCACCATGGCCCACCACAGCACACCACGGCCCACCGCAGCCTATCCCAACCCGTCCCAGCCCACCACGGCCCGTCTCAGCCCACCACGGCCCGTCCCAGCCCGTCCCAGCCCACGACAGCCCATCCCAGCCCACGACAGCCCGTCCCAGCCCACCAGAGCCCACCAGAGCCCACCACAGCTCGTCCCAGCCCACCACAGCCCACAAGAGCTTGTCACAGACCACCACAGCCCGTCCCAGCCCACCACAGCCCACTACGGCCCACCACAGCCCGTCCCAGCCCACCACAGCCCGTCCCAGCCCACCACAGCCCGTCCCAGCCCACCACAGCCCGTCCCAGCTCGTCCCAGATCACCACAGCCTCTCACAGCCCGTCACAGCCCATCACAGACCGTCACAGCCCGTCACGGCCCACCACAGCCCGTCCAAGCCCATCACAGCCTGTCCCAGCCCACCACAGCCCGTCCCAGCCCACCACAGCCCACCACAGCACACCACAGCCCACCACATCCCGTCCCAGCTCACCACAGCCCACCACAGCCCGTCCCAGCTCACCACAGCCCGTCACAGCCCGTGCCAGCCCGTCCCAGCCCACCACAGCCTGTCCCAGCCCATCACAGCCTGTCCCAGCTCGTCCCATTCCACCACACCGAGTCCCAGACCACCACAGCCCGTCCCAGCACGTCCCAGCCCGTCCCATCCCGTCCCAGCTCGTCCCAGCCCGTCCCAGACCACCAGAGCCCGTCACAGCCCATCCCAGCTCTCCACAACCCACCACAGCTCGTCCCAGCCCACCATAGCCCGTCTCAGCCCACCACAACCCGTCCTAGCCCACCACAGCCCGTCCCAGCTTACCAAAGCTCACCGCAGCCCGTCGCAGCCCACCACAACCCGTCCCAGCCCACCACAGCCTGTCCCCATCCACCACAGCCCGTCCAAGGCCATCCCAGCCCACCACAGCCCATCCCAGCCCACCACAACCCGTCCCAGCCCGTCCCAGCTCGTCCCAGACCACCAGAGCCCGTCGCAGCCCACCACAGGCCATCACAGCCCATCCCAGCTCTCCACAACCCACCACAGCTCGTCCCAGCACACCACAGACCGTCCCAGCCCGTCCCCGCCCACCACAGCCCATGTCAGCCCACCGCAGCCCACCACAACCCATCCCAGCCCATCCCATTCCACCAAGGCCCGTCCCAGCCCACCACAGCCCGTCCCAGCCCACCACAGACCACCACAGTTCATCCCAGCCCACCACAGTTCGTCCCAGCCCGCCACAGCCCGTCCCGGCCCACCACGGCCCGTCCCAGCTCACCATAGCCCGTCCCAGCCCACCACGGGCTGTCCCAGCCCACCACGGCCCGTCCCAGCTCACCACGGCCCGTCCCAGCCCGTCCCAGCCCTCGACAACCCGTCCCAGCCCATCCCAGCCCGTCCCAGCACACCACAGCCCACAACAGCCCACCAAAGCCCACCACAGCCCGTCACAGCCCACCACAGCCTGTCACAGGCCACCACAGCCCACCACAGTCCACCACAGCCCGTCCCAGCTCACCACAGCCCACCACAGCCCACCACAGCCTGTCCCAGCCTTCCACAGCCCACCACAGCCCGTCCCCGCCCACCACAGCCCGTCCCAGCCCACCACAGCCAGTCCCAGCTCGTCCCAGCCAACCACAGCCCGTCCCATCCCACCACAGCCCGTACCAGCCCACCACGACCCGTCTCCGCTCACCACAGCCCGTACCAGCCTGTCTCAGCCTACAACAGACCGTCCCCGCCCACCGCAGCCCGTCCCCGCCCACCGCAGACTGTCCCAGCCCACCACGGCGCATCACAGCCCATCTCAGCTCACCACAACCTGTCCCAGACCACCACAGCCCACCACAGCCGGTTACAGCTTATCACAGCCCGTCCCAGCCCACCACATGAAGTACCAACCCACCACAGCCCGTCCCCGCCCACCGCAGCCCGTCCCCGCCCACCGCAGCCCGTCCCCGCCCACCGCAGCCCGTCCCGGCTCACCGCAGCTCGTCCCGGCCCAACACGGCCCACCACAGCCCACTACGGCCCACCACAGCCTGTCCCAGCCCACCACGGCCCGTCCCAGCCCGTCCCAGCCCACCGCAGACCGTCCCCGCCCACCGCAGCCCGTCCCCGCCCACCGCAGCCCGTCCCCCCCCACCGTAGCCCGTCCCCGCCCACCGCAGCCCGTCCCAGCCCACGGCAGACCGTCCCAGCCCACCGCAGACCGTCCCAGCCCACCACAGCCCGTCCTGGCTCACCACGGCCCGTCCCAGCCCACCACGGCCCGTCCCGGCCCACCTGTGTTAGGAACAGTATCACACCTTCTTGATTTTGGCACCTCCTTTCGCTATGATGTTCTTGTGGAACTGTTTGCAGATGGGGACAGAAATAGAAAAGCTGTTTTCAACCTAAGGGAGAAAGGAAGGGAGACATGAAGTTTACACTGTCGTGGCAAGGGAGGCCCGACTTCAGGAGCTCTGATAAACGAGCTTTTGAAAACAGGCTTAGACCCAAGGAAGTTCTCTATACGAGGGACTTTTGTAAAACTAAACAAAGGCAAGGACGTTCCCCTATAGCCTTCCCATAACAGGTACTACCCCCTGCCTCCATTCAGCCAAAACAGCGCCGACAGCTCCCTCCTCTTGAGGTGTTTTAGCTCTACCCAAGCCAGTAGAGCTCTGCTTTGCCCCAGGGTTATCCAGACACGTAGGAGGGAAGAGCAGGCAGACCTCCTTACCAGGTCTGCCACCATCTTTTCCATCGCAGCCCACCACAGCCCGTCTCAGCTCACCACAGCCCTTCCCAGCCCACCACACCCACCACAGCCCGACCCAGCCCCCCACAGCCCGTCCCAACCCACCACGGCCCACCACAGCCCGTCCCAGCCCACCACAATTCGTCCCAGTGCACCACAGCGCGTCCCAGCCCACCACAGCCCGTCCCGGCACACCACAGCCCATCCCGTCCAACCACAGCCCGTCCCGTCCCACCACAGCCCGTCCCGTCCCACCACAGCCCGTCCCGTCCCATCACAGCCCGTCCCGTCCCGTCCCACCACAGCCCGTGCCGTCCCATCCCAGAACAGCCCGTCCCGTCCCAGCCCACCACAACCCGTCCCGTCCCTTCCCAGCACAGCCCGTCCCAGCCTGTCCCGTCCCGTCCCAGCCCGTCCCGTCCCAGCCCACCACAGCCCGTCCCAGCCCACCACGGCCCACCACGGCCCATCCCAACCCTCCACAGCCCGTCCCAGCACACCACAGCCCGCCTCAACCCGCCCCAGCCCACCAAAGTTCACCACAGCCCGTCCCAGCCCACCACAGCACACCACAGCCCGTCCAAGCCCGTCCCCGCCCACCACAGCCCGACTCAAGCTCACCAGAACCCACCACAGCCCACCACAGCCCAACACGGCCCGTCCCAGCCCACCACTGCCCACCACAGCCCACCACAGTTCACCACGGCCCATCCCAGCCCACCACAGCCCGTCCCAGCCCACCACAGTCTGTCCCAGCCCGTCCCAGCCCACCACAGCCCGTCCCAGCCCACCCCCGCCCATTACAGCCCATCCCAGCCCGTCCCAGACCACCACAGCCCGTCCCAGCCCACCGCGACCCGTCCCAGACCACCACAGCCCGTCTTAGCCCGACCCAGCCCCCCACAGCCCGTCCCAACCCACCACAGTTCACCATGGCCCGTCCCAGCCCACAACGGCCCACCACGGCTCACCACAGCCCGTCCCAGCCCACCACAATTCGTCCCAGTGCACCACAGCGCGTCCCAGCCCAACACAGCCCGTCCCGGCACACCACAGCCCATCCCGTCCCACCACAGCCCGTCCCGTCCCACCACAGCCCGTCTCAGCACACCACAGCCCACCACAGCCCGTCCCAGTCCACCACACACCGTCCCAGCCCACCACAGGCCACTACAGCACACCACAGGCTACCGTAGACCACCACAGCCCGTCCCAGCCCACCACAGCCCGTCCCAGCCCACCACAGCCCGTCCCAGCCTGCCACAGCCCGTCCCAGCCCGCCACAGCACAATACAGCCCACCACAGCCCAATACAGCCCACCACAGCCCGTCTCAGCTCACCACAACCCACCACAGCCCGTCCCAGCCCACCACAGCCCGTCCCAGCCCACCACAGCCCGTCCCAGCACACCACAGCCTACAACAGCACGTCCCGGCCCACCAAAGCCCGTCCCAGCCCACTACGGTCCACCACGGCCCGTCCAGGCCCATCACCGCCCGTCCCGGCCCACCATGATCCGTCCCGGCCCACCGCGGCCCACCTCAGCCCACCACTGCCCGTCCCAGCCCACCACTGCCCGTCCCAGCCCACCACAGCCCGTCCCAGCCCGTCTCAGCTCGTCCCAGCCCACCACAGGCCTTCCCAGCCCCTCCCAGACCCCCAGAGCCGGCCCAGCCCGTTTCAGCCCGTCCCAGACCGTCTCAGCTCACCACACCCCACCACAGCCCATCCCAGCCCACCACGGCCTGTTCCAGCCCACCAAAGCCCGTCCAAGTCCACCAGAGCCCGTCCCAACCTACCACAGCTTGTCCCGGCCCACCATAGCCCATCCCGTCCCACCACAGCCCGTCCCGGCCCACCACAGCCTGTCTCAGCACACCACAGCCCGTCCCAGCCCACCACAGCCCGTCCCGTCCAACCACAGCCCGTCCCAGCCCACCACAGCCTGTCCCGTCCCACCACAGCCCACCACAGCCCGTCCCAGCCCACGACAGCCTATCCCAGCACACCACAGCCTACCACAGCACGTCCCGGCCCACCAGAGCCAGTCCCAGCCCACCACAGCCCATCCCAGCCAACCACAGGCCGTCCCAGCCCACCACAGCCCGTCCCAGCCCTTCCCAGCACACCACAGCACGTCCCAGCCCACCACAGCGCATCCCAGCCCACCACAGCACATCCCAGCCCACCACAGCCCGTTTCAGCCCACCACAGCCCACCACAGCTTGTCCCAGCCCACCAGAGCCCGTCCAAGCCCACCACAGCCCGTCCCAGCCCACCAGAGCCCACCACAGCTTGTCCCAGCCCACCACAGTCCGTCCCAGCCCACCACAGCCCGTCCCAGGACACCACAGTCCGTCCCAGCCCACCACAGCCTGTCCCAGCCCACCACAGCCCACCACAGCCCGTCCCAGCCCACCACAGCTCGTCCCAGCCCACCACAGCCCACCAAAGCCTGTTCCCGCTCACCACACCCCGTCCCCGCCCACCACAGCCCATCCCCGCCCACCACAGCCCATCCCCGCCCACCACAGCCCGTCCTCGCCCACCACAACTTGTCCCCACCCACTACGGCCCTTCCCGGCCCACCACGGCCCGTCCCAGCCAACCAAGACCGGTCCCGGCCCACCACGGCACGTCCCAACCCACCACGGCCCAGCCCAGCCCACCACAACCCACCACAGCCCATTACAGCTTACCACAGCCCGTCCCAACCCACCACAGCCTGTTCCAGCCCACCACAGACCGTGCAAGCCCACCACAGCAGATCCAAGCCCGTCCCAGCCCACCACAACCCGTCACTGCCCACCACAGCCCGTCCAAGGCGTCCCAGCCCGTCCCAGCCCATCTCAGCCCGTCCCAGCCAACCAGAACTCGTCCCAGCCCACCACAGCTCGTCCCAGCCCACCACAGCCCGTCCCAGCCCACCAAAGCCCGTTCCAGCCCACCACAGCCCACCAAAGCCCATCCCCGCCCACCAAAGCCCGTCCCTGCCCACCACAACCCGTCACCGCCCACCACAACCCGTCCAAGGCGTCCCAGCCCGTCCAAGCCCATGTCAGCCCGTCCCAGCCCACCACAACTCGTCCCAGCCTGTCCCAGCCCACCACAGCCCGTCCCAGCCTGTCCCAGCCCACCACAGCCCGTCCCAGCCTGTCCCAGCCCACCACAGCCCGTCCCAGTCCATTGCGGCCCACCACATCCCGTCCCAGCCTGTCCCATCCCACCATAGACCACCACAGCTCGTCCCAGCCCACCACAGCCCACCACAGCCCGTCCCGGCCCACCACAGCCCGTCTCAGCCCGATCCAGCTCACCACAGCCCGTCCCAGCTCACCACATCCCGTCATAGCCCCCCACAGCCCATCCCAGCCCACCACAGCTCACCACCGTTCACCACGGCCGGTCCCAGCCCACAACAGCCCACCGCGGCCCACCACAGCTCGTCCCAGCCCACCACGGCCCGTCCCAGCCCACCATGGCCCGTCCCAGTTCGAGCCAGCCAATACCAGCCCACCACAGCCCGTGCCAGCCTGTCCCAGCACACCACAGCCCTTCCCAGCCCACCACAGCCAGTCCCAGCACACCACAGCCCACCACAGCCCGTCCTATCCCACCAGAGCCCACCACAGCTTGTCCCAGACCACCACAGCCCGTCCCAGCCCACCACAGCTCACCACAGCCCGTCCCAGCCCAGCACAGCCTGTCCCAGCCCAGCACAGCCCACCACAGCCCACCACGGCCACCCACAGCCCACCACGGCTACCCACAGCCCACCACGGCCACCCACAGCCCCTTCCAGACCAACACAGCATGTCCCAGCCCTCCACAGCCCGCCACAGACCATCTCAGCCCACCACAGCCCGTCCCAGCCCACCACAGCCCGTCCCAGCCCACCACAGCCCGTCCCAGCCCACCACAGCCCATCCCAGCCCACCACAGCCCGTCCCAGCCCACCACAGCCCGTCCCAGCACACCTCAGCCTACAACAGCATGTCCCGGCCCACCAAAGCCCGTCCCAGCCCACTACGGTCCACCACGGCCCGTCCAGGCCCATCACCGCCCGTCCCGGCCCACCATGGTCCGTCCCGGCCCACCACAGCCCATCCCAGCACACCACAGCCCGTCCCACCACGGTCCAGCCCACCACAGCCCGTCCCAGCACACCACAGCCCGTCCCAGCCCGTCCCAGCACACCACAGCCCGTCCAAGCCCACCACAGCCCGTCCCAGCCCACCACAGCCCGTCCCAGCCCACCACAGCTCGTCCCAGCACACCACAGCCCGTCCCAGCCCACCAGAGCCCGTCCCAGCCCGTCCCGGCCCACCACAGCCCATCCCAGCCCGTCCCAACCAATCCCAGCTCATCCCAGCCCGTCCCAGCTAACCACAACCAGTCCCAGCCCACCACAGCCCTTTACAGCTTACCACAGCCCGTCCCAGCTCACCACAGCCCGTTCCAGCCCACCACAGCCCACCACAGCCCGTCCCCGCCCACCACGGCCCGTCCCAGCCCACCACGGCCCACCACAGCCCACCACAGTTCACCACGGGCCATCTCAGACCACCATGACCTGTCCCAGCCCACCACGGCCCACCACAGCCCATCCCTTCCCATAGCGGCTCAAAACGGCCCACCACGGCCCACCACAGCCCACCACAGTTCACCACGGGCCATCTCAGACCACCATGACCTGTCCCAGCCCACCACGGCCCACCACAGCCCATCCCTTCCCATACCGGCTCAAAACGGCCCACCACGGCCCACCACAGCCCACCACGGTTCACCACGGCCCGTCCCAGCCCACCACGCCCCACCACAGACCATCCCAGTCCACCACACACCGTCCCAGCATGTCCGAGCCTGTCCCAACCCACCACAGCCTGTTCCAGACCACCACAGCCCGTCCCAACCCACCACAGCCCGTCCCCGCCCACCATAGCCCGTGCCAGCCCACCACAGCCCGTCCCAGCCCACCACAGCCCGTCCCAGCTCGTTCCAGACCACCAGAACTCGTCTCAGCCCACCACAGCCCACCACAGCCCGTCTCAAGCTCAGCAAAACCCACCACAGCCCGTCCCAGCCCGTCCCAGCCCACCACAGCCCGTCTCAAGCTCACCAGAATCCACCACAGCCTGTCCCAGACCACCACGGCCCACCACAGCCCACCATGGCCCGTCCCAGCCCACCATGGCCCACCACAGCGAACCACGGCCCAGCAAAGCTCACCACAGCCCGTCCCAGCACACCACTGCCCGTCCCAGCCCAGCACTGCCCGTCCCGGCCCACCACTGCCCCTCCCGGCCGGTCCCGGCACACCAAGGCCCACCACGGCCCGTCGCGGCACACCACGGCCCGTCCCAGCCCACCACGGCCCGACCGAGCCCACCACAGCCCGACCGAGCCCACCACAGCCCGTCCCAGCTCACCACAGCCCGTCCCAGCCCACCACAGCCCACCAGAGCCCGTCTCAGCTCACAACAGCCTGTCCCAGCCCACCACAACCCACCACAGCCAAACACGGCCCACCACAGTCCGTCCCAGCACACCACAGCCCGTCCCAGCCCACCACAGGCCACTACAGCACACCACAGCCTACCGCAGACCGCCACTGCCTGTCCCAGCCCACCACAGCCCGTCCCAGCCCACCACAGCTTGTCCCAGCCCACCACAGCCCACCACGGCCCGTCCCGGCACTCCACGGCCCGTCCCAGCCCACCACAGTCCGTCCCGGCCCACCACAGCCCATCCGAGCCCGTCCCAACCAATCCCAGCTCATCCCAGCCCGTCCCAGCTAACCACAACCAGTCCCAGCCCACCACAGCCCGTTACAGCTTACCACAGCCCGTCCCAGCTCACCACAGCCCGTCCCAGCCCACCACAGCCCACCACAGCCCGTCCCCGCCCACCACAGCTCGTCCCAGCCCAACACAGCCAGTCTCCGCCCACCATAGCTCGTCCCAGCCAGCCCTAGCCCGTCCCAGCACACCACAGCCCGTCCCAGCACACCACAGCCCGTCCCCGTCCACCACAGCCCGTCCCCGCCCACCATCAGCCCGTCCCAGCACACCACAGCTCATCCCAGCCCGTCCCAGCCCGTCCCAGCCCAACACAGCCCGTCCCAGCCCACCACAGCCCATCCCAGCTTACCACAGCCCGTCCCAGCCCACCACAGCCCGTCCCAGCCCACCACAGCCCGTCCCAGCCCACCACAGCCCATCCCAGCACACCACAGCCCGTCCCACCACGGTCCAGCCCACCACAGCCCGTCCCAGCACACCACAGCCCGTCCCAGCCCGTCCCAGCACACCACAGCCCGTCCAAGCCCACCACAGCCCGTCCCAGCACACCACAGCCCGTCCCAGCCCACCACAGCCCACCACAGCCGGTCCCGGCCCACCAGAACCTGTCCAGGCTTACCACAGCGCGTCCTGGCCCAGCACGGCCCGTCCCGGCCCACCACGGCAGATCTCAACCCACCACAGCCTGTCCAAGCCCACCACAGGCCTCCACAGCGCACCACAGCCCGTCCCAGCACACCACAGCCCGTGCCAGCCCACCACAGCCCGTCCCAGCCCACCACAGCCCGTCCCAGCCCACCACAGCCCGTCCCAGCACACCACAGCCCGTGCCAGCCCATCCCAGCCCACCACAGCCCGTCCCAGCCCGTCCCAGCCTCTTCCAGACCACCAGAGCCCGTCCCAGCCCACCACAGCCCGTCTCAAGCTCACCAGAACCCACCACAGCCCACCACAGCCTGTCCCAGACCACCACGGCCCACTACAGCCGACCATGGCCCGTCCCAGCCCACCACGGCCCACCACAGCAAACCACGGCCCAGCAAAGTACACCACAGCCCACCACAGCCCACCACGGCCCGTCCCGGCCCACCACAGCCCGTCCCGGCCGGTCCCGGCACACCACGGCCCACCACGGCCCGTCCCAGCCCACCACGGCCCGACCGAGCCCACCACAGCCCGACCGAGCCCACCACAGCCCGTCCCAGCTCACCACAGCCCGTCCCAGCCCACCACAGCCCACCACAGCCCGTCCCAGCCCACCACATCCCACCACAGCCCGTCCAAGCACACCACAGCCCATCACAGCCCACCAGAGCCCGTCCCAGCCCGTCCCAGCCCACCACAGCCCGTCCCAGCCCGTCCCAGCCCACCACAGCCCGTCCCAGCTCGTCCCAGCCCACCACAACCCATCTCAAGCTCACAAGAACCCACCAAGCCCACCACAGCCTGTCCCAGACCACCACGGCCCACCACAGCCCACCACGGCCCGTCCCAGCCAACCACGGCCCACCACAGCCCACCACAGCCCACCACAGCCTGTCCCAGCCCACCACAGCCCGTCCCCGCCCACCACAGCCCATCCCAGCCCGTCCCAGCTCGTCCCCGAACACCACTGCCCGTCCCAGCACACCACAGCCCGTCCCAGCACACCACAGCCCACCACGCCCCGTCCCAACCCACCAGAGCCCGTCCCAGCCCACCACAGCCCACCAGAGCCCGTCTCAGCTCACAACAGCCTGTCCCAGCCCACCACAACCCACCACAGCCAAACACGGCCCACCACAGTCCGTCCCAGCACACCACAGCCCGTCCCAGCCCACCACAGGCCACTACAGCACACCACAGCCTACCGCAGACCGCCACTGCCTGTCCCAGCCCACCACAGCTTGTCCCAGCCCACCACAGCCCGCCACAGCCCGTCCCAGCCCACCACAGCCCACCACGGCCCGTCCCGGCACTCCACGGCCCGTCCCAGCCCACCACAGTCCGTCCCGGCCCACCACAGCCCATCCGAGCCCGTCCCAACCAATCCCAGCTCATCCCAGCCCGTCCCAGCTAACCACAACCAGTCCCAGCCCACCACAGCCCGTTACAGCTTACCACAGCCCGTCCCAGCTCACCACAGCCCGTCCCAGCCCACCACAGCCCACCACAGCCCGTCCCCGCCCACCACAGCTCGTCCCAGCCCAACACAGCCAGTCTCCGCCCACCATAGCTCGTCCCAGCCAGCCCTAGCCCGTCCCAACACACCACAGCCCGTCCCAGCACACCACAGCCCGTCCCCGTCCACCACAGCCCGTCCCCGCCCACCATCAGCGCGTCCCAGCACACCACAGCTCATCCCAGCCCGTCCCAGCCCGTCCCAGCCCAACACAGCCCGTCCCAGCCCACCACAGCCCATCCCAGCTTACCACAGCCCGTCCCCGTCCACCACAGCCCGTCCCCGCCCACCATCAGCGCGTCCCAGCACACCACAGCTCATCCCAGCCCGTCCCAGCCCGTCCCAGCCCAACACAGCCCGTCCCAGCCCACCACAGCCCATCCCAGCTTACCACAGCCCGTCCCAGCCCACCACAGCCCGTCCCAGCCCACCACAGCCCGTCCCAGCCCACCACAGCCCATCCCAGCACACCACAGCCCGTCCCACCACGGTCCAGCCCACCACAGCCCGTCCCAGCACACCACAGCCCGTCCCAGCCCGTCCAAGCCCACCACAGCCCGTCCCAGCACACCACAGCCCGTCCCAGCCCACCACAGCCCACCACAGCCGGTCCCGGCCCACCAGAACCTGTCCAGGCTTACCACAGCGCGTCCTGGCCCAGCACGGCCCGTCCCGGCCCACCACGGCAGATCTCAACCCACCACAGCCTGTCCAAGCCCACCACAGGCCTCCACAGCGCACCACAGCCCGTCCCAGCACACCACAGCCCGTGCCAGCCCACCACAGCCCGTCCCAGCCCACCACAGCCCGTCCCAGCCCACCACAGCCCGTCCCAGCACACCACAGCCCGTGCCAGCCCATCCCAGCCCACCACAGCCCGTCCCAGCCCGTCCCAGCCTCTTCCAGACCACCAGAGCCCGTCCCAGCCCACCACAGCCCGTCTCAAGCTCACCAGAACCCACCACAGCCCACCACAACCTGTCCCAGACCACCACGGCCCACTACAGCCGACCATGGCCCGTCCCAGCCCACCACGGCCCACCACAGCAAACCACGGCCCAGCAAAGTACACCACAGCCCACCACAGCCCACCACTGCCCGTCCCGGCCCACCACAGCCCGTCCCGGCCGGTCCCGGCACACCACGGCCCACCACGGCCCGTCCCAGCCCACCACGGCCCGACCGAGCCCACCACAGCCCGACCGAGCCCACCACAGCCCGTCCCAGCTCACCACAGCCCGTCCCAGCCCACCACAGCCCACCACAGCCCGTCCCAGCCCACCACATCCCACCACAGCCCGTCCAAGCACACCACAGCCCATCACAGCCCACCAGAGCCCGTCCCAGCCCGTCCCAGCCCACCACAGCCCGTCCCAGCCCGTCCCAGCCCACCACAGCCCGTCCCAGCTCGTCCCAGCCCACCACAACCCATCTCAAGCTCACAAGAACCCACCAAGCCCACCACAGCCTGTCCCAGACCACCACGGCCCACCACAGCCCACCACGGCCCGTCCCAGCCAACCACGGCCCACCACAGCCTACCACAGTTCACCACGGGCCGTGTCAGCCCTCCATAACCTGTCCCAGCCCACCACGGCCCAACACAGACCATCCCTTCCCATACCGGCCCAAAACGGCCCACGACGGCCCACCACAGCCCACCACGGCCCGTCCCAGCCGACCACGGCCCACCACAGCCCACCACAGCCCACCACAGCCTGTCCCAGCCCACCACAGCCCGTCCCCGCCCACCACAGCCCATCCCAGCCCGTCCCAGCTCGTCCCCGAACACCACTGCCCGTCCCAGCACACCACAGCCCGTCCCAGCACACCACAGCCCACCACGCCCCGTCCCAACCCACCAGAGCCCGTCCCAGCCCACCACAGCCCACCAGAGCCCGTCTCAGCTCACAACAGCCTGTCCCAGCCCACCACAACCCACCACAGCCAAACACGGCCCACCACAGTCCGTCCCAGCACACCACAGCCCGTCCCAGCCCACCACAGGCCACTACAGCACACCACAGCCTACCGCAGACCGCCACTGCCTGTCCCAGCCCACCACAGCTTGTCCCAGCCCACCACAGCCCGCCACAGCCCGTCCCAGCCCACCACAGCCCACCACGGCCCGTCCCGGCACTCCACGGCCCGTCCCAGCCCACCACAGTCCGTCCTGGCCCACCACAGCCCATCCGAGCCCGTCCCAACCAATCCCAGCTCATCCCAGCCCGTCCCAGCTAACCACAACCAGTCCCAGCCCACCACAGCCCGTTACAGCTTACCACAGCCCGTCCCAGCTCACCACAGCCCGTCCCAGCCCACCACAGCCCACCACAGCCCGTCCCCGCCCACCACAGCTCGTCCCAGCCCAACACAGCCAGTCTCCGCCCACCATAGCTCGTCCCAGCCAGCCCTAGCCCGTCCCAGCACACCACAGCCCGTCCCAGCACACCACAGCCCGTCCCCGTCCACCACAGCCCGTCCCCGCCCACCATCAGCCCGTCCCAGCACACCACAGCCCGTCCCCGTCCACCACAGCCCGTCCCCGCCCACCATCAGCCCGTCCCAGCACACCACAGCTCATCCCAGCCCGTCCCAGCCCGTCCCAGCCCAACACAGCCCGTCCCAGCCCACCACAGCCCGTCCCAGCCCACCACAGCCCGTCCCAGCTTACCACAGCCCGTCCCAGCCCACCACAGCCCGTCCCAGCCCACCACAGCCCGTCCCAGCCCACCACAGCCCATCCCAGCACACCACAGCCCGTCCCACCACGGTCCAGCCCACCACAGCCCGTCCCAGCACACCACAGCCCGTCCCAGCCCGTCCCAGCACACCACAGCCCGTCCAAGCCCACCACAGCCCGTCCCAGCACACCACAGCCCGTCCCAGCCCACCACAGCCCACCACAGCCGGTCCCGGCCCACCAGAACCTGTCCAGGCTTACCACAGCGCGTCCTGGCCCAGCACGGCCCGTCCCGGCCCACCACGGCAGATCTCAACCCACCACAGCCTGTCCAAGCCCACCACAGGCCTCCACAGCGCACCACAGCCCGTCCCAGCACACCACAGCTCGTCCCAGCCCACCACAGCCCGTCCCAGCCCACCACAGCCCGTCCCAGCCCACCACAGCCCGTCCCAGCACACCACAGCCCGTGCCAGCCCATCCCAGCCCACCACAGCCCGTCCCAGCCCGTCCCAGCCTCTTCCAGACCACCAGAGCCCGTCCCAGCCCACCACAGCCCGTCTCAAGCTCACCAGAACCCACCACAGCCCACCACAGCCTGTCCCAGACCACCACGGCCCACTACAGCCGACCATGGCCCGTCCCAGCCCACCACGGCCCACCACAGCAAACCACGGCCCAGCAAAGTACACCACAGCCCACCACAGCCCACCACTGCCCGTCCCGGCCCACCACAGCCCGTCCCGGCCGGTCCCGGCACACCACGGCCCACCACGGCCCGTCCCAGCCCACCACGGCCCGACCGAGCCCACCACAGCCCGACCGAGCCCACCACAGCCCGTCCCAGCTCACCACAGCCCGTCCCAGCCCACCACAGCCCACCACAGCCCGTCCCAGCCCACCACATCCCACCACAGCCCGTCCAAGCACACCACAGCCCATCACAGCCCACCAGAGCCCGTCCCAGCCCGTCCCAGCCCACCACAGCCCGTCCCAGCCCGTCCCAGCCCACCACAGCCCGTCCCAGCTCGTCCCAGCCCACCACAACCCATCTCAAGCTCACAAGAACCCACCAAAGCCCACCACAGCCTGTCCCAGACCACCACGGCCCACCACAGCCCACCACGGCCCGTCCCAGCCAACCACGGCCCACCACAGCCTACCACAGTTCACCACGGGCCGTGTCAGCCCTCCATAACCTGTCCCAGCCCACCACGGCCCAACACAGACCATCCCTTCCCATACCGGCCCAAAACGGCCCACGACGGCCCACCACAGCCCACCACGGCCCGTCCCAGCCGACCACGGCCCACCACAGCCCACCACAGCCCACCACAGCCTGTCCCAGCCCACCACAGCCCGTCCCCGCCCACCACAGCCCATCCCAGCCCGTCCCAGCTCGTCCCCGAACACCACTGCCCGTCCCAGCACAACACAGCCCGTCCCAGCACACCACAGCCCACCACGCCCCGTCCCAACCCACCAGAGCTTGTCCCAGCTCACCACAGCCCACCACAGCCCGTCCCAGACCACCAGAGCCCGTCCCAGCCCGACCCAGCCAACCACAGCCCGTCCCGTCCCAGCCCACCACAACCCGTCCCGTCCCTTCCCAGCACAGCCCGTCCCAGCCTGTCCCGTCCCGTCCCAGCCCGTCCCGTCCCGTCCCAGCCCACCACAGCCCGTCCCAGCCCACCACGGCCCACCACAACCCATCCCAGCCCTCCACAGCCCGTCCCAGCCCACCACAGCCCACCACAGCCCATCCTAGCCCACCACAGCCCGTCCCAGCCCGTCCCAGCCCACAACAGCCCGTCCCCGCCCACCACAGCCCGTCCCCGCCCACCACAGCCCGTCCCAGCCTGTTCCAGACCACCAGAACCCGTCCCAGCCCACCACAGCCCGACTCAAGCTCACCAGAACCCACCACATCCCACCACAGCCCAACACGGCCCATCCCAGCCCACCACGGCTCGTCTCAGCACACCACAGCCCGTCCCAGCCCACCACAGCCCGTACCAATCCGTCCCAGCCCACCACAGGCCGTCCCTGCCCATTACAGCCCACCACAGCCCGTCCCAGCCCACCACAGCCCGTCTCAAGCTCACCAGAACCCACCACAGCCCACCACAGCCCGTCCCAGCCCACCACGGCCCACCACAGCCCACCACAGCCCGTCCTAGCCCACCACGGCCCGCCACAGCCCACCACGGCCCACCACATCCCGTCCCAGCCCACCACAGCCCATCCCAGGCCACCACAGCCCATCCCAGGCCACCACAGCCCGTCCCAGGCCACCACGGCCAGTCCCAGCGAACCACGGCCCCTCCCAGCGAACCACGGCCCACCACAGCCCACCACGGCCCGTCCCAGCCCACCACGGCCCACCACAGCCCACCCCTTTCCATCCCGCCCCAAAACGGCCCACCACAGCCCACCACGGTTCACCACGGCCTGTCCCCGCCCACCACGGCCCACCGCAGCCCGTCCCAGCCCATCCCAGCCCGTCCCAGCCAGTCCCAGCTCACCACAGCCAGTCCCAGCCCAGCACAGCCAGTCCCAGCCCACCACAGCCAGTCCCAGCCCACAACAGCCCGTCCCAGCCTACCACAGCCCGTCCCAGCCCGTCCCAGCCCACCACAGCCCGTCCCAGTTTACCACAGCCCGTCCCAGACCACCACGGCCCACCACAGCCCACAACGGCCCGTCCCAGCACACCACGGCCCACCACAGCCCGCCACAGCCCACCACATCCCGTCCCAGCCCACCACAGCCCATCCCAGGCCACCACGGCCCGTCCCAGCCCACCACGGCCCACCACAACCCAACACAGCCCGTCCCAGCCCACCACGGCCCAGCACACCCCACCATGGTTCACGACAGCCCGTCCCAGCTCACCAAAGCCCATCCCATCACACCACAGCCCACCAGAGCCCGTCCCAGCCCACCACAGCCCGTCCCAGTCCACCACGGCCCGTCCCCGCCCACCACGGCCTGTCCCAGCCCACCACGGCCCGTCCAAGTGCATCAGGACCCATCCCAGCCCACCACGGCCCACCACGGCCCGTCCCCGCCCACCACAGCTCATCCCAGCACACCACAGCCCGTCCCCGCCCACCCCAGGCCGTCCCAGCACACTACAACTCGTCCCAGCCCGTCCCAGCCCGTCCCAGCCCGTCCCAGCCCATGACAGCTCGTCCCAGCACACCACAGCCCATCTCAAGCTCACAAGAACCCACCAAAGCCCACCACAGCCTGTCCCAGACCACCAGAGCTCGTCCCAGCCCGTCCCAGCCAACCACAGCCCGTCTCAAGCTCACCAGAACCCACCACAGCCCACCATAGGCCGTCTCAGACCACCACAGCCCACCACAGCCCACCACGGGCTCTCCCAGCCCACCACGGCCCACCACAGCCCACCACGGCCCGTCCCAGCCCACCACGACCTGTCCCAGCCCACCACAGACCACCACAGCCCACCCCTTCCCATCCCGGCCCACCACGGTTCACCACGGCCCGTCCCTGCCCACCACGGCCCACCACAGCCCGTCCCAGCCCACCACAGCCAGTCCCAGCCCACCACAGCCCGTCCCAGCACACCACAGCCCATCACAGCCCGTCCCAGCCCACCACAGCCCGTCCCAGCCCACCACAGCCCGTCCCGTCCCACCACAGCCCGTCCCAGCCCACCACAGCCCGTCCCAGCCCACCACAGCCCGTCCCAGCCCACCACAGCCCGTCCCAGCCCACCACAGCCCGTCCCAGCCCTCCACAGCCCGTCCCAGCCCTCCACAACCCACCACAGCCCGTCCCAGCCCACCACAGCCCGTCCCAGCCTACCACAGCCCACCACGGCTCACCACGGCCCACTACGGCCCACCACGGCCAACGACGGCCCGCCACAGCCCGCCACAGATTGTCCCGGCCCGCCAAAGCCCATCCCAGCCTGCCACAGCCCGACCCAGCCCACCACAGCCTGTCACAGCCCACCACAGCCCGTCCCTGACCACAACAGCCCGTTCCAGCCCACCACAACCCACCACAGACCGTCCCAACCCACCACAGCCCGTCTAAGCTCACCATAACCCACCACAGCCCACCACAGCCCGTCCCGGCCCACCACAACTCGTCCCAGCCCACCACAGGCCGTCCCGGCCCACCACAGCCCGTCCCGGCCCACAACAGCCCGTCACAGCCCACCACAGCCTGGCACAGCCCGTCCCAGCCCGTCCTAGCCCGTCCCAGCTCGGCACAGCCCACCACAGCCCGGCAAGGCCCACCACAGACCGTCCCAGCCTGTCCCAGCCCTTCCCAGCCCGTCCTAGCCCACCACAGCCCGGCACAGCCCACCAGAGCCCGTCCCGGCCCACTAGAGCCCGCCCCGAGCCACCACGGCCCGTCCCAGCCCACCACGGCTGACCACAGCCTGTCCCAGCCCACTACAGCCGGTGCCAGCCCACCACAGCCCACCAGAGCCCGTCCCAGCCCACCACGGCCGGTCCCGGCCCACCACGGCCCACCACAGCCCGTCCCAGCACATCACAGCCTGTCCCAGCCCACCACAGCTCGTCCCAGCCCACCACAGCTTGTGCCAGCCCACCACTGCTGACCACAGCCCATGCCAGGCCACCACGGCCCACCACAGCCCATCACAGTTCACCACGGCCCTTCCCAGCCCACCACGGACCACCGCAGCCCACCACGGTCCGTCCCAGTTCACCACGGCCTGTCCCAGACCACCACAGCCCGTCCCAGCCCACCACAGCTTGTCCCAGCACATCACAGCCCGTCCCAGCCAGCCACAGCCCACCACAGCCCACCATTGCACGTCCCAGACCGTCCCAATCCTTCCCATCCCATCCTAGCCCAACAAAGACCGCCACAGCCCACCACTAGCCCGTCCCAACCCACCAGAGCCCGTCCGGAGCCGCAACGGCCCGTCCCAGCCCACCACGGCTGACCACAGCCCGTCCCAGCCCACCACAGCCCGTCCAAGCCCACCACAGCACGTCCCTGCCCACCACAGCACGTCCCAGCCCACCACAGCCCACCACAGCCCACCACAGCCCACCACAGTGCATCACAGCCTGTCCCAGCCCACCACAGCCCATCACAGCACGTCCCAGTTCGTCCCAGCCCACCACAGCTTGTCCCAGCCCACCATAGCCCGTCCCAGCTCACCACAACCCACCAAAGCCCGTCCCAGCCCGTCCCAGCCCGGCCTAGCCCACCACAGCCCGTCCCCGCCTACCACAGCCCGTCCCCGCCCACCAAAGCCCGTCCCAGCCCACCACAGCCCGTCCCAGCCCACCACAGCCCGTCCCAGCTCGTCGCAGACCACCACAGCCTCGCACAGCACACCATAGCCCGTAACAGCCCACCACAGCAAGTACCAGCCCGTCCCAGCCCACCACAGCCCGTAACAGCACACCACAGCCCGTAACAGCACACCATAGCCCGTCCCAGCTCGTCCCAGACCACCACAGCCTCTCACAGCACACCACAGCCCGTAACAGCCCACCACAGCAAGTACCAGCCCGTCCCAGCCCACCACGGCCCGTCTCAGCCCACCACGGCCCGTCTCAGCTCACCACGACCCGTCCCAGACGACCACAGCCCGTCCCAGCCCACCACAGCCCACCACAGCCCGTCCCAGCCCACCACAGCCCGTCCCAGCCCACCAGAGCCTGTCCCAGCCTGTTTCAGCCCAGCACGGCTAACCACGGCCTGTCCCGGCCCACCACGGCCAACCACGGTCCACCATGGCCCACCAGAGCACACCACGGCCCACCACGGCCCTTCTCAGTCCACCACAGCCCACCACAGCCTGTCCCAGCCCACCACAGCCCGTCCCAGCCCACCACGGCCCACCCCAGCCCACCACGGCCCGTCCCAGCCCACCACGGCCCGTCCCAGCCCACCACGGCCCGTCCCAGCCCACCACAGTTCACCACAGCCCGTCCTAGCCCAGCACGGCCCGTCCCAGCCCACCACGGACCACCACAGCCAATCTCAGCCCACCACAGCCTGTCCAAGCCCAGCACAGCCCTCCACAACCCTCCACAGCCCGTCCCAACCCTCCACAACTCATCCCAGCCTACCACAGCCCGTCGCAGCCCAACACAGCTTATCCCAGCCCACCGCAGCCCGTCCCAGCCCACCGCAGCCCGTCCTAGCCCACCGCAGCCCGTCCCAGCCCACCGCAACCCGTCCCAGCCCACCACAGACCACCACAGCCCACCACAGCCCGTCCCAGCCCACCACAGCCCGCCTCAGCCCACTACAGCCCGTCCCAGCCCACCACAGCTTGTCCCAGACCACCACAGCTCTTCCCAGCCCACCATAACCAACCACAGCCTATCCCAGCCGATCCCAGCCCACCACAGCCCGTCCCATCACACCACAGCCCACCACAGCCCGTCCCAGCCCACCACGGCCCACCACAGCCCACCACGGCCCATCCGGGCCCAACACAGCCCACCAAGGCACACCACAGCCCATCCCAGCCCATTACAGCCTGTCCCACACCACCAAAATTGACCACAGCCCACCACGGCCGACCACAGCCCACCACGGCAGACTACAGCCCACCACGGCCCATCCAAGCCCACCACGGCCCATCCAAGCCCACCACGGTCCACCACGGCACGTCCCAGCCCACCACAGAGCACCACAGCCCGTCCCAGCCCGTCCCAGCCCACCACAGTATGTCCCAGACCACCAGAGCCCGTCCCAGCCCATCACAGCCCGTCCCAGCCCACCACAGCCCACCACGCCCCGTGCCAACCCACCAGAGCCCGTCCCAGCTCACCACAGCCCACCACAGCCCGTCCCAGACCACAAGAGGTCGTCCCAGCCCACCACTAACCCACCAAAGCCCGTCCCCGCCCACCACAGCCCGTCCCAGCCAACCACAGCGCACCACAGCCCCGTGCCAACCCACCTGAGCCCGTCCCAGCTTAGCACAGCCCACCACAGCCCGTCACAGCCCGTCCCAGCCCACCAGAGGTCGTCCCAGCCCACCACAACCCACCACAGCCCTTCCCAGCCCGTCCCAGCCCACCACGGCCGCCGCAGACCATCAGAGCCCGTCCCAGCCAACCAGAATCCCGTCCCAGCCCACTATAGCCCGTCCCAGCCCACCACAACCCGTTCTAGCTCACCACAACCCACCACAGCGCACCATAGCCCACCACAGCCCACCACAGCGCACCAGAGTCTGTCCCGGCCCACCAGAGCCCGTCCCAGCCCACCACAGCCCGTCCCAGCCCACCGCAGCCCACCACGGCCCGTCCCAGCCCACCACAGCCCATTCCAGACCACCAGAGCCCTTCCCAGTTCACCACAGCATGTCCCAGCACACCACAGCCCACCAAAGCCCGTCCAATTTCACCACAGCCTGTCTCAGCTCACCACAACCCACCACAGCCCGTCCCAGCCCACCGCAGCCTATCCCAACCCGTCCCAGCCCACCACGGCCCGTCCCAGCCCACCACAGCCCGTCCCAGCTTGTCCCAGACCACCACAGCCTCTCACAGCACACCACAGCCCGTAACAGCCCACCACAGCAAGTACCAGCCCGTCCCAGCCCACCACGGCCCGTCTCAGCTCACCACAACCCATCCCAGACGACCACAGCCCGTCCCAGCCCACCACAGCCCACCACAGCCCGTCCAAGCCCACCACATCCCGTCCCAGCCCACCACAGCCCGTCCCAGCCTGTTTCAGCCCAGCACGGCTAACCACAGCCTGTCCCGGCCCACCACGGCCAACCACGGTCCACCATGGCCCACCAGAGCACACCACGGCCCAGCACGGCCCTTCCCAGTCCACCACAGCCCACCACAGCCTGTTCCAGCCCACCACGGCCTGTCCCAGCCCACCACGGCCCGTCCCAGCCCACCACGGCCCGTCCCAGCCCACCACGGCCCGTCCCAGCCCACCACAGTTCACCACAGCCCGTCCTAGCCCAGCACGGCCCGTCCCAGCCCACCATGGACCACCACGGCCCATCTCAGCCCACCACAGCCTGTCCAAGCTCAGCACAGCCCTCCACAACCCTCCACAGCCCGTCCCAACCCTCCACAGCTCATCCCAGCCTACCACAGCCCGTCGCAGCCCAACACAGCTTATCCCAGCCCACCGAAACCCGTCCCAGCCCACCGCAACCCGTCCCAGCACACCACAGCCCACCACAGGTCACCACAGCCCACCACCGGTCACCACAGCCCACCACAGGTCACCACAGCCTGTTTCAGCCCACCACGGCAAACCACGGCCCGTCCCAGCCCACCACGGCCCGCCATGGCCCACCACAGCTCGTCCCAGATAAACACGGCGCACCACAGCCCACCACGGCCCGTCCCAGCCTACCACAGCCCGTCCCAGCACACCACAGCCCACCACAGGTCACCACAGCCCACCACCGGTCACCACAGCCCAACACAGGTCACCACAGCCTGTTTCAGCCCACCACGGCAAACCACGGCCCGTCCCAGCCCACCACGGCCCGCCATGGCCCACCACAACTCGTCCCAGATAAACACGGCGCACCACAGCCCACCACGGCCCGTCCCGGCCCACCACAGCCCGTCCCAGCACACCACAGCCCACCACAGCCCATCACAGCCCACCACAGCCCGTCCCAGCCTACCACAGCCCACCACAGATCGTCCCAGCCCACCACAGACCGTCCCGGCCCACCACAGCCCGTCCCAGCCCACCACTGCCCGTCCCAGCCCACCACTGCCCGTCCCAGCTTGTCCCAACCCTCCAAAGCCCGTCCCAGCACACCACAGCCCACCACAGCCCATCACAGCCCACCACAGCCCGTCCCAGCTTACCACAGCCCACACCAGACCGTCCCAGCCCACCACAGCCCGTCCCAGCCCACCACAGCCCGTCCCAGCCCACCACAGCCCGTCCCAGCCCACCACTGCCCGTCCCAGCCCACTACAGCCCGTCCCAGCCCACCACAGCCCACCACAGCTTGTCCCAGACCACCACAGCTCTTCCCAGCCCACCATAACCAACCACAGCCTATCCCAGCCGATCCCAGCCCACCACAGCCCGTCCCATCACACCACAGCCCACCACAGCCCGTCCCAGCCAACCACGGCCCGTCCCAGCCCACCACAGCCCGTCCCAGCCCACCACGGCCCACCACAGCCCACCACGGCCCATCCGGGCCCAACACAGCCCACCAAGGCGCACCACAGCCCATCCCAGCCCATTACAGCCTGTCCCACACCACCACATCCCATCTCAGCCCACCACAGCCCGTCCCAGCCCACCACAACCGTCCACAGCCCACCAGAGGTCGTCCCAGCTCACCACAACCCACCACAGCCCTTCCCAGCCCATCCCAGCCCACCACAGCCCGTCCCAGCCCACCACGGCCGCCGCAGACCATCAGAGCCCGTCCCAGCCCACCACAATCCTGTCCCAGCCCACTATAGCCCGTCCCAGCCCACCACAACTCGTTCTAGCTCACCGCAACCCACCACAGCGCACCATAGCCCACCACAGCCCACCACAGCGCACCAGAGTCTGTCCCGGCCCACCAGAGCCCGTCCCAGCCCACCACAGCCCGTCCCAGCCCACCGCAGCCCGCCACGGCCCGTCCCAGCCCACCACAGCCCATTCCAGACCACCAGAGCCCTTCCCAGTTCACCACAGTCCACCACAGCCCATCCAATTTCACCACAGCCCGTCTCAGCTCACCACAACCCACCACAGCCCGTCCCAGCCCACCGCAGCCTATCCCAACCCGTCCCAGCCCACCACGGCCCGTCCCAGCCCACCACGGCCCGTCCCAGCCCACCACGGCCCATCCCAGCCCACCACAGCCCGTCCCAGCCCACCACGGCCCGTCCCAGCCCACCACGGCTCGTCCCAGCCCACCACGGCCCGTCCCAGCCCATCACGGCCCATCACAGCCCACCACGGCCCATCACAGCCCACCACAGTTCACCACAGCCCGTCCTAGCCCAGCACGGCCCGTCCCAGCCCACCACGGACCACCACGGCCCATCTCAGCCCACCACAGCCTGTCCAAGCCCAGCACAGCCCTCCACAACCCTCCACAGCCCGTCCCAACCCTCCACAGCTCATCCCAGCCTACCACAGCCCGTCGCAGCCCAACACAGCTTATCCCAGCCCACTGAAACCCGTCCCAGCCCACCGCAACCCGTCCCAGCCCACCACAGGTCACCACAGCCCACCACCGGTCACCACAGCCCACCACAGGTCACCACAGCCTGTTTCAGCCCACCACGGCAAACCACGGCCCGTCCCAGCCCACCACGGCCCGCCATGGCCCACCACAGCTCGTCCCAGATAAACACGGCGCACCACAGCCCACCACGGCCCGTCCCGGCCCACCACAGCCCGTCCCAGCACACCACAGCCCACTACAGCCCATCACAGCCCACCACAGCCCGTCCCAGCTTACCACAGCCCACCACAGACCGTCCCAGCCCACCACAACCCGTCCCAGCCCTTCCCAGCCCGTCTCAGCCCACCACAGCCTGTCCCAGCCTGTCCCAGCTCGTCCAAGCCTGTCCCAGACCCCCAGAGCCCGTCGCAGCCCACCACAGCCCGTCACAGCCCGTCCCAGCTCTCCACAACCCACCGCAGCCCGTCCCAGCCCACCACAGCCCGTCCCAGCCCACCACGGCCCACGAAAGCCCACCACAGCCCACCACGGCCCACCACAGCCCGTCCCAGCCCACCACAAGCCGTCCTAGCCCACCACAGACCTCCAGAGACCGTCTCAGGTCACCACAGCCTATCCCAGCCCACCACGGCCCACCGCAGCCTATCCCAACGCGTCCCAGCCCACCACGGCCCGTCCCAGCCCACCACGGCCCGTCCCAGCCCACCACGGCCCGTCCAGCCCACCACAGCCCGTCCCAGCCCACCACAGTTCACCACAGCCCGTTCTAGCCCAGCACGGCCCGTCCCAGCCCACCACGGACCACCACGGCCCATCTCAGCCCACCACAGCCTGTCCAAGCCCAGCACAGCCCTCCACAACCCTCCACAGCCCGTCCCAACCCTCCACAGCTCATCCCAGCCTACCACAGCCCGTCGCAGCCCAACACAGCTTATCCCAGCCCACCGAAACCCATCCCAGCCCACCGCAACCCGTCCCAGCCCACCACAGCCCACCACAGGTCACCACAGCCCACCTCAGGTCACCACAGCCTGTTTCAGCCCACCACGGCAAACCACGGCCCGTCCCAGCCCACCACGGCCCGCCACGGCCCACCACAGCTCGTCCCAGATAAACACGGCGCACCACAGCCCACCACGGCCTGTCCCGACCCACCACAGCGCGTCCCAGCACACCACAGCCCA
Source organism: Falco biarmicus (assembly GCF_023638135.1). Taxonomy (NCBI): domain Eukaryota; kingdom Metazoa; phylum Chordata; class Aves; order Falconiformes; family Falconidae; genus Falco; species Falco biarmicus. Next base: position 2,321,274 of record NW_026611851.1, on the reverse strand, counting down.
CCACAGCCCATCACAGCCCACCACAGCCCGTCCCAGCTTACCACAGCCCACCACAGACCGTCCCAGCTTACCACAGCCCGTCCCAGCCCCTCCCAGCCCGTCTCAGCCCACCACAGCCTGTCCCAGCCTGTCCCAGCTCGTCCAAGCCTGTCCCAGACCCCCAGAGCCCGTCGCAGCCCACCACAGCCCGTCACAGCCCGTCCCAGCTCTCCACAACCCACCGCAGCCCGTCCCAGCCCACCACAGCCCGTCCCAGCCCACCACGGCCCACGAAAGCCCACCACAGCCCACCACAGCCCGTCCCAGCCCACCACAAGTCGTCCTAGCCCATCACAGACCTCCAGAGCCCGTCTCAGCTCACCACAGCCTATCCCAGCCCACCACGGCCCACCACAGCACACCACGGCCCACCGCAGCCTATCCCAACCCGTCCCAGCCTATCCCAACCCGTCCCAGCCCACCACGGCCCGTCCCAGCCCACCACGGCCCGTCCCAGCCCGTCCCAGCCCACCAGAGCCCACCACAGCCCACCACAGCTCGTCCCAGCCCACCACAGCCCACCACAGCTCGTCCCAGCCCACCACAGCCCACAAGAGCTTGTCACAGACCACCACAGCCTGTCCCAGCCCACCACAGCGCACTACGGCCCACCACAGCCCGTCCCAGCCCACCACAGCCCGTCCCAGCTCGTCCCAGACCACCACAGCCTCTCACAGCACACCACAGCCCACAACAGCCCACCACAGCAAGTACCAGCCCGTCCCAGCCCACCACGGCCCGTCCCAGCCCACCACGGCATGTCTCAGACCACCACGGCCCGTCTCAGCTCACCACAACCCGTCCCAGACGACCACAGCCCGTCCCAGCCCACCACAGCCCACCACAGCCCGTCCCAGCCCACTACGGCCCGTCCCAGCCCACCACATCCCGTCCCAGCCCACCAGAGCCCGTCCCAGCCTGTTTCAGCCCACCACGGCTAACCACGGCCTGTCCCAGCCCACCACGGCCAACCACGGTCCGCCATGGCCCACCAGAGCACACCACGGCCCACCACGGCCCTTCCCAGTCCACCACAGCCCACCACAGCCTGTCCCAGCCCACCACGGCCCGTCCCAGCCCACCACAGCCCACCACAGCACGTCCCAGACAGTCCCAATCCTTCCCAGCCTGTCCTAGCCAAACAAAGACCGCCACAGCCCACCACAGCCCACCGCAGCCCGTCCCAGCTTACCACAGCCCACCACAGCCCGTCCCGGCACACTACAACACGTCCCAGCCCACCACAGCCCACCACAGACCGTCCCGGCCCACCACAGCCCGTCCCTGAGCACCACAGCCCGTCCCAGCCCAACACAACCCTTCCCAGCCCACCACAGCCCGTCCCAGCCCACCACAGCCCGTCCCGGCCCACCACAGTCCGTCCCAAACCACCACAGCCCGTCCCAGCCCACCACAGCCCGTCCCGGCCCACTACAACTCGTCCCAGCCCACCACAGCCCACCACAGCCCGTCCCAGCCCACCACAGACCGTCCCTGAGCCCCACAGCCCGTCCCAGTCCACCACGGCCCATCCCAGCCCACCACAGCCCGTCCCAGCCCACCACAGCCCACCACAGCCCGTCTCAGCCCACCACAGCACGTCTCAGCCCACCACAGCCCGTCCCAGCCCACCACAGCCCGTCCCAGCTTACCACAGCCCACCACAGCCCGTCTCAGCCCACCACAGTCAATCACAGCCCACCCAGCCCGTCCCAGCCCACCACAGGCCGTCCCAGCCCACCACAGCCCAATACAGCACACCACAGCCCGTCACAGCCCGTCAGAGGCCACCAGAGCTTTTCCCGGCCCACCAGAGTCTGTCCCAAGCCACCACGGCCCGTCCCAGCCCACGACGACTGACCACAGGTCGTCCCAGCCCACCACGGCCCGTCCCAGCCCACCACAGCCCGTCCCAGCCCACCACAGACCACCACAGCCCGTCCCAAACCACCACAACTCGTCCCAGCCCACCACAGCCCGTCCAAGCCCACCACATCCCGTCCCAGCCCACCACAGCCCGTCCCAGCCTGTTTCAGCCCAGCACGGCTAACCACAGCCTGTCCCGGCCCACCACGGCCAACCACGGTCCACCATGGCCCACCAGAGCACACCACGGCCCAGCACGGCCCTTCCCAGTCCACCACAGCCCACCACAGCCTGTTCCAGCCCACCACGGCCTGTCCCAGCCCACCACGGCCCGTCCCAGCCCACCACGGCCCGTCCCAGCCCACCACGGCCCGTCCCAGCCCACCACAGTTCACCACAGCCCGTCCTAGCCCAGCACGGCCCGTCCCAGCCCACCATGGACCACCACGGCCCATCTCAGCCCACCACAGCCTGTCCAAGCTCAGCACAGCCCTCCACAACCCTCCACAGCCCGTCCCAACCCTCCACAGCTCATCCCAGCCTACCACAGCCCGTCGCAGCCCAACACAGCTTATCCCAGCCCACCGAAACCCGTCCCAGCCCACCGCAACCCGTCCCAGCACACCACAGCCCACCACAGGTCACCACAGCCCACCACCGGTCACCACAGCCCACCACAGGTCACCACAGCCTGTTTCAGCCCACCACGGCAAACCACGGCCCGTCCCAGCCCACCACGGCCCGCCATGGCCCACCACAGCTCGTCCCAGATAAACACGGCGCACCACAGCCCACCACGGCCCGTCCCAGCCTACCACAGCCCGTCCCAGCCCACCACAGCCCACCACAGGTCACCACAGCCCACCACCGGTCACCACAGCCCAACACAGGTCACCACAGCCTGTTTCAGCCCACCACGGCAAACCACGGCCCGTCCCAGCCCACCACGGCCCGCCATGGCCCACCACAACTCGTCCCAGATAAACACGGCGCACCACAGCCCACCACGGCCCGTCCCGGCCCACCACAGCCCGTCCCAGCACACCACAGCCCACCACAGCCCATCACAGCCCACCACAGCCCGTCCCAGCCTACCACAGCCCACCACAGATCGTCCCAGCCCACCACAGACCGTCCCGGCCCACCACAGCCCGTCCCAGCCCACCACTGCCCGTCCCAGCCCACCACTGCCCGTCCCAGCTTGTCCCAACCCTCCAAAGCCCGTCCCAGCACACCACAGCCCACCACAGCCCATCACAGCCCACCACAGCCCGTCCCAGCTTACCACAGCCCACACCAGACCGTCCCAGCCCACCACAGCCCGTCCCAGCCCACCACAGCCCGTCCCAGCCCACCACAGCCCGTCCCAGCCCACCACTGCCCGTCCCAGCCCACTACAGCCCGTCCCAGCCCACCACAGCCCACCACAGCTTGTCCCAGACCACCACAGCTCTTCCCAGCCCACCATAACCAACCACAGCCTATCCCAGCCGATCCCAGCCCACCACAGCCCGTCCCATCACACCACAGCCCACCACAGCCCGTCCCAGCCAACCACGGCCCGTCCCAGCCCACCACAGCCCGTCCCAGCCCACCACGGCCCACCACAGCCCACCACGGCCCATCCGGGCCCAACACAGCCCACCAAGGCGCACCACAGCCCATCCCAGCCCATTACAGCCTGTCCCACACCACCACATCCCATCTCAGCCCACCACAGCCCGTCCCAGCCCACCACAACCGTCCACAGCCCACCAGAGGTCGTCCCAGCTCACCACAACCCACCACAGCCCTTCCCAGCCCATCCCAGCCCACCACAGCCCGTCCCAGCCCACCACGGCCGCCGCAGACCATCAGAGCCCGTCCCAGCCCACCACAATCCTGTCCCAGCCCACTATAGCCCGTCCCAGCCCACCACAACTCGTTCTAGCTCACCGCAACCCACCACAGCGCACCATAGCCCACCACAGCCCACCACAGCGCACCAGAGTCTGTCCCGGCCCACCAGAGCCCGTCCCAGCCCACCACAGCCCGTCCCAGCCCACCGCAGCCCGCCACGGCCCGTCCCAGCCCACCACAGCCCATTCCAGACCACCAGAGCCCTTCCCAGTTCACCACAGTCCACCACAGCCCATCCAATTTCACCACAGCCCGTCTCAGCTCACCACAACCCACCACAGCCCGTCCCAGCCCACCGCAGCCTATCCCAACCCGTCCCAGCCCACCACGGCCCGTCCCAGCCCACCACGGCCCGTCCCAGCCCACCACGGCCCATCCCAGCCCACCACAGCCCGTCCCAGCCCACCACGGCCCGTCCCAGCCCACCACGGCTCGTCCCAGCCCACCACGGCCCGTCCCAGCCCATCACGGCCCATCACAGCCCACCACGGCCCATCACAGCCCACCACAGTTCACCACAGCCCGTCCTAGCCCAGCACGGCCCGTCCCAGCCCACCACGGACCACCACGGCCCATCTCAGCCCACCACAGCCTGTCCAAGCCCAGCACAGCCCTCCACAACCCTCCACAGCCCGTCCCAACCCTCCACAGCTCATCCCAGCCTACCACAGCCCGTCGCAGCCCAACACAGCTTATCCCAGCCCACTGAAACCCGTCCCAGCCCACCGCAACCCGTCCCAGCCCACCACAGGTCACCACAGCCCACCACCGGTCACCACAGCCCACCACAGGTCACCACAGCCTGTTTCAGCCCACCACGGCAAACCACGGCCCGTCCCAGCCCACCACGGCCCGCCATGGCCCACCACAGCTCGTCCCAGATAAACACGGCGCACCACAGCCCACCACGGCCCGTCCCGGCCCACCACAGCCCGTCCCAGCACACCACAGCCCACTACAGCCCATCACAGCCCACCACAGCCCGTCCCAGCTTACCACAGCCCACCACAGACCGTCCCAGCCCACCACAACCCGTCCCAGCCCTTCCCAGCCCGTCTCAGCCCACCACAGCCTGTCCCAGCCTGTCCCAGCTCGTCCAAGCCTGTCCCAGACCCCCAGAGCCCGTCGCAGCCCACCACAGCCCGTCACAGCCCGTCCCAGCTCTCCACAACCCACCGCAGCCCGTCCCAGCCCACCACAGCCCGTCCCAGCCCACCACGGCCCACGAAAGCCCACCACAGCCCACCACGGCCCACCACAGCCCGTCCCAGCCCACCACAAGCCGTCCTAGCCCACCACAGACCTCCAGAGACCGTCTCAGGTCACCACAGCCTATCCCAGCCCACCACGGCCCACCGCAGCCTATCCCAACGCGTCCCAGCCCACCACGGCCCGTCCCAGCCCACCACGGCCCGTCCCAGCCCACCACGGCCCGTCCCAGCCCACCACAGCCCGTCCCAGCCCACCACAGTTCACCACAGCCCGTTCTAGCCCAGCACGGCCCGTCCCAGCCCACCACGGACCACCACGGCCCATCTCAGCCCACCACAGCCTGTCCAAGCCCAGCACAGCCCTCCACAACCCTCCACAGCCCGTCCCAACCCTCCACAGCTCATCCCAGCCTACCACAGCCCGTCGCAGCCCAACACAGCTTATCCCAGCCCACCGAAACCCATCCCAGCCCACCGCAACCCGTCCCAGCCCACCACAGCCCACCACAGGTCACCACAGCCCACCTCAGGTCACCACAGCCTGTTTCAGCCCACCACGGCAAACCACGGCCCGTCCCAGCCCACCACGGCCCGCCACGGCCCACCACAGCTCGTCCCAGATAAACACGGCGCACCACAGCCCACCACGGCCTGTCCCGACCCACCACAGCGCGTCCCAGCACACCACAGCCCACCACAGCCCATCACAGCCCACCACAGCCCGTCCCAGCTTACCACAGCCCACCACAGACCGTCCCAGCTTACCACAGCCCGTCCCAGCCCCTCCCAGCCCGTCTCAGCCCACCACAGCCTGTCCCAGCCTGTCCCAGCTCGTCCAAGCCTGTCCCAGACCCCCAGAGCCCGTCGCAGCCCACCACAGCCCGTCACAGCCCGTCCCAGCTCTCCACAACCCACCGCAGCCCGTCCCAGCCCACCACAGCCCGTCCCAGCCCACCACGGCCCACGAAAGCCCACCACAGCCCACCACAGCCCGTCCCAGCCCACCACAAGTCGTCCTAGCCCATCACAGACCTCCAGAGCCCGTCTCAGCTCACCACAGCCTATCCCAGCCCACCACGGCCCACCACAGCACACCACGGCCCACCGCAGCCTATCCCAACCCGTCCCAGCCTATCCCAACCCGTCCCAGCCCACCACGGCCCGTCCCAGCCCACCACGGCCCGTCCCAGCCCGTCCCAGCCCACCAGAGCCCACCACAGCCCACCACAGCTCGTCCCAGCCCACCACAGCCCACCACAGCTCGTCCCAGCCCACCACAGCCCACAAGAGCTTGTCACAGACCACCACAGCCTGTCCCAGCCCACCACAGCGCACTACGGCCCACCACAGCCCGTCCCAGCCCACCACAGCCCGTCCCAGCCCACCACAGCCCGTCCCAGCTCGTCCCAGACCACCACAGCCTCTCACAGCACACCACAGCCCACAACAGCCCACCACAGCAAGTACCAGCCCGTCCCAGCCCACCACGGCCCGTCCCAGCCCACCACGGCATGTCTCAGACCACCACGGCCCGTCTCAGCTCACCACAACCCGTCCCAGACGACCACAGCCCGTCCCAGCCCACCACAGCCCACCACAGCCCGTCCCAGCCCACTACGGCCCGTCCCAGCCCACCACATCCCGTCCCAGCCCACCAGAGCCCGTCCCAGCCTGTTTCAGCCCACCACGGCTAACCACGGCCTGTCCCAGCCCACCACGGCCAACCACGGTCCGCCATGGCCCACCAGAGCACACCACGGCCCACCACGGCCCTTCCCAGTCCACCACAGCCCACCACAGCCTGTCCCAGCCCACCACGGCCCGTCCCAGCCCACCACAGCCCACCACAGCACGTCCCAGACAGTCCCAATCCTTCCCAGCCTGTCCTAGCCAAACAAAGACCGCCACAGCCCACCACAGCCCACCGCAGCCCGTCCCAGCTTACCACAGCCCACCACAGCCCGTCCCGGCACACTACAACACGTCCCAGCCCACCACAGCCCACCACAGACCGTCCCGGCCCACCACAGCCCGTCCCTGAGCACCACAGCCCGTCCCAGCCCAACACAACCCTTCCCAGCCCACCACAGCCCGTCCCAGCCCACCACAGCCCGTCCCGGCCCACCACAGTCCGTCCCAAACCACCACAGCCCGTCCCAGCCCACCACAGCCCGTCCCGGCCCACTACAACTCGTCCCAGCCCACCACAGCCCACCACAGCCCGTCCCAGCCCACCACAGACCGTCCCTGAGCCCCACAGCCCGTCCCAGTCCACCACGGCCCATCCCAGCCCACCACAGCCCGTCCCAGCCCACCACAGCCCACCACAGCCCGTCTCAGCCCACCACAGCACGTCTCAGCCCACCACAGCCCGTCCCAGCCCACCACAGCCCGTCCCAGCTTACCACAGCCCACCACAGCCCGTCTCAGCCCACCACAGTCAATCACAGCCCACCCAGCCCGTCCCAGCCCACCACAGGCCGTCCCAGCCCACCACAGCCCAATACAGCACACCACAGCCCGTCACAGCCCGTCAGAGGCCACCAGAGCTTTTCCCGGCCCACCAGAGTCTGTCCCAAGCCACCACGGCCCGTCCCAGCCCACGACGACTGACCACAGGTCGTCCCAGCCCACCACGGCCCGTCCCAGCCCACCACAGCCCGTCCCAGCCCACCACAGACCACCACAGCCCGTCCCAAACCACCACAACTCGTCCCAGCCCACCACAGCCCACCACAGCCCATCCCAGCCCACCACAGCCCATCCCTGAGCACCACAGCCCGTCCCAGCCCACCACGGCCCGTCCCAGCCCACCACAGCCCATCCCAGCCCACCACGGCCCGTCCCCGCCCACCACGGCCCGTCCCAGCCCACCACGGCCCGTCCCAGCCCACCACGGCCCGTCTCAGCCCACCACGGCCCGTCTCAGCCCACCACAGCCCGTCCCAGCCCACCACTAGCCCGTCCCAGCCCACCACAGCCCGTCCCAGCCCACCACAGGCCGTCCCCGCCCATTACAGACCATCCCAGCCCGTCCCAGACCACCACAGCCCGTCTCAAGCTCACCAGAACCTACCACAGCCCACCACAGCCCGTCCCAGCCCACCACGGCCCGTCCCAGCCCACCACGGCCCGACCAAGCCCACCACGGCCTGAACAAGCCCACCACGGCCCGAACAAGCCCACAACGGCTCGAACAAGCCCACCACGGCTCGTAGCGGCCCACCACAGCCCGTCGCGGCCCACCACGGCCCACAGCGGTCCGTTCCGGCCAACCACGGTCCGTCGCAGCCCACCATGGCCCACCTCAGCCCACCACGGCCCTTCCCAGCCCACCACAGCCCGTCCCAGCCCACCACAGCCCGTCCCAGCCCACCACAGCCCGTCCCAGCCCACCACAGCCCACCACAGCCTGTCCCAGCCCACCAGAACCCGCCTGAACCCAAAACAGCTCTTCCCAGGCCACCACAGCCCGTCCCAGGCCACCACAGCCCGTCCCAGCCCACCACAGCCCGTCCCAGCCAGTGTCAGACCGTACCAGCCCACCACAGCCCGTGCCAGCCCGTCCCAGCTCGTCCCAGCCCGTGCCAGCCCGTCCCAGCTCGTCCCAGCCCACCACAGCCCGTCCCAGCTCGTCCCAGCCCACCACAGCCCATCCCAGCTCGTCCCAGCCCACCACAGCCCGTCCCAGCTAGTCCCAGCCCACCACAGCCCGTCCCCGTCGACCACAGCCCGTCCCAGGCCACCACAGCCCGTCTCAGCCCACAACGGCCCGTCCCAGCCCACCACGACCCGTCCCAGCCCACCACGGCCCGAAACAGCCCACCACGGCTCGAACAAGCCCACCACGGCTCGAACAAGCCCACCACGGCCCGAACAAGGCCACCACGGTTCGTAGCGGCCCACCACAGCCCGTCGCGGCCCACCACGGCCCACAGCGGTCCGTCCCGGCCAACCACGGTCCGTCGCAGCCCACCATGGCCCACCTCAGCCCACCACGGCCCTTCCCAGCCCACCACAGCCCACCACAGCCAGTCCCAGCCCACCACAGCCCGTCCCAGCCCACCACAGCCCGTCCCAGCCCACCACAGCCCGTCCCAGCCCACCACAACCCACCACAGCCCGTCCCAGCCCACCAGAACCCGCCTCAACCCAAAACAGCTCTTCCCAGGCCACCACAGCCCGTCCCAGCCCACCACAGCCCGTCCCAGCCCACCACAGCCCCTCCCAGCCCGTCCCAGCTCGTCCCAGCCCACCACAGCCCGTCCCAGCCCACCACAGCCCGTCCCAGCTAGTCCCAGCCCGTCCCAGCTCGTCCCAGCTAGTCCCAGCCCACCACAGCCTGTCCCAGCTCGTCCCAGCCCACCACAGCCCGTCCCAGCTCGTCCCAGCCCACCACAGCTGGTCCCAGCCTGTCCCAGCCCACCACAGCCCGTCCCAGCCCACCACAGCCCGTCTCAGCCCACCACAGCCCGTCCCAGCCCACCGCAGCCCGTCCCAGCTCAGCACAGCCCGTCCCAGCCCAGCGCAGCCCGTCCCAGCCCACCGCAGCCCGTCCAAGCCGTCCCAGCAAATCCCAGCCCACCACAGCCCGTCTCAGCTCACCACAGTGCGTCCCAGTCCACCACACCCACCACAGCCCATCCCAGCCCATTCCAGCCCACCACAGCCGGTCCCAGCCCACCACACCCCACCGCAGCCCATCCCAGCCCACCACAGCCCGTCCCACCACACCAGAGTCCGTCCCAGCCCACCACGCCCCGTCACAGCTTACCACGGCCCACCACGGCTTGCCACGGCCCATCCCAGCCCACCACAGCCCATCCCAGCCAACCACGGCCCACCACAGCCCGCCACGGCCCGTCCCAGCCCGCCACGGCCCGTCCCAGCCCACCACAGCCCACCACAGCCCGTCCCAACCCACCAAGGCCCATCCCAGCCCACCACAGCCTATCCCAGCCCGTCGCAGCCCACCACAGCCCGTCGCAGCCCACCACAGCCCGTCCCAGCCCACCACAGCTTGTCCCAGCCCGTCCCAGCCCACCACAGCCCGACTCAAGCTCACCAGAACCCACCACGCCCCACCACAGCCCACCACGGCCCATCCCAGCCCACCACTGCCCACCACAGCCCACCACAGTTCACCACGGCCCATCCCAGCCCACCACGGCCCGTCCCAGCCCACCACAGACCGTCCCAGCCCACCACAACCCACCACAGCCTGTCCCAGCCCACCAGAACCCGCCTCAACCCAAAACAGCTCTTCCCAGGCCACCACAGCCCGTCCCAGCCCACCACAGCCCGTCCCAGCCCGTCCCAGCTCGTCTCAGCCCACCACAGCCCGTCCCAGCCCACCACAGCCCGTCCCAGCCCACCACAGCCCGTCTCAGCTCACCACAGCCTATCCCAGCCCACCACGGCCCACCACAGCACACCACGGCCCACCGCAGCGTATCCCAACCCGTCCCAGCCCACCACGGCCCGTCCCAGCCCACCACGGCCCGTCCCAGCCCACCACGGCCCGTCCCAGCTCGTCCCAGCCCACCACAGCTGGTCCCAGCCTGTCCCAGCCCACCACAGCCTGTCCCAGCCAATCCCAGCCCACGACAGCCCGTACCAGCCCGTCACAGCCCACCACAGCCCGTACCAGCCCACCACATCAAGTACCAGTCCGCCCCAGCGCACCACGGCCCGTCCCAGACCACCACGGCCCGTCCCAGCGCACCACGGCCTGTCTCCACTCACCACAGCACGTACCAGCCTGTCTCATCCTACCACAGCCTGTCCCCGCCCACCGCAGCCCGTCCCTGCCCACCGCAGCCCGTCCAAGCCCACCGCAGCCCGTCCCAGCCCACCGCAGCTTGTCCCAGCCCAGCGCAGCCCGTCCCAGCCCAGCGCAGCCCGTCCCAGCCCAGCGCAGCCCGTGCCAGCCCAGCGCAGCCCGTGCCAGCACACCACAGCTCGTCCCAGCACACCACAGCCCGTCCCAGCCCACCACAGCCCGTCCCAGCCCGTCTCCGCCCACCACAACCTGTCCTCGCCCACCACAGCCTGTCCCCGCCCAGCAAAATCTCTCCCAGCCCACCACAGCCCATCCCAGCCCACCACAGCTCACCACAAACCACCACAGCCCAACACAGCCCGTCCCAGACCATCCCAGCCCATCCCAGCCCACGACAGCCTGTCACAGCCCACCCCAGCCCACCACAGCCCGTCCCAGCCCACCACAGCCCACCACAGCCCGTATCCGCCCACCACAACCTGTCCTCACCCACCACAGCCTGTCCCCGCCCAGCAAAATCTCTCCCTGCCCACCACAGCCCATTCCAGCCCACCACAGCTCACCACAAACCACCCCAGCCCACCAAAGCCCGTCCCCGCTCACCACACCCCGTCCCCGCCCACCACAGCCCGTCCCCGCCCACCACAGCCCGTCCCTGCCCACTACAACTTGTCCCCGCCCACCACAACTTGTCCCCACCCACTACGGCCCTTCCCGGCCCACCACGGCCCGTCCCAGCCAACCAAGACCGGTCCCGGCCCACCACGGCACAGCCCAGCCCAGCCCACCACAACTCACCACAGCCCATTACAGCTTACCACAGCCCGTCCCAACCCACCACAGACCGTGCCCGCCCACCACAGCACATCCAAGCCCGTCCCAGCCCACCACAACCCGTCACCGCCCACCACAACCCGTCACCGCCCACCACAGCCCGTTCAAGGCGTCCCAGCCCACCACAGCCCATCTCAGCCCGTCCCAGCCCACCAGAACTCGTCCCAGCCCACCACAACTCGTCCCAGCCCACCACAGCCCGTCCCAGCCCACCAAAGCCCGTTCCAGCCCACCACAGCCCACCAAAGCCCGTCCCCGCCCACCAAAGCCCGTCCCCGCCCACCACAACCCGTCACCGCCCACCACAACCCGTCCAAGGCGTCCCAGCCCGTCCCAGCCCATGTCAGCCCGTCCCAGCCCACCACAACTCGTCCCAGCCCACCACAGCCCGTCCCAGCCTGTCCCAGCCCACCACAGCCCGTCCCAGCCCACCACAGGCCACTACAGCACACCACAGCCTACCGCAGACCACCACAGCCCGTCACAGCTCGTCCCAACCCATCACAGCCCGTCAAAGCCCGTCTCAGCCCACCACAGTCCGTCCCATCCAAACACAGTCCGTCCCCGCCCACCACAGCCCGTCCCAGCCAAGAACAGACCATTCCAGACCAGCAGAGCCTGTCCCTGCCCACCAGAGACTGTCCCCGCCCACCAAAGCCCTTTCCCGCCCACCACAGCCTGTCCCCGCCCACCACGGCCCGTCCCCGCCCACCACGGCCCGTCCCCGCCCACCACGGCCCGTCCCAGCCCACCACGGCCCGTCCCAGCCCACCACAGCTCGTCCCAGCCCACCACAGCCCGTCCCAGCTCACCACAGCCCGTCCCAGGCCGTGCCAGCCCACCACAGCCCACTACAGACCGTCCCAGCACTTCCCAGCCCGTCCCAGCCCACCACAGCCCATTCCAGACCACCAGAGCCCGTCCCCACCGACCACAGCTCGTCCCGGCCCACCACAGCCCGCCCCGGCCCTACACAGCCCGGCCTGGCCCACCAGAGCCCGCCCCGGCCCACCACAGCCCGTCCCAGGCCACCACAGCCCGTCCCAGCCCACCACAGCTTCTCCCAGCCCACCACAGCTTCTCCCAGCCCAGTAAGTCCCACCACAACCCACCACAACCCACCACAGCACACCACAGTTCACCACGGCCCACCACGGCACGTCCCAGCCCACCATAGCCCGTCTCAGCTCACCACAGCCTGTCCCAGCCCACCACGGCCCACCGCAGCCCGTCCCAGCCCACCACGGCCCGTCCCAGCCCACCACGGCCCGTCCCAGCCCACCACGGCCCGTCCCAGCCCGTGCCAGCCAATACCAGTCCACCACAGCCCGTGCCAGCCTGTCCCAGAACACCACAGCCCTTCCCAGCCCACCACAGCCCGTCCCAGCCCACCCCAGCCCACCACAGCCCTTCCCAGCCCTCCACAGCCCGTCCCAGCCCACCACAGCCCACCACAGCCCGTCCCAGCCCACCAAATCCCGTCCCCGCCCACCACAGCCCGTCCCAGCCCGTCCCAGGCCACCACAGCCCTTCCCTGCTCACCACAGCCTGTCCCCGCCCACCACAACTTGTCCCCGCCCACTACAGCCCGGCCCGGCACACCACGGCCCGTCACGGCCAACCAAGGCCGGTCCTGGCCCACCACGGCCCCTCCCAGCCCACCACAGCTTGTCCCAGCCCACCACGTCCGACCACAGCCCACCACGGCCCACCACAACCCACCACGGCTTACCACAGCCCACCACAGTTCACCCCGGAACACCACGGCACGTCATAGCCCACCACAGCCTGTCCCAGCCCACCACGGCCCACCACAGCCCACCACGGCCCACCGCATCCCGTCCAAGCCCACCACAGCCCGTCCCAGACCACCACAGCCCGTCCCAGCCCACCACAGCCCGTCCCAGCCCTCCACAGCCCTTTTCAGCCCACCACAGCCCACCACAGCTTGTCCCAGCCAACCAGAGCCCGTCCCAGCCCACCACAGCCCACCCCAACTTGTCCCAGCCCACCACAGTCCGTCCCAGCCCACCACAGCCCGTCCCAGCACACCACAGCCCGTCCCAGCCCTTCCCAGCCCGTCCCAGCCCTTCCCAGCCCGTCCCAGCACACCACAGCCCGTCCCAGCCCACCACAGCCCGTCCCAGCCCACCACAGACCGTCCCAACCCACGACAGCCCATCCCAGCAAACCACAGCCTACCACAGCACGTCCCGGCCCACCACAGCCAGTCCCAGCCCACCACAGCCCATCCCAGCCAACCACAGCCCGTCCCAGCCCACCACAGCCCGTCCCAGCCCTTCCCAGCCCACCACAGCCCGTCCCAGCCCTTCCCAGCCCACCACAGCTTGTCCCAGCCCACCACAGTCCGTCCCAGCCCACCGCAGCCCGTCCCAGGACACCACAGTCCGTCCCAGCCCACCACAGCCCACCACAGCTTGTCCCAGCCAACCAGAGCCCGTCCCAGCCCACCACAGCCCGTCTCAGCGCACCACAGTCCACCCCAACTTGTCCCAGCCCACCACAGTCCGTCCCAGCCCACCACAGCCCGTCCCAGCACACCACAGCCCGTCCCAGCTCTTCCCAGCCCGTCCCAGCCCACCACAGCCCATCCCAGCCCACCACAGCCCGTCCCAACCCACGACAGCCCATCCCAGCACACCACAGCCTACCACAGCACGTCCCGGCCCACCAGAGCCCGTCCCAGCCCACCACAGCCCATCCCAGCCAACCACAGCCCGTCCCAGCCCACCACAGCCCGTCCCAGCCCTTCCCAGCCCACCACAGCCCGTCCCAGCCCTTCCCAGCCCACCACAGCTTGTCCCAGCCCACCACAGTCCGTCCCAGCCCACCGCAGCCCGTCCCAGGACACCACAGTCCGTCCCAGCCCACCACAGCCCGTCCCAGCCCACCACAGCCCGTCCCAGCCCACCACAGCCCGTCCCAGCCCTTCCCAGCCCACCACAGCACGTCCCAGCCCACCACAGCGCATCCCAGCCCACCACAGCCCGTCCCAGCCCACCACAGCCCGTTTCAGCCCACCACAGCCCACCAAAGCTTGTCCCAGCCCACCAGAGCCCGTCCCAGCCCACCAGAGCCCGTCCCAGCCCACCAGAGCCCACCACAGCTTGTCCCAGCCCACCGCAGTCCGTCCCAGCCCACTGCAGCCCGTCCCAGCCCACCACAGCCCACCACAGCCCACCAAAGCCCGTCCCCGCTCACCACACCCCGTCCCCGCCCACCACAGCCCGTCCCCGCCCACCACAGCCCGTCCCTGCCCACTACAACTTGTCCCCGCCCACCACAACTTGTCCCCACCCACTATGGCCCTTCCCGGCCCACCACGGCCCGTCCCAGCCAACCAAGACCGGTCCCGGCCCACCACGGCACGGCCCAGCCCAGCCCACCACAACTCACCACAGCCCGTCCAAGCCCACCACAGCACATTACAGCTTACCACAGCCCGTCCCAGCCCAGCAGATCCCGTTCCAGCCCACCAGAGCCCACCAAAGCCCGTCCCCGCTCACCACAGCCCGTCCAAGCCCGTCCCAGGCCACCACAGCCCTTCCCTGCTCACCACAGCCTGTCCCCGCCCACCACAACTTGTCCCCGCCCACTACAGCCCGGCCCGGCCCACCACAGCTTGTCACAGCCAACCAAGGCCGGTCCCGGCCCACCACGGCCCCTCCCAGCCCACCACAGCTTGTCCCAGCCCACCACGTCCGACCACGGCCCACCACAACCCACCACGGCTTACCACAGCCCACCACAGTTCACCACGGAACACCACGGCACGTCATAGCCCACCACAGCCTGTCCCAGCCCACCACGGCCCACCACAGCCCACCACGGCCCACCGCATCCCGTCCAAGCCCACCACAGCCCGTCCCAGACCACCACAGCCCGTCCCAGCCCACCACAGCCCGTCCCAGCCCACCACAGCCCGTCCCAGCCCTCCACAGCCCACCACAGCTTGTCCCAGCCAACCAGAGCCCGTCCCAGCCCACCACAGCCCGTCTCAGCGCACCACAGTCCACCCCAACTTGTCCCAGCCCACCACAGTCCGTCCCAGCCCACCACAGCCCATTCCAGACCACCAGAGCCCGTCCCAGCCCTTCCCAGCCCGTCCCAGCCCACCACAGCCCGTCCCAGCCCACCACAGCCCATCCCAACCCACGACAGCCCATCCCAGCACACCACAGCCTACCACAGCACGTCCCGGCCCACCAGAGCCCGTCCCAGCCCACCACAGCCCATCCCAGCCAACCACAGCCCGTCCCAGCCCACCACAGCCCGTCCCAGCCCTTCCCAGCCCACCACAGCCCGTCCCAGCCCTTCCCAGCCCACCACAGCTTGTCCCAGCCCACCACAGTCCGTCCCAGCCCACCGCAGCCCGTCCCAGGACACCACAGTCCGTCCCAGCCCACCACAGCCCGTCCCAGCCCACCACAGCCCGTCTCAGCGCACCACAGTCCACCCCAACTTGTCCCAGCCCACCACAGTCCGTCCCAGCCCACCACAGCCCGTCCCAGCACACCACAGCCCGTCCCAGCCCTTCCCAGCCCGTCCCAGCCCACCACAGCCCGTCCCAGCCCACCACAGCCCATCCCAACCCACGACAGCCCATCCCAGCACACCACAGCCTACCACAGCACGTCCCGGCCCACCAGAGCCCGTCCCAGCCCACCACAGCCCATCCCAGCCAACCACAGCCCGTCCCAGCCCACCACAGCCCGTCCCAGCCCTTCCCAGCCCACCACAGCCCGTCCCAGCCCTTCCCAGCCCACCACAGCTTGTCCCAGCCCACCACAGTCCGTCCCAGCCCACCGCAGCCCGTCCCAGGACACCATAGTCCGTCCCAGCCCACCACAGCCCGTCCCAGCCCACCACAGCCCACCACAGCCCGTCCCAGCCCACCACAGCCCGTCCCAGCCCTTCCCAGCCCACCACAGCACGTCCCAGCCCACCACAGCGCATCCCAGCCCACCACAGCCCGTCCCAGCCCACCACAGCCCGTTTCAGCCCACCACAGCCCACCAAAGCTTGTCCCAGCCCACAAGAGCCCGTCCCAGCCCACCAGAGCCCGTCCCAGCCCACCAGAGCCCACCACAGCTTGTCCCAGCCCACCGCAGTCCGTCCCAGCCCACTGCAGCCCGTCCCAGCCCACCACAGCCCGTCCCAGCCCACCACAACCCACCAAAGCCCGTCCCCGCTCACCACACCCCGTCCCCGCCCACCACAGCCCGTCCCCGCCCACCACAGCCCGTCCCTGCCCACTACAACTTGTCCCCGCCCACCACAACTTGTCCCCACCCACTACGGCCCTTCCCGGCCCACCACGGCCCGTCCCAGCCAACCAAGACCGGTCCGGCCCACCACGGCACGGCCCAGCCCAGCCCACCACAACTCACCACAGCCCATTACAGCTTACCACAGCCCGTCCCAACCCACCACAGCCTGTTCCAGCCCACCACAGACCGTGCCCACCCACCACAGCACATCCAAGCCCGTCCCAGCCCACCACAACCCGTCACCGCCCACCACAACCCGTCACCGCCCACCACAGCCCGTTCAAGGCGTCCCAGCCCGTCCCAGCCCATCTCAGCCCGTCCCAGCCCACCAGAACTCGTCCCAGCCCACCACAACTCGTCCCAGCCCACCACAGCCCGTCCCAGCCCACCAAAGCCCGTTCCAGCCCACCACAGCCCACCAAAGCCCGTCCCCGCCCACCAAAGCCCGTCCCCGCCCACCACAACCCGTCACCGCCCACCACAACCCGTCCAAGGCGTCCCAGCCCGTCCCAGCCCATGTCAGCCCGTCCCAGCCCACCACAACTCGTCCCAGCCCACCACAGCCCGTCCCAGCCTGTCCCAGCCCACCACAGCCCGTCCCAGCCCACCACAGGCCACTACAGCACACCACAGCCTACCGCAGACCACCACAGCCCGTCACAGCTCGTCCCAACCCATCACAGCCAGTCAAAGCCCGTCTCAGCCCACCACAGTCCGTCCCAGCCAAACACAGTCCGTCCCCGCCCACCACAGCCCGTCCCAGCCAAGAACAGACCATTCCAGACCAGCAGAGCCTGTCCCTGCCCACCAGAGACTGTCCCCGCCCACCACAGCCCTTTCCCGCCCACCACAGCCTGTCCCCGCCCACCACGGCCCGTCCCCACCCACCACGGCCCGTCCCCGCCCGCCACGGCCCGTCCCAGCCCACCACGGCCCGTCCCAGCCCACCACAGCTCGTCCCAGCCCACCACAGCCCGTCCCAGCTCACCACAGCCCGTCCCAGGCCGTGCCAGCCCACCACAGCCCACTACAGACCGTCCCAGCACTTCCCAGCCCGTCCCAGCCCACCACAGCCCATTCCAGACCACCAGAGCCCGTCCCCACCGACCACAGCTCGTCCCGGCCCACCACAGCCCGCCCCGGCCCTACACAGCCCGGCCTGGCCCACCAGAGCCCGCCCCGGCCCACCACAGCCCGTCCCAGGCCACCACAGCCCGTCCCAGCCCACCACAGCTTCTCCCAGCCCACCACAGCTTCTCCCAGCCCAGTAAGTCCCACCACAACCCACCACAACCCACCACAGCACACCACAGTTCACCACGGCCCACCACGGCACGTCCCAGCCCACCATAGCCCGTCTCAGCTCACCACAGCCTGTCCCAGCCCACCACGGCCCACCGCAGCCCGTCCCAGCCCACCACGGCCCGTCCCAGCCCACCACGGCCCGTCCCAGCCCACCACGGCCCGTCCCAGCCCGTGCCAGCCAATACCAGTCCACCACAGCCCGTGCCAGCCTGTCCCAGAACACCACAGCCCTTCCCAGCCCACCACAGCCCGTCCCAGCCCACCCCAGCCCACCACAGCCCTTCCCAGCCCTCCACAGCCCGTCCCAGCCCACCACAGCCCACCACAGCCCGTCCCAGCCCACCAAATCCCGTCCCCGCCCACCACAGCCCGTCCCAGCCCGTCCCAGGCCACCACAGCCCTTCCCTGCTCACCACAGCCTGTCCCCGCCCACCACAACTTGTCCCCGCCCACTACAGCCCGGCCCGGCCCACCACGGCCCGTCACGGCCAACCAAGGCCGGCCCTGGCCCACCACGGCCCCTCCCAGCCCACCACAGCTTGTCCCAGCCCACCACGTCCGACCACAGCCCACCACGGCCCACCACAACCCACCACGGCTTACCACAGCCCACCACAGTTCACCCCGGAACACCACGGCACGTCATAGCCCACCACAGCCTGTCCCAGCCCACCACGGCCCACCACAGCCCACCACGGCCCACCGCATCCCGTCCAAGCCCACCACAGCCCGTCCCAGACCACCACAGCCCGTCCCAGCCCACCACAGCCCGTCCCAGCCCTCCACAGCCCTTTTCAGCCCACCACAGCCCACCACAGCTTGTCCCAGCCAACCAGAGCCCGTCCCAGCCCACCACAGCCCGTCTCAGCCCACCACAGTCCACCCCAACTTGTCCCAGCCCACCACAGTCCGTCCCAGCCCACCACAGCCCGTCCCAGCACACCACAGCCCGTCCCAGCCCTTCCCAGCCCGTCCCAGCCCTTCCCAGCCCGTCCCAGCACACCACAGCCCGTCCCAGCCCACCACAGCCCGTCCCAGCCCACCACAGCCCGTCCCAACCCACGACAGCCCATCCCAGCACACCACAGCCTACCACAGCACGTCCCGGCCCACCACAGCCAGTCCCAGCCCACCACAGCCCATCCCAGCCAACCACAGCCCGTCCCAGCCCACCACAGCCCGTCCCAGCCCTTCCCAGCCCACCACAGCCCGTCCCAGCCCTTCCCAGCCCACCACAGCTTGTCCCAGCCCACCACAGTCCGTCCCAGCCCACCGCAGCCCGTCCCAGGACACCACAGTCCGTCCCAGCCCACCACAGCCCGTCCCAGCCCACCACAGCCCACCACAGCCAACCACAGCCCGTCCCAGCCCACCACAGCCCGTCCCAGCCCTTCCCAGCCCACCACAGCACGTCCCAGCCCACCACAGCGCATCCCAGCCCACCACAGCGCATCCCAGCCCACCACAGCGCATCCCAGCCCACCACAGCCCGTTTCAGCCCACCACAGCCCACCACAGCTTGTCCCAGCCCACCACAGCCCATCCCAGCCCACCAGAGCCCGTCCCAGCCCACCAGAGCCCACCACAGCTTGTCCCAGCCCACCGCAGTCCGTCCCAGCCCACCGCAGCCCGTCCCAGCCCACCGCAGCCCGTCCCAGCCCACCACAGCCCACCAAAGCCCGTCCCCGCTCACCACACCCTGTCCCCGCCCACCACAGCCCATCCCAGCCCACCACAGCCCGTCCCTGCCCACCACAACTTGTCCCCGCCCACCACAACTTGTCCCCACCCACTACGGCCCTTCCCGGCCCACCACGGCCCGTCCCAGCCAACCAAGACCGGTCCCGGCCCACCACGGCACGGCCCAGCCCAGCCCACCACAGCCCACCACAGCCCTTCCCAGCCCTCCACAGCCCGTCCCAGCCCACCACAGCCCGTCCCAGCCCACCACAGCCCGTCCCCGCCCACCACAGCCCGTCCCAGCCCGTCCCAGGCCACCACAGCCCTTCCCTGCTCACCACAGCCTGTCCCCGCCCACCACAACTTGTCCCCGCCCACTACAGCCCGGCGCGGCCCACCACGGCCCGTCACGGCCAACCAAGGCCGTTCCTGGCCCACCACGGCCCCTCCCAGCCCACCACAGCTTGTCCCAGCCCACCACGTCCGACCACAGCCCACCACGGCCCACCACAACCCACCACGGCTTACCACAGCCCACCGCAGCCCACCACGGCACGTCATAGCCCACCACAGCCTGTCCCAGCCCACCACGGCCCACCACAGCCCACCACGGCCCACCGCATCCCGTCCCAGCCCACCACAGCCCGTCCCAGCCCACCACAGCCCGTTCCAGCCCGTCACAGCTCATCCCAGCCCATCACAATTGGTCCCAGCCCACCACAGCCCGTCCCAGCCCACCACGGCCCGTCCCTGATTACCACGGACTGTCCCGGCCCACCACGGCCCATCCCAGCCCACCACGGCCCGTCCTGGCCCACCACGGCCCGTCCCGGCCCACCACGGCCCGTCCCAGCCAACCACGGACCACCACGACAGATCTCAACCCACCACAGCCTGTCCAAGCCCACCACAGCCCTCCAAAGCTCTCCACAGCATGTCCCAACCCACCAAAAACTGTCTCAGCTCATCACAACCCAACACAGCGCACCAGAGCCCGTCCCAACCCACCACAGCCCATCCCAGCCCACCACATCCTGTCCCAGCACACCACAGCCCGTCTCAACTCACCACAGCCTGACCCAGCCCACCACAACCCACCACAGCCAAACACGGCCCACCACAGCCCGTCCCAGCCCTCCACAGCCCTTTTCAGCTCACCACAGCCCACCACAGCTTGTCCCAGCCAACCAGAGCCTGTCCCAGCCCACCACAGCCCGTCTCAGCCCACCACAGTCCACCCCAACTTGTCCCAGCCCACCACAGTCCGTCCCAGCCCACCACAGCCCGTCCCAGCACACCACAGCCCGTCCCAGCCCTTCCCAGCCCGTCCCAGCCCGTCCCAGCACACCACAGCCCGTCCCAGCCCACCACAGCCCGTCCCAGCCCACCACAGCCCGTCCCAACCCACGACAGCCCATCCCAGCACACCACAGCCTACCACAGCACGTCCCGGCCCACCACAGCCAGTCCCAGCCCACCACAGCCCATCCCAGCCAACCACAGCCCGTCCCAGCCCACCACAGCCCGTCCCAGCCCTTCCCAGCCCACCACAGCCCGTCCCAGCCCTTCCCAGCCCACCACAGCTTGTCCCAGCCCACCACAGTCCGTCCCAGCCCACCGCAGCCCGTCCCAGGACACCACAGTCCGTCCCAGCCCACCACAGCCCGTCCCAGCCCACCACAGCCCACCACAGCCAACCACAGCCCGTCCCAGCCCACCACAGCCCGTCCCAGCCCACCACAGCCCACCACAGCACGTCCCAGCCCACCACAGCCCGTCCCAGCCCGCCCACCACAGCCCGTCCCAGCCCGTCCCAGGCCACCACAGCCCTTCCCTGCTCACCACAGCCTGTCCCCGCCCACCACAACTTGTCCCCGCCCACTACAGCCCGGCGCGGCCCACCACGGCCCGTCACGGCCAACCAAGGCCAGTCCTGGCCCACCACAGCTTGTCCCAGCCCACCACGTCCGACCACAGCCCACCACGGCCCACCACAACCCACCACGGCTTACCACAGCCCACCGCAGCCCACCACGGCACGTCATAGCCCACCACAGCCTGTCCCAGCCCACCACGGCCCACCACAGCCCACCACGGCCCACCGCATCCCGTCCCAGCCCACCACAGCCCGTCCCAGCCCACCACAGCCCGTTCCAGCCCGTCACAGCTCATCCCAGCCCATCACAATTGGTCCCAGCCCACCACAGCCCGTCCCAGCCCACCACGGCCCGTCCCTGATTACCACGGACCGTCCCGGCCCACCACGGCCCATCCCAGCCCACCACGGCCCGTCCTGGCCCACCACGGCCCGTCCCGGCCCACCACGGCCCGTCCCAGCCAACCACGGACCACCACGACAGATCTCAACCCACCACAGCCTGTCCAAGCCCACCACAGCCCTCCAAAGCTCTCCACAGCATGTCCCAACCCACCAAAAACTGTCTCAGCTCATCACAACCCAACACAGCGCACCACATCCTGTCCCAACCCACCACAGCCCATCCCAGCCCACCACATCCTGTCCCAGCACACCACAGCCCGTCTCAACTCACCACAGCCTGACCCAGCCCACCACAACCCACCACAGCCAAACACGGCCCACCACAGCCCGTCCCAGCCCACCACAGCTTGTCCCAGCCCACCACAGCTTGTCCCAGCCCACCACAGCCCGTCCCAGCCCACCACAGGACACTACAGCACACCACAGCCTACAGCAGACCACCACAGCCCGTCGCAACCCACCACAGCCCATCCCAGCCCACCACATCCTGTCCCAGCCCTCCACAGCCCACCTCAGCCCACCACAGCCCGTCCCAGCCCACCACAGCCCGTCCCAGCCCACCACAGCCCGTCCCAGCCCACCACAGCCCGTCCCCGCCCACCACAGCCCGTCCCAGCCCGTCCCAGGCCACCACAACCTATCCCTGCTCACCACAGCCTGTCCCCGCCCACCACAACTTGTCCCCGCCCACTACAGCGCGGCCCGGCCCACCACGGCCAACCAAGGCCTGTCCTGGCCCACCACGGCACGTCCCAGCCCACCACGTCCGACCACAGCCCACCACGGCCCACCAGAACCCACCACGGCTTACCACAGCCCACCACAGTTCACCACGGAACACCACGGCACGTCATAGCCCACCACAGCCTGTCCAAGCCCACCACGGCCCACCACGGCCCACCGCATCCTGTCCTAGCCCACCACAGCCCGTCCCAGACCACCACAGCCCGTCCCAGCCCTCCACAGCCCTTTTCAGCCCACCACAGCCCACCACAGCTTGTCCCAGCCAACCAGAGCCCGTCCCAGCCCACCACAGCCCGTCTCAGCATACCACAGCTTGTCCCAGCCCACCACAGTCCGTCCCAGCCCACCACAGCTCGTCCCAGCCCACCAGAACCCACCACAGCTTGTCCCAGCCCACCACAGTCCGTCCCAGCCCACCACAGCCCGTCCCAGGACACCACAGTCCGTCCCAGCCCACCACGGCCCGTCCCAGCCCACCACAGCCCACCACAGCCCGTCCCAGCCCACCACAGCTCGTCCCAGCCCACCACAGCCCACCAAAGCCCGTCCCCGCTCACCACACCCTGTCGCCGCCCACCACAGCCCATCCCCGCCCACCACAGCCCGTCCCTGCCCACCACAACTTGTCCCCGCCCACCACAACTTGTCCCCACCCACTACGGCCCTTCCCGGCCCACCACGGCCTGTCCCAGCCAACCAAGACCGGTCCCGGCCCACCACGGCACGTCCCAACCCACCACGGCCCAGCCCAGCCCACCACAACCCACCACAGCCCATATACAGCTTACCACAGCCCGTCCCAACCCACCACAGCCTGTTCCAGCCCACCACAGACCGTGCCCGCCCACCACAGCACATCCAAGCCCGTCCCAGCCCACCACAACCCGTCACCGCCCACCACAACCCGTCACCGCCCACCACAGCCCGTCCAAGGCGTCCCAGCCCGTCCCAGCCCATCTCAGGCCGTCCCAGCCCACCAGAACTCGTCCCAGCCCACCACAGCTCGTCCCAGCCCACCACAGCCTGTCCCAGCCCACCACAGCCCGTTCCAGCCCACCACAGCCCACCAAAGCCCGTCCCCGCCCACCAAAGCCCGTCCCCGCCCACCACAACCCATCACCGCCCACCACAACCCGTCCAAGGCATCTCAGCCCGTCCCAGCCCATGTCAGCCCGTCCCAGCCCACCACAGCCCGTCCCAGCCCGTCCCAGCCCGTCCCAGCCTGTCCCAGTCCACCACAGCCCGTCCCAGCCTGTCCCAGTCCATTGCGGCCCACCACATCCCGTCCCAGCCCGCTCCATCCCACCATAGACCACCACAGCTCGTCCCAGCCCACCACAGCCCACCACAGCCCGTCCCAGCCTGTCCCAACCCACCACAGCCCGTCTCAGCCCGATCCAGCTCACCACAGCCCGTCCCAGCTCACCACATCCCGTCATAGCCCCCCACAGCCCATCCCAGCCCACCACAGCTCAAAACAGTTCACCACGGCCGGTCCCAGCCCACAACGGCCCACCGCGGCCCACCACAGCCCGTCCCAGCCCACCACGGCCCGTCCCAGCCCACCACGGCCCGTCCCAGCCCACCACGGCCCGTCCCAGTTCGTGCCAGCCAATACCAGCCCACCACAGCCCGTGCCAGCCTTTCCCAGCCAACCACAGCCCTTCCCAGCCCACCACAGCCAGTCCCAGCCCACCACAGCCCACCACAGCCCGTCCCATCCCACCAGAGCCCACCACAGCTTGTCCCAGACCACCAGAGCCCGTCCCACCCCACCACAGCTCACCACAGACCGTCCCAGCCCACCAGAGCCCGTCCCAGCTTACCACAGCCCACCACAGCCCACCACGGCCTGTCCCAGCCCTCCACAGCCCACCACAGCACACCACAGCCCACCACATAACGTCTCAGCCCACCACAGCCCACCACGGCCCACCACGGCCCGTCTCAGCCCACCACAGCCCAGCACAGCCTACCAGGGCCCACCTCAGCCCACCACAGCCCGTCCGAGCACGTCCCAGCCCGTCCCAGCCCACCACAGCCCGTTCCAGACTACCAGAGCCCGTCCCCGCCCACCACAGCCCGTCCCAGCCCAACAAAACCCCTCCCCGCCCACCACAGCCCGTCCCAGCACGTCCCAGCCCACCACAGCCCATTCCAGACCACCAGAGCCCGTCCCCACTGACCACAGCTCGTCCCAGCCCACCACAGCCCGTCCCAGCCCACCACAGCCCGTCCCAGCCCACCACAGCCCTTTTCAGCCCACCACAGCCCACCACAGCTTGTCCCAGCCCACCAGAGCCCGTCCCAGCCCACCACAGCCCGTCTCAGCCCACCACAGCCCACCACAGTCCGTCCCAGCCCACCACAGTCCGTCCCAGCCCACCACAGACCATTCCAGACCACCACAGCCCATCCCAGCCCTTCCCAGCCCACCACAGCCCGTCCCAGCCCACCACAGTCCGTCCCAGCCCACCACAGTCCGTCCCAGCCCACGACGGCCCATCCCAGCACACCACAGCCTACCACAGCACGTCCCGGCCCACCAGAGCCAATCCCAGCCCACCACAGCCCGTCCCAGCAGACCACAGCCCGTCCCAGCACACCACAGCCCGTCCCAGGACACCACAGTCCGTCCCAGCCCACCACAGCCCGTCCCAGCCCACCACAGCCCACCACAGCCCGTCCCAGCCCACCACAGCTCGTCCCAGCCCACCACAGCCCACCAAAGCCCGTCCCCGCTCACCACACCCCGTCCCCGCCCACCACAGCCCATCCCCGCCCACCACAGCCCGTCCCCGCCCACCACAACTTGTCCCCGCCCACCACAACTTGTCCCCACCCACTACGGCCTGTCCCAGCCCACCACGGCCCGTCCCAGCCAACCAAGACTGGTCCCGGCCCACCACGGCACGTCCCAACCCACCACGGCCCAGCCCAGCCCACCACAACCCACCACAGCCCATTACAGCTTACCACAGCCCGTCCCAACCCACCACAGCCTGTTCCAGCCCACCACAGCCTGTTCCAGCCCACCACAGACCGTGCCCGCCCACCACAGCACATCCAAGCCCGTCCCAGCCCACCACAACCCGTCACCGCCCACCACAGCCCGTCCAAGGCGTCCCAGCCCGTCCCAGCCCATCTCAGCCCGTCCCAGCCCACCAGAACTCGTCCCAGCCCACCACAGCCCGTCCCAGCCCACCAAAGCCCGTTCCAGCCCCACCACAGCCCACCAAAGCCTGTCCCCGCACACCAAAGCCCTTCCCCGCCCACCACAACCCGTCACCGCCCACCACAACCCGTCCAAGGCGTCCCAGCCCGTCCCAGCCCACCACAACTCGTCCCAGCCCACCACAGCCCGTCCCAGCCTGTCCCAGCCCACCACAAGCCCGTCCCAGCCTGTCCCAGCCCACCACAGCCCGTCCCAGCCTGTCCCAGTCCATTGCGGCCCACCACATCCCGTCCCAGCCCGTCCCATCCCACCATAGACCACCACAGCTCGTCCCAGCCCACCACAGCCCACCACAGCCCGTCCCAGCACGTCCCAGCCCGTCCCGGCCCCACCACAGCCCGTCTCAGCCCGATCCAGCTCACCACAGCCCGTCCCAGCTCACCACATCCCGTCATAGCCCCCCACAGCCCATCCCAGCCCACCACAGCTCACCACAGTTCACCACGGCCCGTCCCAGCCCACAACGGCCCACCGCGGCCCACCACAGCCCGTCTCAGCCCACCACGGCCCGTCCCAGCCCACCACGGCCCGTCCCAGTCAACCACGGCCCGTCCCAGTTCGTGCCAGCCAATACCAGCCCACCACAGCCCGTACCAGCCTGTCCCAGCCCACCACAGCCCTTCCCAGCCCACCACAGCCAGTCCCAGCCCACCACAGCCCACCACAGCTTGTCCCAGCCCACCACAGCCCGTCCCAGCCCACCACAGCTCACCACAGACCGTCCCAGCCCACCAGAGCCCGTCCCAGCTTACCACAGCCCACCACAGCCCACCACGGCCTGTCCCAGCCCACCACAGCCCGTCCCAGCCCACCAGAGCCCGTCCCAGCCCTTCCCGGCCCACCACAGACCATCCCGGCCCACCGCAGTCCGTCCCAGCCCATCACAGCCCGTCCCAGCCAAGCACAGCCCGTCCCAGCCCAGCACAGCCCACCACAGCCCACCACGGCCCACCCACAGCCCACCCACGGCCACCCACAGCCCACCACGGCCACCCACAGCCCACCACGGCCACCCACAGCCCACCACGGCCCACCACGGCCCCTTCCAGACCAACACAGCATGTCCCAGCCTTCCACAGCCCGCCACAGACCATCTCAGCCCACCACAGCCCGTCCCAGCCCACCACAGCCCGTCCCAGCCCACCACAGCCTACAACAGCACGTCCCGGCCCACCAAAGCCCGTCCCAGCCCACTACGGTCCCACCACGGCCCGTCCAGGCCCATCAAAGCCCGTCCCGGCCCCACCATGGTCCGTCCCGGCCCACCGCGGCCCACCTCAGCCCACCACAGCCCGTCCCAGCCCACCACAGCCCGTCCCAGCCCACCACTGCCCGTCCCAGCCCACCACTGCCCGTCCCAGCCCACCACTGCCCGTCCCAGCCCACCACAGGCCTTCCCAGCCCCTCCCAGACCCCCAGAGCCGGCCCAGCCCGTTTCAGCCCCTCCCAGACCGTCTCAGCTCACCACAACCCCACCACAGCCCACCACAGCCCACCACGGCCTGTTCCAGCCCAGCAGAGGCCGTTCCAGTCCACCAGAGCCCGTCCCAACCTACCACAGCTTGTCCCGGCCCACCATAGCCCGTCCCAGCCCACCACAGCCCGTCCCAGCCCACTGCGACCCGTCCCAGCCCACCACAGCCCGTCTTAGCCCGACCCAGCCCCCCACAGCCCGTCCCAACCCACCACAGTTCACCACGGCCCGTCCCAGCCCACAACGGCCCACCACGGCTCACCACAGCCCGTCCCAGCGCACCACAATTCGTCCCAGTGCACCACAGCGCGTCCCAGCCCACCACAGCCCGTCCCGTCCCACCACAGCCCGTCCCGGCCCAGCAGAGCCCGTCTCAGCACACCACAGCCCGTCCTGGCTCACCACAGCCCGTCCCGTCCCACCACAGCCCACCACAGCCCGTCCCAGCCCACCACAGGCCACTACAGCACACCACAGGCTACCGTAGACCACCACAGCCCATCCCAGCCCACCACAGCCCGTCCCGTCCACACCACAGCCCGTCCCAGCCTGCCACAGCCCGTCCCAGGCCGCCACAGCCCACCACAGCACAATACAGCCCACCACAGCCCGTCTCAGCTCACCACAACCCACCACAGCCCGTCCAAGCCCACCACAGCCCATTACAGCTTACCACAGCCCGTCCCAGCCCACCAGACCCCTTTCCAGCCCACCAGAGCCCACCAAAGCCCGTCCCCGCCAACCACAGCCCGTCCCCACTCACCACAGCCCGTCCCAGCCGGTCCCAGGCCACCACAGCCCTTCCCTGCTCACCACAGCCTGTCCCCGCCCACCACAACTTGTCCCCGCCCACTACAGCCCGGCCCGGCCAACCAAAGCCCGTCATGGCCAACCAAGGCCGGTCCTGGCCCACCACAGCCCGTCCCAGCCCTTCCCAGCCCACCGCAGCGCGTCCCAGCCCACCACAGCCCGTCCCAGCCCACCACAGCCCGTCCCAGCACACCACAGCCCGTCCCAGCCCACCACAGCGCGTCCCAGCCCACCACAGCGCGTCCCAGCCCACCACAGCCCGTCCCAGCCCACCACAGCCCGTCCCAGCCCACCACAGCCCATCCCAGCACACCACAGCCTACCACAGCACGTCCCGGCCCACCAGAGCCAGTCCCAGCCCACCAGAGCCCGTCCCCCGCCCACCACAGCTTGTCCCCGCAAACCACAGCTTGTCCCAGCCCACGACAGCCCGTCCCAGCCCAACCACAGCCCGTCCCGGACCACCAGAGCCCACCACAGCACACCACAGAATGTCTCAGCCTATCCCAGCCTGTCCCAGCCCGTCCCAGCCCACAGCAGCCCGTCCCAGCTCACCACAGACCGTCCCAGCCCACCACAGCCCGCCCCAGCCCACCACAGCCCGTCCCAGCCCACCGCAGCCCGTCCCCGCCCACCACAGCCCGTCCCCGCCCACCACAGCCCGTCCCCGCCCACCACAGCCCGTCCCCGCCCACCACAGCCCGTCCCCGCCCACCACAGCCCACTACGGCCCACCATGGCTCGCCATGGCTCACGACAGCCCACCACAGCACACCACAGCCGGTTACAGCCTGTCCCAGCCCGTCCCGGCCCACCGCGGCCCGTCCCGGCTCACCTGTGTTAGGAACAGTATCTCACCTTCTTGATTTTGGCACCTCCTTTCGCTATGATGTTCTTGTGGAACTGTTTGCAGATGGGGACAGAAATAGAAAAGCTGTTTTCAACCTAAGGGAGAAAGGAAGGGAGAACTGAAGATTACACTGTCGTGGCAAGGGAGGCCCGACTTCAGGAGCTCTGATAAACGAGCTTTTGAAAACAGACTCAAGGAAGTTCTCTATACGAGGGACTTTTGTAAGACTAAACAAAGGCAAGGACGTTCCCCTATAGCCTTCACATAACAGGTACTACCCCCTGCCTCCATTCAGCCAAAACAGCGCCGACAGCTCGCTCCTCTTGAGGTGTTTTAGCTCTACCCAAGCCAGTAGAGCTCTGCTTTGCCCCAGGGTTATCCAGGCACGTAGAAGGGAAGAGCAGGCAGACCTCCTTACCAGGTCTGCCACCATCTTTTCCATCGCAGCCCACCACAGCCCGTCTCAGCTCACCACAGCCCTTCCCAGCCCACCACACCCACCACAGCCCGTCCCAGCCCACCACAGCCCGTCCCACCCCACCACGGCCCATCCCGGCCCCCCATGGCCCGTCCCGGCCCGTCCCGGCCCACCACGGCCCACCAGAGCCAGTCCCGGCCCATCCCAGCCCGTCTCGTCCCGTCCCAGCTCGTCCCGTCCCGTCCCAGAACAGCCCGTCCCGTCCCAGCCCACCACAACCTGTCCCGTCCCTTCCCAGCACAGCCCGTCCCAGCCTGTCCCGTCCCGTTGCAGCTCGTCCCATCCCGTCCCAGGACTTCCCAGCCCACCGCAGCTCGTCCCAGCCCGTCACAGCTCGTCCCAGCCCCTCCCAGGCCTTCCCAGCCCACCTCAGCCCGTCCCCGCCCACCGCAGCCCGTCCCCGCCCACGAAAGCCCGTCCCAGCTTACCACATCCCGTCCCAGCTTACCATAGCCCATCACAGCCCACCACGGTCCACCACAGCGCACCACAGCCTGTCCCAGCCCACCATGGCCTGTAACAACCCACCACGGCCCGTCCCAGCCCACCACAGCCCGTCCCAGACCACCACAGCCCGTCCCAGCCCACCGCAGCACGTCCCAGTCCACCGCAGCACGTCCCAGCCCACCGCAGCCCGTCCCAGCCAACCACAGCCCCTTCTAGCTGTCCCAGCAAATCCCAGCCCACCACAGCCCGTCTCAGTTCACCACAGCGCGTCCCAGTCCACCACACCCACCACAGCCCGTCCCAGCCCAATCCAGCCCACCACAGCCCACCGCAGCCCGGTCCCAGCCCACCACACCCCACCGCAGCCGGTCCCAGCCCACCACACCCCACCGCAGCCGGTCCCAGCCCACCACAGCCCATCCCACCACACCAGAGTCCGTCCCAGCCCACCACGACCCGTCCCAGCCCGTCTCGGCCCATCCCAACCCGCCACGGCCCGTCCCAACCCGCCACGGCCCCTCCCAGCTCGCCACGGCCCGTCCCAGCCCGCCACGGCCCGTCCCAGCCAGCCACGGCCCGTCCCAGCCCACCACGGCCCGTCCCAGCCCACCACGGCCCGTCCCAGCCCACCACGGCCCATCCCAGCCCACCCCGGCCCGTCCCAGCCCACCCCGGCCCGTCCCAGCCCACCCCGGCCCGTCCCAGCCCGTCCCAGCCCGTCTCAGCCCGTCTCAGCTCACCACAGCCTGTCCCCAGCCCACCATGGCCCACCACAGCCCGTCCCAGCTAAACACAGTCCGTCCCAGCCCACCACACTCACCACAACTCGTCCCAGACCGTTCCAGCACAGCATAGCTTGTCCCAGCCCACCACAGCCCGTCCCAGCCCACCACAGCCCGTCCCAGCCCACCACAGCCCGTCCCAGCCCACCACAGCCCACCAGGGCCTGTCCCGGCCCAACACGGCCCACCACAGCCCGTCTCAGTTCATCACAGTCCGTCCCAGCCCACCACGGCCTGTCCCAGCCCACCACAGCACACCACAGCCCACCGCAGCCCGTCCCAGCCCGTGCCAGCCAATACGAGCCCACCAGAGCCCGCCACGGCCCGCCACGGCCCGTCCCGGCCCACCTGTGTTGGGAACAGTATCTCACCTTCTTGATTTCGGCACCTCCTTTCGCTATGATGTTCTTGTGGAACTGTTTGCAGATGGGGACAGAAATAGAAAAGCTGTTTTCAACCTAAGGGAGAAAGGAAGGGAGAACTGAAGATTACACTGTCGTGGCAAGGGAGGCCCGACTTCAGGAGCTCTGATAAACGAGCTTTTGAAAACAGGCTTAGACCCAAGGAAGTTCTCTATACGAGGGACTTTTGTAAGACTAAACAAAGGCAAGGACGTTCCCCTATAGCCTTCCCATAACAGGTACTACCCCCTGCCTCCATTCAGCCAAAACAGCGCCGACAGCTCCCTCCTCTTGAGGTGTTTTAGCTCTACCCAAGCCAGTAGAGCTCTGCTTTGCCCCAGGGTTATCCAGGCACGTAGGAGGGAAGAGCAGGCAGAAGACCTCCTTACCAGGTCTGCCACCATCTTTTGCATGTACTCGGTGCACCTTCTCCACCTCGTTTTTGGGACCTCGGAGTTGGACGATGTCACTCTTGTCTGCAGGGTCTGGGAAGCTGATGATAACCTGCAGGAGCGGTCATTTCTAGTTAGCTCAAGCAAAAGCAAGAACCCTTGTGTCAGACACATGCAAAGGTTGGGGGGATCCTACTCATGCCCTTTTCCCATTCAGAAACGGGGAACCGTGTTAGCGGCCTCTGGCTAAAAGAACTATCTTCTCAGACACTTGCGCTACAGAGCCACTAAAGTTACGACTTCTGTGACGACAGGCCTACTACCCATGTAGGAAATATCCCCTCTGGATTCCTCCTCTCCTACAAAGCCTTACCTCTGGGAATTGCTCCCGGATTTCCCAGACCCGCTCAGCCTTCTGCCCAGTGATGGTCCGGTGGAATTTCTGCTCAACGATTAGGTCCGCAGCGCGTTCATTTTCCTGATGGGAACAGAGGGCACACTGAGTGTTCAGCCGGAGAGCCATCTACTTTGACTTAGCGGTTTGCTGCCCGACGGTTTACTTGCCAGCACTGTCCCTCTTTTCTCCAGACCAAATTCACTCTGCGTTGACAGAGAAGGGCTACCCGAGGGAACAGGGGAAGACATTTGTGAAGAGGAACTTGCACTTGTCATGAGATCCAAGTGCTCCGTGGGCAAGGGGCACACACTCGCACCAGAAGGTTACAAGGGAACACGAGAGCGCAAACCCTGCAGTCTCCCAAACATCACGTCCTACCCACTCACCATACGGGAAGCGAGTTCCAGCAGCTCTTTCTTGGCCTGTGGGACCCCCTGTGGGTCTCCTTCCATTCTGATCGGGTTGCTCTTCTTGTTGTCCGGGGGAATGCGCACAGACACCTTGTACAGATCCTTCATCCTGTTAACTTCGAGGCAAGGACTGTGGTGACGCCGTCTGCTAGGCAAAGACCTGGAAGCAAGGCACCTTGATTATCACTGCTCAGAGGCTGTTGAAGAAGTAAAGCCGCCTCTGGGAAGGGCTCAGCGGGGTAGGGTTGAGACAGGGGAAATTGCCTCTTCCCCCTGGAGTTCACTGAGAGCAGACCTGTGCCACACGAGAGCCTGTCCAAGTAAATACCGTGGCATCTACAGAGCCCATTGTTCCCTTGTCAGAGCGAGGCGTGTTTCTTCCCCAAACAGTATCACATTTAGAGCAGAGGACAATCGTTCCTTTCTACCCCAAACTCTTGGCTGGGGTCACGTTGCAGTGCTATCAAACTAGCAGACCGCAACAAGGCTTTACCGTTGGCCATATTCTACTGCCGGTGCTGTAGCGCCTTCCTCCAGAGGCCAGACCACACTGCTCCTCCTCCAGCTGACACCCTCTCCCACAAGCCACAGGGCTATTTAACCCCTTAGCGGGAACCAGCTACACCTGCACGTCGTCCATGTCAATCAACCCACTGCCTCTGAGGCAAGGCCACAGCTGCGTGTTATCAATGCTAATCAACCCACCGCCTTCATTCCTCTACAGGGAGAAGCTCACCAAGCACATTTCCACCACCCACAACTGGCTGCTAAAATGTCATTCGCACAGAGAAGTAATTCCACTACTGTTCAGGCTCCCAAGGTACTTTCACACGTTAAAGCCATCGCAAGGCCTGACGGCCCATTTCTCTCCTTGTACCACCACCACTCCAGGAAAGCAGAGGAAACGTGATGGAGACAGCACACTGGGTGAGCTACAGAGCCCCTGATACCATCTACTAAACACGAAGAGTGTGAGCATGGGAAGGACTAGAAAGGCACTCCACTTACCGTTTAGCTGCGTTCTTGCCAATGAGGTGTCGGTGGAATTGGTGGTCAGCCTTGATTATTGCGTAATCCATCCCGTGGATCTAAAAAGAATTATATTTTTATATCTATATCTATATATGTATGTATGTCCACTATTATATATTATATTATATAGGGCCAGGTAGGACAGGCCACCGCTTCTGTCTCGTGCCCTAAGTAACTGCCTACTGCCACTATTGGCACTGACTCACCAGCGGTCAGCTACAAGCACTTCTGCTCTTAAGCAGAGCACAAGCATTCCTCTGCTTTGAGAAGAGAGCATTGTGCTCATGAAACATCGAAAAGACTCACTTCTATGCCTCTCCAGCTATAACCAAGAGAATCCTTCCTTCTCCGCACCAAAAAAATTAATGCTGACTTTTCAAGGATGCTATGGATGACCAAGGGGTGTCATCCACCTGCCACACAATTTGTCTCCTGCAAGTTCGATTAAGCATGCCAAGACATCCTATGGATGTGACAAACACCTCATCACCTCTGCTCTGTTGCCCCTTCTTCCCCCAGTTTCTTACTGGAACTAGTAACTGCAGCTCACCAGTTCCTTGAGCACGGCTTCAATCTGTTCCTGAGCCACATGCACATCTTCTGTAGGTCCTTCCAAAGTGATGTTATCCTCTCCTCCAGTGAATTTGATGTGAACCTTGAGGTGAAGGACAATGAATCTCTTCAGAATTTGCCAAGATCCAAGCCAGGCCAATGCTTTTGGTCAGGCCTACACCATCGATCCCTGCCACTGAGAGATGTGCTCCTTCCCAAAAAGCCCAGACCAAATCCCCACAATTTTACAAGTCAGAAACTTAACAATTTCGGCCATATGGCAGTGCCTAGAGCCCAAGGCTCTGGTGCCGTCCCGGTTTCTGCAAGGGCTTTGGAGAAGTTTACTCATTTAGCCTTTATCTAGATACCGTCTAACTCCCCAGGGAGAAGCCTTGCTGCACTCGCCATTTCCAGGTATCCTACTACATCAGTTCTCAAAACAGCACCACATAAAGCTTCCTTGGAAGGGCTCAACCCATGACAATAACATAGGAGGAGCAGTGTTTGCAGCAGTAAAAGAGAGGGTTCCCTTGAACAGCAAAGATCTGTGTCATTTCCCCCTGGTTTTACCCACGCTAGAATACACCTCTCTCTTTCGTGACGAGTGATCTGGACTAAACCTTTTTCTACGCCGGGGGTGCTAAGCTAACCAGCTCACCCATACCTTTGGCATCTGCTGAGTTATTTTGGCCAGGTTCTGTCCTTTCTTTCCAATAATGAAACGATGAAGCCAAGAGGGGGCAGAGACCGAGGAGACGGTAAAACTGTTGGCCTGAGAGACAGAAAAACAGAGAAGCTGTTTGATGGACAAACCACAGTACACCACAGCACACCACAGCAAGTCCCAGCCCACCACAGCCCGTCCCAGCCAACCACAGCCCGTCCCAGCACATCCCAGCACACCACAGCCCGTCCCACCCCACCACAGCCCACCAGAGCCCGTCCCGGACCACCACAGCCCGTTCCAGCCCACCACAGCCCGTCCCCGCCCAACACAGCCCGTCCCAGACCACCACAGCCCGTCCCAGCCTGTCCCAGACCACCAGAGCCCGTCGCAGCCCACCACAGCCCGTCACAGCCCGTCCCAGCTCTCCACAACCCACCACAGCCCATCCCAGCCCATCCTCGCCCACCACAGCCCGTCCCAGCCCGTCCCCGCCCACCACGGCCCGTCCCAGCCCGTCCCAGCCCACCACAGCCCGTGCCAGCACACCACAGCTCGTCCCAGCACACCACGGCCCGTCCCAGCCCACCACAGTTCACCACAGCCCGTCCTAGCCCAGCACGGCCCGTCCCAGCTTACCACGGACCACCACGGCCCATCTCAGCCCACTACAGCCTGTCCAAGCCCAGCACAGCCCTCCACAACCCTCCACAGCCCGTCCCAACCCTCCACAGCTCATCCCAGCCTACCACAGCCCATCGCAGCCCAACACAGCTTATCCCAGCCCACCGCAGCCCGTCCCAGCCCACCGCAACCCGTCCCAGCCCACCACAGCCCACCACAGGTCACCACAGCCCACCACCGGTCACCACAGCCCAACACAGGTCACCACAGCCTGTTTCAGCCCACCACGGCAAACCACGGCCCGTCCCAGCCCACCACGGCCCGCCATGGCCCACCACAGCTCGTCCCAGATAAACACGGCGCACCACAGCCCACCACGGCCCGTCCCGGCCCACCACAGCCCGTCACAGCCCGTCCCAGCTCTCCACAACCCACCGCAGCCCGTCCCAGCCCACCACAGCCCGTCCCAGCCCACCACGGCCCACAAAAGCCCACCACAGCCCACCACGGCCCACCACAGCCCGTCCCAGCCCACCACAAGCCGTCCTAGCCCACCACAGACCTCCAGAGCTTGTCCCAGCCCACCACAGCCTATCCCAGCCCACCACGGCCCACCACAGCACACCACGGCCCACCGCAGCCTATCCCAACCCGTCCCAGCCCACCACGGCCCGTCCCAGCCCACCACGGCCCGTCCCAGCCCGTCCCAGCCCACGACAGCCCGTCCCAGCCCACCAGAGCCCACCAGAGACCACCACAGCTCGTCCCAGCCCACCACAGCCCACAAGAGCTTGTCACAGACCACCACAGCCCGTCCCAGCCCACCACAGCCCACTACGGCCCACCACAGCCCGTCCCAGCCCACCACAGCCCGTCCCAGCCCACCACAGACCGTCCCAGCCCACCACAGCCCGTCCCAGCTCGTCCAGACCACCACAGCCTCTCACAGCACACCACAGCCCGTAACAGCCCACCACAGCAAGTACCAGCCCGTCCCAGCCCACCACGGCCCGTCTCAGCCCACCACGGCCCGTCTCAGCTCACCACAACCCGTCCCAGACGACCACAGCCCGTCCCAGCCCACCACAGCCCACCACAGCCCGTCCCAGCCCACCACGGCCCGTCCCAGCCCACCACATCCCGTCCCAGCCCACCAGAGCCCGTCCCAGCCTGTTTCAGCCCAGCACGGCTAACCACGGCCTGTCCCGGCCCACCACGGCCAACCACGGTCAACCATGGCCCACCAGAGCACACCACGGCCCACCACGGCCCTTCCCAGTCCACCACAGCCCACCACAGCCCACCACAGCCCACCACAGGTCACCACAGCCCACCACCGGTCACCACAGCCCAACACAGGTCACCACAGCCTGTTTCAGCCCACCACGGCAAACCACGGCCCGTCCCAGCCCACCACGGCCCGCCATGGCCCACCACAGCTCGTCCCAGATAAACACGGCGCACCACAGCCCACCACGGCCCGTCCCGGCCCACCACAGCCCGTCACAAGCCCGTCCCAGCTCTCCACAACCCACCGCAGCCCGTCCCAGCCCACCACAGCCCGTCCCAGCCCACCACCACCCACAAAAGCCCACCACAGCCCACCACGGCCCACCACAGCCCGTCCCAGCCCACCACAAGCCGTCCTAGCCCACCACAGACCTTCAGAGCTTGTCCCAGCCCACCACAGCCTATCCCAGCCCACCACGGCCCACCACAGCACACCACGGCCCACCGCAGCCTATCCCAACCCGTCCCAGCCCACCACGGCCCGTCCCAGCCCACCACGGCCCGTCCCAGCCCGTCCCAGCCACGACAGCCCGTCCCAGCCCACCAGAGCCCACCAGAGACCACCACAGCTCGTCCCAGCCCACCACAGCCCACAAGAGCTTGTCACAGACCACCACAGCCCGTCCCAGCCCACCACAGCCCACTACGGCCCACCACAGCCCGTCCCAGCCCACCACAGCCCGTCCCAGCCCACCACAGACCGTCCCAGCCCACCACAGCCCGTCCAGCTCGTCCCCAGACCACCACAGCCTCTCACAGCACACCACAGCCCGTAACAGCCCACCACAGCAAGTACCAGCCCGTCCCAGCCCACCACGGCCCGTCTCAGCCCACCACGGCCCGTCTCAGCTCACCACAACCCGTCCCAGACGACCACAGCCCGTCCCAGCCCACCACAGCCCACCACAGCCCGTCCCAGCCCACCACGGCCCGTCCCAGCCCACCACATCCCGTCCCAGCCCACCAGAGCCCGTCCCAGCCTGTTTCAGCCCCAGCACGGCTAACCACGGCCTGTCCCGGCCCACCACGGCCAACCACGGTCAACCATGGCCCACCAGAGCACACCACGGCCCACCACGGCCCTTCCCAGTCCACCACAGCCCACCACAGCCCACCACAGACCACCACGGCTTGTCCCAGCCCACCACGGCCCGTCCCAGCCCACCACGGCCCGTCCCAGCCCACCACGGCCCGTCCCAGCCCACCACAGTTCACCACAGCCCGTCCTAGCCCAGCACGGCCCGTCCCAGCCCACCACGGACCACCACGGCCCATCTCAGCCCACTACAGCCTGTCCAAGCCCAGCACAGCCCTCCACAACCCTCCACAGCCCGTCCCAACCCTCCACAGCTCATCCCAGCCTACCACAGCCTGTCGCAGCCCAACACAGCTTATCCCAGCCCACCGAAACCCGTCCCAGCCCACCGCAACCCGTCCCAGCCCACCGAAACCCGTCCCAGCCCACCGCAACCCGTACCAGCCCACCACAGCCCACCACCGGTCACCACAGCCCACCACAGGTCACCACAGCCTGTTTCAGCCCACCACGGCAAACCACGGCCCGTCCCAGCCCACCACGGCCCGCCATGGCCCACCACAGCTCGTCCCAGATAAACACGGCGCACCACAGCCCACCACGGCCCGTCCCGGCCCACCCACAGCCCGTCACAGCCCGTCCCAGCTCTCCACAACCCACCGCAGCCCGTCCCAGCCCACCACAGCCCGTCCCAGCCCACCACGGCCCACAAAAGCCCACCACAGCCCACCACGGCCCGTCCCAGCCCACCACAAGCCGTCCTAGCCCACCACAGACCTCCAGAGCCCGTCCCAGCCCACCAGAGCCTATCCCAGCCCACCCACGGCCCACCGCAGCCTATCCCAACCCGTCCCAGCCCACCACGGCCCGTCCCAGCCCACCACGGCCCCTCCCAGCCCGTCCCAGCCCACGACAGCCCGTCCCAGCCCACCAGAGCCCACCAGAGCCCACCACAGCTCGTCCCAGCCCACCACAGCCCACAAGAGCTTGTCACAGACTACCACAGCCCGTCCCAGCCCACCACAGCCCACTACGGCCCACCACAGCCCGTCCCAGCCCACCACAGCCCGTCCCAGCCCACCACAGCCCGTCCCAGCCCACCACAGCCTGTCCCAGCTCGTCCCAGACCACCACAGCCTCTCACAGCACACCACAGCCCGTAACAGCCCACCACAGCAAGTACCAGCCCGTCCCAGCCCACCACGGCCCGTCTCAGCCCACCACGGCCCGTCTCAGCTCACCACAACCCGTCCCAGACGACCACAGCCCGTCCCAGCCCACCACAGCCCACCACAGCCCGTCCCAGCCCACCACGGCCCGTCCCAGCCCACCACATCCCGTCCAGCCCACCAGAGCCCGTCCCAGCCTGTTTCAGCCCAGCACGGCTAACCACGGCCTGTCCCGGCCCACCACGGCCAACCACGGTCAACCATGGCCCACCAGAGCACACCACGGCCCACCACGGCCCTTCCCAG
This sequence comes from Falco biarmicus, assembly GCF_023638135.1. NCBI lineage: Eukaryota > Metazoa > Chordata > Aves > Falconiformes > Falconidae > Falco > Falco biarmicus. The sequence goes on along the minus strand of NW_026611851.1, from coordinate 2,281,993 downwards.
TCCACCACAGCCCACCACGGCCCACCCCAGTCCACCACGGCCCGTCCCAGCCCACCACGGCCCGTCCCAGCCCACCACGGCCCGTCGCAGCCCACCACGGCCCGTCCCAGCCCACCATGGCCCATCACATCCCACCACAGTTCACCACAGCCCGTCCTAGCCCAGCACGGCCCGTCCCAGCCCACCACGGACCACCACGGCCCATCTCAGCACACCACAGCCTGTCCAAGCCCTGCACAGCCCTCCACAACCCTCCACAGCCCGTCCCAACCCTCCACAGCTCATCCCAGCCTACCACAGCCCGTCGCAGCCCAACACAGCTTATCCCAGCCCACCGCAGCCCGTCCCAGCCCACCGCAGCCCGTCCTAGCCCACCGAAACCCGTCCCAGCCCACGCAACCCGTCCCAGCCCACCACAGCCCACCACCGGTCACCACAGCCCACACAGGTCACCACAGCCTGTTTCAGCCCACCACGGCAAACCACGGCCCGTCCCAGCCCACCACGGCCCGCCATGGCCCACCACAGCTCGTCCCAGATAAACACGGCGCACCACAGCCCACCACGGCCCGTCCCGGCCCACCACAGCCCGTCACAGCCCGTCCCAGCTCTCCACAACCCACCGCAGCACGTCCCAGCCCACCACAGCCCGTCCCAGCCCACCACGGCCCACAAAAGCCCACCACAGCCCACCACGGCCCACCACAGCCCGTCCCAGCCCACCACAAGCCGTCCTAGCCCACCACAGACCTCCAGAGCTTGTCCCAGCCCACCACAGCCTATCCCAGCCCACCACGGCCCACCACAGCACACCACGGCCCACCGCAGCCTATCCCAACCCATCCCAGCCCACCACGGCCCGTCCCAGCCCACCACGGCCCGTCCCAGCCCGTCCCAGCCCACCACAGCCCGTCCCAGCCGACCAGAGCCCACCAGAGACCACCACAACTCGTCCCAGCCCACCACAGCCCACAAGAGCTTGTCACAGACCACCACGGCCCGTCCCAGCCCACCACAGCCCACTACGGCCCACCACAGCCCGTCCCAGCCCACCACAGCCCGTCCCAGCCCACCACAGCCCATCCCAGCTCGTCCCAGACCACCACAGCCTCTCACAGCACACCACAGCCCGTAACAGCCCACCACAGCAAGTACCAGCCCGTCCCAGCCCACCACGGCCCGTCTCAGCCCACCACGGCCCGTCTCAGCTCACCACAACCCGTCCCAGACGACCACAGCCCGTCCCAGCCCACCACAGCCCACCACAGCCCGTCCCAGCCCACCACGGCCCGTCCCAGCCCACCACATCCCGTCCCAGCCCACCAGAGCCCGTCCCAGCCTGTTTCAGCCCAGCACGGCTAACCACGGCCTGTCCCGGCCCACCACGGCCAACCACGGTCAACCATGGCCCACCAGAGCACACCACGGCCCACCACGGCCCTTCCCAGTCCACCACAGCCCACCACAGCCCACCACAGACCACCACGGCTTGTCCCAGCCCACCACGGCCCGTCCCAGCCCACCACGGCCCGTCCCAGCCCACCACGGCCCGTCCCAGCCCACCACAGTTCACCACAGCCCGTCCTAGCCCAGCACGGCCCGTCCCAGCTTACCACGGACCACCACGGCCCATCTCAGCCCACTACAGCCTGTCCAAGCCCAGCACAGCCCTCCACAACCCTCCACAGCCCGTCCCAACCCTCCACAGCTCATCCCAGCCTACCACAGCCTGTCGCAGCCCAACACAGCTTATCCCAGCCCACCGAAACCCGTCCCAGCCCACCGCAACCCGTCCCAGCCCACCACAGCCCACCACAGGTCACCACAGCCCACCACCGGTCACCACAGCCCACCACAGGTCACCACAGCCTGTTTCAGCCCACCACGGCAAACCACGGCCCGTCCCAGCCCACCACGGCCCGCCATGGCCCACCACAGCTCGTCCCAGATAAACACGGCGCACCACAGCCCACCACGGCCCGTCCCGGCCCACCACAGCCCGTCACAGCCCGTCCCAGCTCTCCACAACCCACCGCAGCCCGTCCCAGCCCACCACAGCCCGTCCCAGCCCACCACGGCCCACAAAAGCCCACCACAGCCCACCACGGCCCGTCCCAGCCCACCACAAGCCGTCCTAGCCCACCACAGACCTCCAGAGCCCGTCCCAGCCCACCAGAGCCTATCCCAGCCCACCACGGCCCACCGCAGCCTATCCCAACCCGTCCCAGCCCACCACGGCCCGTCCCAGCCCACCACGGCCCCTCCCAGCCCGTCCCAGCCCACGACAGCCCGTCCCAGCCCACCAGAGCCCACCAGAGCCCACCACAGCTCGTCCCAGCCCACCACAGCCCACAAGAGCTTGTCACAGACCACCACAGCCCGTCCCAGCCCACCACAGCCCACTACGGCCCACCACAGCCCGTCCCAGCCCACCACAGCCCGTCCCAGCCCACCACAGCCCGTCCCAGCCCACCACAGCCTGTCCCAGCTCGTCCCAGACCACCACAGCCTCTCACAGCACACCACAGCCCGTAACAGCCCACCACAGCAAGTACCAGCCCGTCCCAGCCCACCACGGCCCGTCTCAGCCCACCACGGCCCGTCTCAGCTCACCACAACCCGTCCCAGACGACCACAGCCCGTCCCAGCCCACCACAACCCACCACAGCCCGTCCCAGCCCACCACGGCCCGTCCCAGCCCACCACATCCCGTCCCAGCCCACCAGAGCCCGTCCCAGCCTGTTTCAGCCCAGCACGGCTAACCACGGCCTGTCCCGGCCCACCACGGCCAACCACGGTCAACCATGGCCCACCAGAGCACACCACGGCCCACCACGGCCCTTCCCAGTCCACCACAGCCCACCACGGCCCACCCCAGTCCACCACGGCCCGTCCCAGCCCACCACGGCCCGTCCCAGCCCACCACGGCCCGTCGCAGCCCACCACGGCCCGTCCCAGCCCACCATGGCCCATCACATCCCACCACAGTTCACCACAGCCCGTCCTAGCCCAGCACGGCCCGTCCCAGCCCACCACGGACCACCACGGCCCATCTCAGCACACCACAGCCTGTCCAAGCCCAGCACAGCCCTCCACAAACCTCCACAGCCCGTCCCAACCCTCCACAGCTCATCCCAGCCTACCACAGCCCGTCGCAGCCCAACACAGCTTATCCCAGCCCACCGCAGCCCGTCCCAGCCCACCGCAGCCCGTCCTAGCCCACCGAAACCCGTCCCAGCCCACCGCAACCCGTCCCAGCCCACCACAGCCCACCACCGGTCACCACAGCCCATTACCGGTCACCACAGCCCACCACAGGTCACCACAGCCTGTTTCAGCCCACCACGGCAAACCACGGCCCGCCCCAGCCCACCACGGCCCGCCATGGCCCACCACAGCTCGTCCCAGATAAACACGGCGCACCAAAACCCACCACGGCCAGGCCCGGCCCACCACAGCTCGTCCCAGCTTACCACAGCCCACCACAGCCCATCACAGCCCACCACAGCCCGTCCCAGCCCACCACAGGCCACTACAGCACACCACAGGCCACTACAGCACACCACAGCCCGTCACAGCTCGTCCCAGCCCGTCACAGCTTTTCCCAGCCCACCACAGCCCACCACAGCATGTCCCAGGCCCCCACAGCCCACGACAGCCCGTCCCAGCCCACCACAGCCCGTCCCAGCCCACGACAGCCCGTCCCAGCCCACGACAGCCCGTCCCAGCCCACCACAGCCCGTCCCAGCCCACCACGGCCCGTCCCAGACCACCACAGCCCACCACAGCCGGTTACAGCTTATCACAGCCCATCCCAGCCCACCACAACCCGTCCCAGCCCACCACGGCCCGTCTCAGCTCACCACAGCCTGTCCCAGCCCACCACGGCCCATCCCAGCCCACCACGGCCCACCGCAGCCTATCCCAACCCGTCCCAGCCCACCACGGCCCGTCCCAGCCCACCACGGCCCCTCCCAGCCCGTCCCAGCCCACGACAGCCCGTCCCAGCCCACCAGAGCCCACCAGAGCCCACCACAGCTCGTCCCAGCCCACCACAGCCCACAAGAGCTTGTCACAGACCACCACAGCCCGTCCCAGCCCACCACAGCCCACTACGGCCCACCACAGCCCGTCCCAGCCCACCACAGCCCGTCCCAGCCCACCACAGCCCGTCCCAGCCCACCACAGCCTGTCCCAGCTCGTCCCAGACCACCACAGCCTCTCACAGCACACCACAGCCCGTAACAGCCCACCACAGCAAGTACCAGCCCGTCCCAGCCCACCACGGCCCGTCTCAGCCCACCACGGCCCGTCTCAGCTCACCACAACCCGTCCCAGACGACCACAGCCCGTCCCAGCCCACCACAGCCCACCACAGCCCGTCCCAGCCCACCACGGCCCGTCCCAGCCCACCACATCCCGTCCCAGCCCACCAGAGCCCGTCCCAGCCTGTTTCAGCCCAGCACGGCTAACCACGGCCTGTCCCGGCCCACCACGGCCAACCACGGTCAACCATGGCCCACCAGAGCACACCACGGCCCACCACGGCCCTTCCCAGTCCACCACAGCCCACCACGGCCCACCCCAGTCCACCACGGCCCGTCCCAGCCCACCACGGCCCGTCCCAGCCCACCACGGCCCGTCGCAGCCCACCACGGCCCGTCCCAGCCCACCATGGCCCATCACATCCCACCACAGTTCACCACAGCCCGTCCTAGCCCAGCACGGCCCGTCCCAGCCCACCACGGACCACCACGGCCCATCTCAGCACACCACAGCCTGTCCAAGCCCAGCACAGCCCTCCACAAACCTCCACAGCCCGTCCCAACCCTCCACAGCTCATCCCAGCCTACCACAGCCCGTCGCAGCCCAACACAGCTTATCCCAGCCCACCGCAGCCCGTCCCAGCCCACCGCAGCCCGTCCTAGCCCACCGAAACCCGTCCCAGCCCACCGCAACCCGTCCCAGCCCACCACAGCCCACCACCGGTCACCACAGCCCATTACCGGTCACCACAGCCCACCACAGGTCACCACAGCCTGTTTCAGCCCACCACGGCAAACCACGGCCCGCCCCAGCCCACCACGGCCCGCCATGGCCCACCACAGCTCGTCCCAGATAAACACGGCGCACCAAAACCCACCACGGCCAGGCCCGGCCCACCACAGCTCGTCCCAGCTTACCACAGCCCACCACAGCCCATCACAGCCCACCACAGCCCGTCCCAGCCCACCACAGGCCACTACAGCACACCACAGGCCACTACAGCACACCACAGCCCGTCACAGCTCGTCCCAGCCCGTCACAGCTTTTCCCAGCCCACCACAGCCCACCACAGCATGTCCCAGGCCCCCACAGCCCACGACAGCCCGTCCCAGCCCACCACAGCCCGTCCCAGCCCACGACAGCCCGTCCCAGCCCACGACAGCCCGTCCCAGCCCACCACAGCCCGTCCCAGCCCACCACGGCCCGTCCCAGACCACCACAGCCCACCACAGCCGGTTACAGCTTATCACAGCCCATCCCAGCCCACCACAACCCGTCCCAGCCCACCACGGCCCGTCTCAGCTCACCACAGCCTGTCCCAGCCCACCACGGCCCATCCCAGCCCACCACGGCCCACCCCAGCCCACCACGGCCCGTCCCAGCCCACCACGGCCCATCACAGCCCACCACAGTTCACCACAGCCCATCCTAGCCCAGCACGGCCCGTCCCAGCCCACCACGGACCACCACGGCCCATCTCAGCCCACCACAGCCTGTCCAAGCCCAGCACAGCCCTCCACAACCCTCCACAGCCCGTCCCAACCCTCCACAGCTCATCCCAGCCTACCACGGCCCGTCGCAGCCCTACACAGCTTATCCCAGCCCACCGAAACCCGTCCCAGCCCACCACAGCCCACCACAGGTCACCACAGCCCACCACCGGTCACCACAGCCCACCACCGGTCACCACAGCCTGTTTCAGCCCAACACAGTAAACCACGGCCCGTCCCAGCCCACCACGACCCGCCATGGCCCACCACAGCTCGTCCCAGATAAACACGGCGCACCACAGCCCACCACGGCCCGTCCCGGCCCACCACAGCCCGTCCCAGCACACCACAGCCCACCACAGCCCATCACAGCCCACCACAGCCCGTCCCAGCTTACCACAGCCCACCACAGACCGTCCCAGCCCACCACAGACCGTCCCCGCCTACCACAGCCCGTCCCAGCCCACCACTGCCCGTCCCAGCCCACCACTGCCCGTCCCAGCCCGTCCCAGCCCGTCCCAACCCTCCAAAGCCCGTCCCAGCACACCACAGCCCACCACAGCCCATCACAGCCCACCACAGCCCGTCCCAGCTTACCACAGCCCACAGCAGACTGTCCCAGCCCACCACAGACCGTCCCAGCCCACCACAGCCCGACCCAGCCCGCCACAGCCCGTCCCAGCCCACCACTGCCCGTCCCAGCCCACCACTGCCCGTCCCAACCCACCACAGCCCGTCCCAGCCCACCACAGCCCACCACAGCCCACCGCAGCCCATCCCAGCCCACCACGGCCTGTCCCAGCCCGTGCCAACCCGTCACAACATACCACAGCCCACCACAGCCCGTCCCTATCCACCACAGCGTGTCCCAACCAACCACAGCCCACCACAGCTCTTCAGAACCCACCACAGCCCACCACGGCCCGTCCCAGCCCACCACAGCACGTCCCAGGCCACCACAGACCACCACAGCCCACCACAGCCCGTGAAGCCCACCACAGCCCGCCTCAGCCCACTACAGCCCGTCCCAGCCCACCACAGCCCGTCCCAGCCCACCATAACCAACCACAGCCTATCCCAGCCGATTCCCGCCCACCACAGCCCGTCCCATCACACCACAGCCCACCACTGCCCGTCCCAGCCAACCACGGCCCGTCCCAGCCCACCACAGCCCATCCCAGCCCACCACGGCCCACCACAGCCCACCACGGCCCATCCGGGCCCAACACAGCCCACCAAGGCGCACCACAGCCCATCCCAGCCCATTACAGCCTGTCCCAGACCACCACATCCCATCTCAGCCCACCACAGCCCGTCCCAGCCCACCACAGCCCACCACAGCCCACCACGGCCGACCACAGCCCACCACGGCCCATCCAAGCCCACCACGGTCCACCACGGCACGTCCCAGCCCACCACAGAGCACCACAGGCCGTCCCAGCCCATCCCAGCCCACCACAGTACGTCCCAGACCACCAGAGCCCGTCCCAGCCCACCACAGCCCGTCCCAGCCCACCACAGCCCACCACGCCCCGTGCCAACCCACCAGAGCCCGTCCCAGCTCACCACAGCCCACCACAGCCCGTCCCAGACCACAAGAGGTCGTCCCAGCCCACCACTAACCCACCAAAGCCCGTCCCCGCCCACCACAGCCCGTCCCAGCCAACCACAGCGCACCACAGCCTGCCCCAACCCACCTGAGCCCGTCCCAGCTTACCACAGCCCACCACAGCCCGTCACAGCCCGTCCCAGCCCACCAGAGGTCGTCCCAGCTCACCACAACCCACCACAGCCCTTCCCAGCCCGTCCCAGCCCACCACAGCCCGTCCCAGCCCACCACGGCCGCCGCAGACCATCAGAGCCCGTTCCAGCCCACCACAATCCCGTCCCAGCCCACTATAGCCCGTCCCAGCCCACCACAACCCGTTCTAGCTCACCACAACCCACCACAGCGCACCATAGCCCACCACAGCCCACCACAGCGCACCAGAGTCTGTCCCGGCCCACCAGAGCCTGTCCCAGCCCACCACAGCCCGTCCCAGCCCATCGCAGCCCGCCACGGCCCGTCCCAGCCCACCACAGCCCATTCCAGACCACCAGAGCCCTTCCCAGTTCACCACAGCCCACCACAGCCCGTCCAATTTCACCACAGCCCGTCTCAGCTCACCACAACCCACCACAGCCCGTCCAAGCCCACCACAGCCCATCCCAGCCAACCACAGCCCGTCCCAGCCCACGACAGCACGTCCCAGACCACCACACCCTCTCACAGCACACCACAGCCCGTAACAGCCCACCACAGCAAGTACCAGCCCGTCCCAGCCCACCACGGCCCGTCCCAGACGACCACAGCCCGTCCCAGCCCACCACAGCCCACCACAGCCCGTCCCAGCCCACCAGAGCCCGTCCCAGCCCACCAGAGCCCGTCCCAGCCTGTTTCAGCCCAGCACGGCTAACCACGGCCTGTCCCGGCCCACCACGGCCAACCATGGCCCACCAGAGCACACTACGGCCCACCACGGCCCTTCCCAGCTTACCACAGCCCACCACGGCCTGTCCCAGCCCACCACGGCCCGTCCCAGCCCACCACGGCCCGTCGCAGCCCACCACGGCCCGTCCCAGCCCACCACGGCCCGTCCCAGCCCACCACGGCCCATCACATCCCACCACAGTTCACCACAGCCCGTCCTAGCCCAGCACGGCCCGTCCCAGCCCACCACGGCCCACCACGGCCCATCTCAGCCCACCACAGCCTGTCCAAGGCCAGCACAGCCCTCCACAACCCTCCACAGCCCGTCCCAACCCTCCACAGCTCATCCCAGCCTACCACAGCCCGTCGCAGCCCAACACAGCTTATCCCAGCCCACCGCAGCCCGTCCCAGCCCACTGCAACCCGTCCCAGCCCACCACAGCCCACCACAGGTCACCACAGCCCACCACCGGTCACCACAGCCCAACACAGGTCACCACAGCCTGTTTCAGCCCACCACGGCAAACCACGGCCCGTCCCAGCCCACCACGGCCCACCACAGCTCGTCCCAGATAAACACGGCGCACCACAGACCACCACAGCCCGTCCCGGCCCACCACAGCCCGTCACAGCCCGTCCCAGCTCTCCACAACACACCGCAGCCCGTCCCAGACCACCACAGCCCGTCCCAGCCCACCACAGCCCACCACAGCCCGTCCCAGCCCACCACTAAGCCGTCCTTGCCCACCACAGACCTCCAGAGCCCGTCTCAGCTCACCACAGCCTATCCCAGCCCACCACGGCCAACCACAGCACACCACAGCCCACCGCAGCCTATCCCAACCCGTCCCAGCCCACCACGGCCCGTCCCAGCCCACCACGGCCCGTCCCAGCCCGTCCCAGCCCACCAGAGCCCGTCCCAGCCCACCAGAGCCCGTCCCAGCCCACCACAGCCTGTCCCAGCCCACCAGAGCCCACCAGAGCCCACCACAGCTCGTCCCAGCCCACCACAGCCCACCACAGCTTGTCCCAGCCCACCACAGCCCGTCCCAGCCCACCACAGCTCACCACAGAACGTCCCAGCCCACCACAGCCCGTCCCAGTTCGTCACAGACCACCACAGCCTGTCACAGCACACCACAGCCCGTAACAGCCCACCACAGCAAGTACCAGCCCGTCCCAGCCCACCACGGCCCGTCTCAGCTCACCACAACCCGTCCCAGACGACCACAGCCCGTCCCAGCCCACCACAGCCCACCACAGCCCGTCCCAGCCCACCACGGCCCGTCCCAGCCCACCACATCCCGTCCCAGCCCACCAGAGCCCGTCCCAGCCTGTTTCAGCCCAGCACGGCTAACCACGGCCTGTCCCGGCCCACCACGGCCAACCACGGTCCACCATGGCCCACCAGAGCACACCACGGCCCACCACGGCCCTTCCCAGTCCACCACAGCCCACCACGGCCCACCCCAGCCCACCACGGCCCGTCCCAGCCCACCACGGCCCACCCCAGCCCATCACAGCTCGTTCCAGACCACCAGAGTCTGTCCCATCCCGTCCTAGCCCACCACAGCCCATCTCAAGCTCACAAGAACCCACCAAAGCCCACCACAGCCTGTCCCAGACCACCACGGCCCGTCCCAGCCCACCACGGCCCACCACAGCCCACCACGGCCCGTCCCAGCTCACCACGGCCCGTCCCAGGCCGTCCCAGCCCACGACAGCCCGTCCCAGCCCACGAAAGCCCGTCCCAACTTACCACATCCCGTCCCAGCTTACCACAGCCCATCACAGCCCACCACGGTCCACCACAGCCCACCACAGCCCGTACCAGCCCACCACGGCCCATAAACACCCACCACGACCCGTCACGGCCCACCACGGCCCGTCCCGGCCTACTACAACTCGTCCCAGCCCACCACAGGCCACTACAACAGACCAGAGCCAATCACAGCTCGCCCCATCCCGTCACAGCTCGTCCCAGCCCTTCCCAGCCCACCACAGCATGTCCCAGGCCCCCACAGCCCACGACAGCCCGTCCCAGCCCACGACAGCTTGTCCCAGCCCACCACAGACCACTACAGCACACCACAGCCTACCGCAGCCCACCACAGCCCGTCCCAGCCCACCACGGCCCGTCCCAGCCCACCACAGACCACCACAGTTCGTCCCAGCCCGCCACAACCCGGCCCAGACCGCCACGGTCCATCCCAGCCCACCACGGCCCGTCCCGGCCCACGAAAGCCCGTCCCAGCTTACCACATCCCGTCCCAGCTTACCACAGCCCATCACAACCCACCACGGTCTACCACAGCCCACCACAGCCCGTCCCAGCCCACCACGGCCCATCCCGGCCCACCACGGCCCGTCCCGGCCCACCACAGACCGTCGCAGCTCACCACAGAAAGTCCCAGCCCATCCCAGCCCACCACAACCCGTCCCAGCTTACCACAGCCCACCACAGCCCGTGTCAGCCCGTCCCAGCTCACCACAACCCACCACAGCACGCTCCAGCCCGCCACAGCCCGTACCAGCCCACCACAGCCCGTCCCCACCCACCACAGCCCGTCCCAGCTCGTCCCAGACCGTCCCAGCACTTCCCAGCCCACCACAGCCCGTCCTGGACCACGACAGCCTATCCCGGACCTACCAGAACCCGTCCCTGACCACCACAGCAGGTCCAAGCCCACCACAGCCCGTCCCAGCCCACCACAGCCCGCCCCAGACCTTCCCAGACCGTCCCAGCTTACCACATCCCGTCCCAGCTTACCACAGCCCGCCACGGCCCATAACAACCCACCACGGCCTGTCCCAGCTTGTCGCAGCCCACCACAGCCCACCACAGCCAGTCCCAGCCCGTCCCAGCCCACCACAGCCCGCCCCAGCCCACCACGGCCCGTCCTAGCCCGCCACAGCCCGTCCCAGCCCACCACAGCCCGTCCCAGCCCACCAGAGCCCGTGCCAGCCCACCACATCCCGTGCCAGCCCACCACAACCCGTCCCAGCCCACCACAGCCCGTCCCAACCCACCACAGACCAGCACAGCCCGTCCCAGCCCCTCCCAGCCCGTCCCAGCCCACCACAGGCCGTCCCAGCCCACCACGGCCCGTCCCCGCCCACCACGGCCCGTCCCAGCCCACCACGGCCCGTCCCAGCCCACCACGGCCCGTCCCAGCCCACCACGACCCGTCCCAGCCTACCACGGCCCGTCCCAGCCCACCAGAGCCCGTCCCAGCCCACCACGGCCCGTCCCCGCCCACCACGGCCCGTCCCAACCCACCACGGCCCGTCCCAGCCCACCACGGCCCGTCCCAGCCCACCACGGCCCGTCACAGCCCACCACGGCCCGTCCCAGCCCACCACAGCCCGTCCCAGCCCACCACAGACCACCACAGACCGTCCCACCCACCACAGCCCGTCCCAGCCCACCACAGCCCGTCCCAGCCCACAACAGCCCGTCCCATCCCGTCCCAGCCCACCACAGCCCGTCCCAGCCCACCACGGCCCGTCCCAGCCCACCACGGCCCGTCCCAGCCCACCACGGCCCGTCCAAGCCCACCACGGCCCGTCCCAGCCCACCACGGCCCTTCCCAGCACACCACGGCCCGTCCCAGCCCACCACAGACCGTCCCAGCCCACCACAGACCGTCCCAGCCCGTCCCAGCCCGTCCCAGCCCACCACAGCCCGTCCCAGCCCACCACAGCCCGTCCCAGCCCACCACAGCCCGTCCCCGCCCACCACAGCCCGTCTCAAGCTCAGCAGAACCCACCACAGCCCACCACAGCCTGTCCCAGACCACCACAGCCCACCACAGCCCGTCCCAGCACACCACAGCCCGTCCCAGCCCACCACGGCCCGTCCCAGCCCGTCCCATCCAGTCCCAGCTCGTCCCAGCCCATCCCAGCCTACCACAGCCAGTCCCATTCCACAATAGCCCGTCCCAGCCTGTCCCAGCCCGTCCCAACCCGTCCCAGTTTACCACAGCCCGTCCCAGCCCACCACAGCCCGTCCCAGCTTACCACAGCCCGTCCCAGCTCGCCACAGCTTGTTCCAGCCCGCCACAGCACACCACGGTCCGCCACAGACCACCACGGCCCGTCCCAGCCCACCACGACCTGTCCCAGCCCACCACGGCCCACCACAGCCCACCCCTTCCCATCCCGGCCCAAAACGGCCCACCACGGCGCACCACAATTCACCACGGCCCGTCCCCGCCCACCACGGCCCACAACAGTCCGTCCCAGCCTACCACAGCCCTTCCCAGCCCGTCCCAGCCTATCCCAGCTCATCCCAGCCCGTCCCAGCTAACCACAGCCAGTCCCAGCCCACCACAGCCCTTTACAGCTTACAACAGCCCGTCCCAGATCACCACAGCGCGTACCAGCCCACCACAGCCCGTCCCAGCCCGTCCCCGCCCACCACAGCCCGTCCCCGCCCACCACAGCCTGTCCCAGCCCACCACAGCCCGTCGCAGCCCTTCCCAACCCACCACAGCCCGTCCCAGCCCACCACAGCCCGTCCCAGCCCACCACAGCCCGTTCCAGCGCACCACAGCCTGTCCCAGCCCACCACAGCCCACCAAAGCCCGTCTAAGCTCACCAGAACCCACCACAGCCCACTACGGCCCGTCCCAGCCCACCACGGCCCGTCCCAGCCCACCACAGACCGTCCCAGCACAACACAGCCCACCAAAGCCCGTCTAAGCTCACCAGAACCCACCACAGCCCACCACAGTCCGTCCCGGCCCACTACAACTCGCCCCAGCCCACCACAGCCCATCCCTGAAGCACCACAGCCCGTCCCAACCCACCACAACCCGTCCCAGCCCACCACAGCCCGTCCCAGCCCACCACAGACCACCACAGACCGTCCCAGCCCACCACGGCCCTTCCCAGCCCACCACAGTCCGTCCCAGCCCACCATGGCCCGTCCCAGCCCACCACGGCCCGTCCCAGCCCACAACAGCCCATTCCAGACCATCAGAACCCGTCCCAGCACGTCCTGGCCCACCACAGCCCGTCCCAGCTTACCACAGCCCACCACAGCCCGTCTCAGTTCACCACAGCCCACCACAGCCTGTCCCGGCCCACTAAAACTCGTCCAAGCCCACCACAGGCCACCACAGCCCACCACAGCCCGTCCCAGCCCACCACAGCCCATCCCAGCTCGTCCAAGCCCACCACAGCCCGTCCCAGCCCACCGCAGCCCGTCCCAGCCCACCGCAGCCTGTCCCAGCCCACCGCAGCCCGTCCCAGCAAATCCCAGCCCACCATAGCTCGTCTCAGCTCACCACAGCGCGGACCAGTCCACCACACCCACCACAGCCCGTCCCAGCCCATTCCAGCCCACCACAGCCCACCGCAGCCAGTCCCAGCCCACCACAGCCCACCGCAGACGGTCCCAGCCCACCACACCCCACCGCAGCCCGTCCCAGCCCACCACAGCCCATCCCACCACACCAGAGTCCGTTCCAGCCCACCACGGCCCGTCACAGCTTACCACGGCCCACCACGGCTTGCCACGGCCCCTCCCAGCCCACCACAGCCCTTCCCAGCCAACCACGGCCCGTCCCAGACCGCCAAGGCCCGTCCCAGACCGTCCCAGCCCACCACAGCCCACCAGAGTCCGTCCCGGACCACCACAGCCCGTCCCCACCCAACACAGCCCGTCCCAGCCCCTCCCAGCCCGTCTCAGCCGACCACAGCCTGTCCCAAACTGTCCCAGCTCGTCCAAGCCTGTCCCAGACCCCCAGAGCCCGTTGCAGCCCACCACAGCCCGTCACAGCCCTTCCCAGCTCTCCACAACCCACCACAGCCCGTCCCAGCCCGTCCCAGCCCACCACAGCCCGTCCCAGCCCACCACGGCCCACGAAAGCCCACCACAGCCCACCACAGCCCGTCCCAGCCCACCACAAGCCGTCCCAGCCCACCACAGCCCTCCAGAGCCTGTCACAGCTCACCACAGCCTATCCCAGCCCACCACAACCCACCACAGCACACCACGGCCCACCGCAGCCTATCCCAACCCGTCCCAGCCCACCACGGCCCGTCCCAGCCCACCACGGCCCGTCCCAGCCCGTCCCAGCCCACGACAGCCCGTCCCAGCCCACCACAGCCCGTCTCAGCCCACCAGAGCCGACCAGAGCCCACCACAGCTCGTCCCAGCCCACCACAGCCCTCAAGAGCTTGTCGCAGACCACCACAGCCCGTCCCAGCCCACCACAGCCCACCACAGCCCGTCCCAGCCCACCACAGCCGGTCCCAGCCCACCACATCCCGTCCCAGCCCACCAGAGCCCGTCCCAGCCTGTTTCAGCCCACCACGGCTAACCACGGCCTGTCCCGGCCCACCACGGCCAACCACGGTCCACCATGGCCCACCACAGCACACCACGGCCCACTACGGCCCTTCCCAGTCCACCACAGCCCACCACAGCCTGTCCCAGCCCACCACGGCCCATCACAGCCCACCACAGTTCACCACAGCCCGTCCTAGCCCAGCACGGCCCGTCCCAGCCCACCACGGATCACCACAGCCAATCTCAGCCCACCACAGCCTGTCCAAGCCCAGCACAGCCCTCCACAACCCTCCACAGCCCGTCCCAACCCTCCACAGCTCATCCCAGCCTACCACAGCCCGTCGCAGCCCAACACAGCTTATCCCAGCCCACCACAGCCCGTCCCAGCCCACCGCAGCCCGTCCCAGCCCACCGCAGCCCTTCCCAGCCCACCGCAACCCATCCCAGCCCACCACAGCCCACCACAGGTCACCACAGCCCACCACAGGTCACCACAGCCCACCACAGCCCGTCCCAGCCTGTTTCAGCCCACCACGGCTAACCACGGCCCGTCCCGGCCTACCACAGCCCGTCCCAGCCCACCACAGCCTACCACAGCCCTTACCAGCCCACCACGGCCCGTCCCATCACACCACAGCCCGTCCCAGTCCAATCCAGCCCACCACAACCCGTCACAGCTCGTCCCAGCCCACCACAGCCCGTCGCAGCCCACCACAGCTTTTCCCAGCTCGTCCCAGAGCACCACAGCCCACCACAGCCCGTCCCAGCCCACCACAGCCCGTCCCAGCCCGTCCCAACCCACCACAGCCCGTCCCAGCCCACCACGGCCCGTCCCAGCCCACCACAGACCACCACAGTTCGTCCCAGCCCGCCACAACCCGGCCCAGACCGCCACGGTCCATCCCAGCCCACCACGGCCCGTCCCGGCCCACGAAAGCCCGTCCCAGCTTACCACATCCCGTCCCAGCTTACCACAGCCCATCACAACCCACCACGGTCTACCACAGCCCACCACAGCCCGTCCCAGCCCACCACGGCCCATCCCGGCCCACCACGGCCCGTCCCGGCCCACCACAGACCGTCGCAGCTCACCACAGAAAGTCCCAGCCCATCCCAGCCCACCACAACCCGTCCCAGCTTACCACAGCCCACCACAGCCCGTGTCAGCCCGTCCCAGCTCACCACAACCCACCACAGCACGCTCCAGCCCGCCACAGCCCGTACCAGCCCACCACAGCCCGTCCCCACCCACCACAGCCCGTCCCAGCTCGTCCCAGACCGTCCCAGCACTTCCCAGCCCACCACAGCCCGTCCTGGACCACGACAGCCTATCCCGGACCTACCAGAACCCGTCCCTGACCACCACAGCAGGTCCAAGCCCACCACAGCCCGTCCCAGCCCACCACAGCCCGCCCCAGACCTTCCCAGACCGTCCCAGCTTACCACATCCCGTCCCAGCTTACCACAGCCCGCCACGGCCCATAACAACCCACCACGGCCTGTCCCAGCTTGTCGCAGCCCACCACAGCCCACCACAGCCAGTCCCAGCCCGTCCCAGCCCACCACAGCCCGCCCCAGCCCACCACGGCCCGTCCTAGCCCGCCACAGCCCGTCCCAGCCCACCACGGCCCGTCCCAGCCCACCAGAGCCCGTGCCAGCCCACCACATCCCGTGCCAGCCCACCACAACCCGTCCCAGCCCACCACAGCCCGTCCCAACCCACCACAGACCAGCACAGCCCGTCCCAGCCCCTCCCAGCCCGTCCCAGCCCACCACAGGCCGTCCCAGCCCACCACGGCCCGTCCCCGCCCACCACGGCCCGTCCCAGCCCACCACGGCCCGTCCCAGCCCACCACGGCCCGTCCCAGCCTACCACGGCCCGTCCCAGCCCACCAGAGCCCGTCCCAGCCCACCACGGCCCGTCCCCGCCCACCACGGCCCGTCCCAACCCACCACGGCCCGTCCCAGCCCACCACGGCCCGTCCCAGCCCACCACGGCCCGTCACAGCCCACCACGGCCCGTCCCAGCCCACCACAGCCCGTCCCAGCCCACCACAGACCACCACAGACCGTCCCACCCACCACAGCCCGTCCCAGCCCACCACAGCCCGTCCCAGCCCACAACAGCCCGTCCCATCCCGTCCCAGCCCACCACAGCCCGTCCCAGCCCACCACGGCCCGTCCCAGCCCACCACGGCCCGTCCCAGCCCACCACGGCCCGTCCAAGCCCACCACGGCCCGTCCCAGCCCACCACGGCCCTTCCCAGCACACCACGGCCCGTCCCAGCCCACCACAGACCGTCCCAGCCCACCACAGACCGTCCCAGCCCGTCCCAGCCCGTCCCAGCCCACCACAGCCCGTCCCAGCCCACCACAGCCCGTCCCAGCCCACCACAGCCCGTCCCCGCCCACCACAGCCCGTCTCAAGCTCAGCAGAACCCACCACAGCCCACCACAGCCTGTCCCAGACCACCACAGCCCACCACAGCCCGTCCCAGCACACCACAGCCCGTCCCAGCCCACCACGGCCCGTCCCAGCCCGTCCCATCCAGTCCCAGCTCGTCCCAGCCCATCCCAGCCTACCACAGCCAGTCCCATTCCACAATAGCCCGTCCCAGCCTGTCCCAGCCCGTCCCAACCCGTCCCAGTTTACCACAGCCCGTCCCAGCCCACCACAGCCCGTCCCAGCTTACCACAGCCCGTCCCAGCTCGCCACAGCTTGTTCCAGCCCGCCACAGCACACCACGGTCCGCCACAGACCACCACGGCCCGTCCCAGCCCACCACGACCTGTCCCAGCCCACCACGGCCCACCACAGCCCACCCCTTCCCATCCCGGCCCAAAACGGCCCACCACGGCGCACCACAATTCACCACGGCCCGTCCCCGCCCACCACGGCCCACAACAGTCCGTCCCAGCCTACCACAGCCCTTCCCAGCCCGTCCCAGCCTATCCCAGCTCATCCCAGCCCGTCCCAGCTAACCACAGCCAGTCCCAGCCCACCACAGCCCTTTACAGCTTACAACAGCCCGTCCCAGATCACCACAGCGCGTACCAGCCCACCACAGCCCGTCCCAGCCCGTCCCCGCCCACCACAGCCCGTCCCCGCCCACCACAGCCTGTCCCAGCCCACCACAGCCCGTCGCAGCCCTTCCCAACCCACCACAGCCCGTCCCAGCCCACCACAGCCCGTCCCAGCCCACCACAGCCCGTTCCAGCGCACCACAGCCTGTCCCAGCCCACCACAGCCCACCAAAGCCCGTCTAAGCTCACCAGAACCCACCACAGCCCACTACGGCCCGTCCCAGCCCACCACGGCCCGTCCCAGCCCACCACAGACCGTCCCAGCACAACACAGCCCACCAAAGCCCGTCTAAGCTCACCAGAACCCACCACAGCCCACCACAGTCCGTCCCGGCCCACTACAACTCGCCCCAGCCCACCACAGCCCATCCCTGAAGCACCACAGCCCGTCCCAACCCACCACAACCCGTCCCAGCCCACCACAGCCCGTCCCAGCCCACCACAGACCACCACAGACCGTCCCAGCCCACCACGGCCCTTCCCAGCCCACCACAGTCCGTCCCAGCCCACCATGGCCCGTCCCAGCCCACCACGGCCCGTCCCAGCCCACAACAGCCCATTCCAGACCATCAGAACCCGTCCCAGCACGTCCTGGCCCACCACAGCCCGTCCCAGCTTACCACAGCCCACCACAGCCCGTCTCAGTTCACCACAGCCCACCACAGCCTGTCCCGGCCCACTAAAACTCGTCCAAGCCCACCACAGGCCACCACAGCCCACCACAGCCCGTCCCAGCCCACCACAGCCCATCCCAGCTCGTCCAAGCCCACCACAGCCCGTCCCAGCCCACCGCAGCCCGTCCCAGCCCACCGCAGCCTGTCCCAGCCCACCGCAGCCCGTCCCAGCAAATCCCAGCCCACCATAGCTCGTCTCAGCTCACCACAGCGCGGACCAGTCCACCACACCCACCACAGCCCGTCCCAGCCCATTCCAGCCCACCACAGCCCACCGCAGCCAGTCCCAGCCCACCACAGCCCACCGCAGACGGTCCCAGCCCACCACACCCCACCGCAGCCCGTCCCAGCCCACCACAGCCCATCCCACCACACCAGAGTCCGTTCCAGCCCACCACGGCCCGTCACAGCTTACCACGGCCCACCACGGCTTGCCACGGCCCCTCCCAGCCCACCACAGCCCTTCCCAGCCAACCACGGCCCGTCCCAGACCGCCAAGGCCCGTCCCAGACCGTCCCAGCCCACCACAGCCCACCAGAGTCCGTCCCGGACCACCACAGCCCGTCCCCACCCAACACAGCCCGTCCCAGCCCCTCCCAGCCCGTCTCAGCCGACCACAGCCTGTCCCAAACTGTCCCAGCTCGTCCAAGCCTGTCCCAGACCCCCAGAGCCCGTCGCAGCCCACCACAGCCCGTCACAGCCCTTCCCAGCTCTCCACAACCCACCACAGCCCGTCCCAGCCCGTCCCAGCCCACCACAGCCCGTCCCAGCCCACCACGGCCCACGAAAGCCCACCACAGCCCACCACAGCCCGTCCCAGCCCACCACAAGCCGTCCCAGCCCACCACAGCCCTCCAGAGCCTGTCACAGCTCACCACAGCCTATCCCAGCCCACCACAACCCACCACAGCACACCACGGCCCACCGCAGCCTATCCCAACCCGTCCCAGCCCACCACGGCCCGTCCCAGCCCACCACGGCCCGTCCCAGCCCGTCCCAGCCCACGACAGCCCGTCCCAGCCCACCACAGCCCGTCTCAGCCCACCAGAGCCGACCAGAGCCCACCACAGCTCGTCCCAGCCCACCACAGCCCTCAAGAGCTTGTCGCAGACCACCACAGCCCGTCCCAGCCCACCACAGCCCACCACAGCCCGTCCCAGCCCACCACAGCCGGTCCCAGCCCACCACATCCCGTCCCAGCCCACCAGAGCCCGTCCCAGCCTGTTTCAGCCCACCACGGCTAACCACGGCCTGTCCCGGCCCACCACGGCCAACCACGGTCCACCATGGCCCACCACAGCACACCACGGCCCACTACGGCCCTTCCCAGTCCACCACAGCCCACCACAGCCTGTCCCAGCCCACCACGGCCCATCACAGCCCACCACAGTTCACCACAGCCCGTCCTAGCCCAGCACGGCCCGTCCCAGCCCACCACGGATCACCACAGCCAATCTCAGCCCACCACAGCCTGTCCAAGCCCAGCACAGCCCTCCACAACCCTCCACAGCCCGTCCCAACCCTCCACAGCTCATCCCAGCCTACCACAGCCCGTCGCAGCCCAACACAGCTTATCCCAGCCCACCACAGCCCGTCCCAGCCCACCGCAGCCCGTCCCAGCCCACCGCAGCCCTTCCCAGCCCACCGCAACCCATCCCAGCCCACCACAGCCCACCACAGGTCACCACAGCCCACCACAGGTCACCACAGCCCACCACAGCCCGTCCCAGCCTGTTTCAGCCCACCACGGCTAACCACGGCCCGTCCCGGCCTACCACAGCCCGTCCCAGCCCACCACAGCCTACCACAGCCCTTACCAGCCCACCACGGCCCGTCCCATCACACCACAGCCCGTCCCAGTCCAATCCAGCCCACCACAACCCGTCACAGCTCGTCCCAGCCCACCACAGCCCGTCGCAGCCCACCACAGCTTTTCCCAGCTCGTCCCAGAGCACCACAGCCTGTCACAGCCCGTCCCAGCCCACCACAGCCCGTCCCAGCCCGTCCCAACCCACCACAGCCCATCCCAGCCCACCACAGCCCACCAAAGCCCGTCTAAGCTCACCAGAACCCACCACAGCCCACTACGGCCCGTCCCAGCCCACCACGGCCTGTCCCAGCCCACCACAGACCGTCCCAGCCCACCACAGACCGTCCCAGCACACCACAGCCCACCAAAGCCCGTCTAAGCTCACCAGAACCCACCACAGCCCACCACAGCCCACCACAGTCCGTCCCGGCCCACTACAACTCGCCCCAGCCTACCACAGCCCACCACAGCCCTTCCCTGAAGCACCACAGCCCGTCCCATCCCACCACAACCCGTCCCAGCCCACCACAGCCCGTCCCAGCCCACCACAGACCACCACAGACCGTCCCAGCCCACCACGGCCCTTCCCAGCCCACCACAGTCCGTCCCAGCCCACCACGGCCCGTCCCAGCCCACCACGGCCCGTCCCAGCCCACAACAGCCCATTCCAGACCATCACAGCCCGTCCCAGCACGTCCTGGCCCACCACAGCCCGTCCCAGCTTACCACAGCCCACCACAGCCTGTCTCAGTTCACCACAGCCCACCACAGCACGTCCCGGCCCACTACAACTCGTCCAAGCCCACCACAGGCCACCACAGCCCACCACAGCCCGTCCCAGCCCACCACAGCCCATCCCAGCCCGTCCAAGCCCACCACAGCCCGTCACAGCCCGTCACAGGCCACCAGAGCTTGTCCCGGCCCACCAGAGTCCGTCCCGAGCCACCACGGCCCGTCCCAGCCCACCACGACTGACCACAGCCCGTCCCAGCCCACCAAGGCCTGTCCCAGCCCACCACAGCTCGTCCCAGCCCACCACAGCCCGTCACCGCCCAGCACAGCCCATCCCCGCCCACCATAGCCGGTCCCCGCCCACCACAGCCTGTCCCAGCTCGTCCCAGCTCGTCCCAGCCCTTCCCAGCTCACCACAGCCCGTTCCAGCCCAGCACAGCCCATCACAGACCGTCCCAGCCCACTAGAGACCGTCCCAGCTTACCACAGCCCGTGCCACCCCGTCTCAGCTCACCACAGCCCACCACAGCCCGTCCCAGCCCACCACAGCCCGTCCCAGCCAACCACAGCCCACCACAGCCCACCACAGCCCGTCCCAGCCCACCACAGCTTTTTCCACACCACCAGAGCCCGTCGAAGCCCACCACAGCCCGTCCAAGCCCACCACAGCCCGTGCCAGCCCGTCCAAGTCCGTGCCAGCTCGTTCCAGCCCGTGCCAGCTCGTCCCAGCCCGTGCCAGCTCGTCCCAGCCCGTGCCAGCCCGTCCCAGCCCGTGCCAGCCCGTCCCAGCCCGTGCCAGCCCGTCCCAGCCCACCAGAGCCCGTCCCAGCCCACCACAGCCCACCACAGCCCACCACGGCCCGTCCCAGTCCACCACAACCCACCACAGCCAAACACGGCCCACCACAGCCCGCCCCAGCCCACCACATCCCGTCCCAGCCCACCACATCCTGTCCCAGCCCACCACAGCCCACCAGAGCCCGTGCCAGCCCACCACAGCCCATCCCAGCCCACCACAACCCGTCCCAGTCCACCACAGCCCGTCCCAGCCCACCACAGCCCGTCCCAGCCCACCACAGCCCGTCCCAGCCCACCACATCCTGTCCCAGCCCACCACAGCCCACCAGAGCCCATGCCAGCCCACCACAGCCCGTCCCAGCCCACCACAACCCGTCCCAGCCCACCACAGCCCGTCCCAGCCCACCACAGACCACCACAGACCGTCCCAGCCCACCACAGCCCTTCCCAGACCACCACAGTTCGTCCTAGCCCACCACGGCCTGTCCCAGCCCACCACAGCCCTTTCCACACCACCAGAGCCCGTCCCAGCACACCATGGCCCGTCCCAGCCCACCACAGCCCTTTCCACACCACCACAGCCTGTCCCAGCCCACCACAGCCCGTTCCAGCCCACCACAGCCCGTGCCAGCCCGTCCCAGTCCGTGCCAGCTCGTTCCAGCCCGTGCCAGCTCGTTCCAGCCCGTGCCAGCTCGTCCCAGCCCATGCCAGCCCGTCCCAGCCCGTGCCAGCCCGTCCCAGCCCACCACAGCCCATCCCAGCCCACCACAGCATGTCCCAGGCAACCACTGACCACCACAGCCCGTCCCAGTCTGTCCCAGCCCATCCCAGCCCACCACAGCCCGTCCCAGCCCACCACAGCCCGTCCCAGCCAAGCACAGCCCGTCCCAGCCAAGCGCAGCCCACCACAGCCCCTCCCAGCCCACCACAGCCCGTCTCAGCTCACCAAAGCCCGTCCCAGCCCACCACAGCCCATCCCAGCCCGTCCCAACCCACCACAGCCCGTCCCAGCCCACCACAGCCCTTTCCACACCACCACAGCCCGTCCCAGCCCACCACAGCCCGTTCCAGCCCACCACAGCCCGTGCCAGCTCGTCCCAGCCCGTGCCAGCCCACCACAGCCAGTGCCAGCCCGTGCCAGCCCACCACAGCCCACCACAGCCCGTCCCAGCCAAGCGCAGCCCACCACAGCCCGTCCCAGCCCACCACAGCCCGTCTCAGCTCACCACAGCCCGTCCCAGCCCACCACAGCCCATCCCAGCCCGTCCCAACCCACCACAGCCCGTCCCAGCCCACCACAGCCCGTCCCAGCCCACCACAGCCCTTTCCACACCACCACAGCCCGTCCCAGCCCACCACAGCCCGTTCCAGCCCACCACAGCCCGTGCCAGCTCGTCCCAGCCCGTGCCAGCCCGTCCTAGCCCGTGCCAGCCCGTCCCAGCCCACCACAGCCCACCACAGCCCGTCCCAGCCCACCACAGCCCACCACAGCCCACCACAGCCCGTCCCAGCCCACCACAGCCCGTCCCAGCCCACCACAGCCCGTCCCAGCCCACCACAGGCCGTCCCAGCCCACCACAGGCCGTCCCAGCCCACCACAGGCCGTCCCAGCCCACCACAGCCCGTTTCAGCGCACCACAGCCCACCACAGCTTGTCCCAGCCCACCAGAGCCCGTCCCAGCCCACCAGAGCCCGTCCCAGCCCACCACAGCCCGTCCCAGCTTACCAGAGCCCACCACAGCCCGTCCCAGCCCACCACAGTCCGTCCCAGCCCACCACAGCCCTTACCTGCTCACCACAGCCTGTCCCCACCCACCACAACTTGTCCCCGCCCACTACAGCCCGGCCCGGCCCACCACGGCCCGTCACGGCCAACCAAGGCCGGTCCTGGCCCACCACAGCCCGGCCCAGCTCTTCCCAGCCCACCACAACCCGTCACCGCCCACCACAGCCCGTCCAAGGCGTCCCAGCCCGTCCCAGCCCATGTCAGCCCGTCCCAGCCCACCACAAATCGTTCCAGCCCACCACAGCCCGTCCCAGCCTGTCCCAGCCCACCACAGCCCATCCCAGCCTGTCCTAGCCCACCACAGCCCACCACAGCCCGTCCCAGTCCATTGCGGCCCACCACATCCCGTCCCAGCCCGTCCCATCCCACCATAGACCACCACAGCTCGTCCCAGCCCACCACAGCCCACCACAGCCCGTCCCACCACAGCCCATCTCAGCCCGATCCAGCTCACCACAGCCCGTCCCAGCTCACCACATCCCGTCATAGCCCCCCACAGCCCATCCCAGCCCACCAAAGCTCACCACAGTTCACCACAGCCCGTCCCAGCCCACCACGGCCCGTCCCAGCCCACCATGGCCCATCCCAGTTCGTGCCAGCCAATACCAGCCCACCACAGCCCGTGCCAGCCTGTCCCAGCCCACCACAGCCCTTCCCAGCCCACCACAGGCCGTCCCAGCCCACCACGGCCCACCACAACCCGTCCCAGCCCACCAGAGCCCACCACAGCTTGTCCCAGCCCACCACAGCCCGTCCCAGCTTACCACAGCCCACCACAGCCTGTCCCAGCTTGCCCCAGCCCTCCACAGCCCGTCCCAGCCCACCACAGCACACCACAGCCCACCACAGTACGTCTCAGCCCACCACAGCACATCCCAGCCTGTCCCAGCCCGTTCCACACGACCATAGCCCACCACAGCCCATCCCAGCCCACCACAGTCTGTCCAAGCCCTCCACAGCCCACCACAACCAGTCCCAGCCCACCACAGCCCGTCCCGGCCCACCACAGCCCACCACCGACCGTCCCAGCCCACCAAAGCCCGTCCCAGTTTACCACACCCCACCACAGCCCTTCCCAGCTCACCTCAACCCACAACAGCCCGTCCCAGCCCACCAGGGCCCGTCCCCGCCCACCAGGGCCCGTCCCCACCTAACACGGCCCACCACGGGTGGTCCCAAACCACCACGGCCCACCTCAGCCCACCACAGCCCGTCCCAGGCCACCACAGCCCCGTCCAAGCCACCACAGCCCGTCCCAGCCCACCACTGCCCGTCCCAGCCCACCACAGCCCGTCCCAGCCCACCACAAGCCTTCCCAGCCCCTCCCAGCCCCCCAGAGCCAACCCAGCCCGTTTCAGCCCCTCCCAGACCGTCTCAGCTCACCACAGCCCACCACAGCCCATCCCAGCCCACCACGGCCTGTTCCAGCCCACCACAGCCCGTCCCAGTCCACCAGAGCCCGTCCCAACCTACCACAGCTTGTCCCAGCCCACCATAGCCCGTCCCAGCCCACCACAGCCCGACCCGGATCACGACATCCCGTCCCAGCCCACCACAATTCGTCCCAGTGCACCACAGCGCGTCCCAGCCCACCACAGCCCGTCCCAGTCCACCACAGCCCGTCCCGGCCCACCACAGCCCATCCTGTCCCACCACAGCCCGTCCCGGCCCACCAGAGCCCGTCTCAGCACACCACAGCCCGTCCCAGCTCACCACAGCCCGTCCCGTCCCACCACAGCCCACCACAACCCGTCCCAGCCCACCACGGCCCGTCCCAGCCCACCACGGCCCGTCCCAGCCCGTGCCAGCCAATACCAGTCCACCACAGCCCGTGCCAGCCTGTCCCAGCCCACCACAGCCCTTCCCAGCACACCACAGCCCACCACAACCCGTCCCAGCCCACCACAGCCCACCACAGCTTGTCCCAGACAACCACAGCCCGTCCCAGCCCACCACAGCTCACCACAGACCGTCCCAGCCCACCAGAGCCCGTCCCAGCTTACCACAGCCCACCACAGCCCACCACGGCCTGTCCCAGCCCGTCCCAGCCCACCACAGCCCGTCCCAGCCCACCACAGCCCACCACAGCCCGTCCCAGCCCACCAGATCCCGTCCCAGCCCACCACAGCCCACCAAAGCCCGTCCCCGCTCACCACAGCCCGTCCCCGCTCACCACAGCCCATCCCCGCCCACCACAGCCCGTCCCTGCCCACCACAGCCCGTCCCCACCCACCACAACTTGTCCCCACCCACTACGGCCCTTCCCGGCCCACCACGGCTAGTCCAAGCCAACCAAGACCGGTCCCAGCCCACCACGGCACGTCCCAACCCACCACGGCCCAGCCCAGCCCACCACAACCCACCACAGCCCATTACAGCTTACCACAGCCCGTCCCAGCCCACCACAGCCTGTTCCAGCCCACCACGGCCCGTCCCAGCCCACCACAGCACGTACAAGCCCATCCCAGCCCACCACAACCCGTCACCGCCCACCACAACCCGTCCAAGGCGTCCCAGCACGTCCCAGCCCATCTCAGCCCATCCCAGCCCACCAGAATTCGTCCCAGCCCACCACAGCCCGTCCCAACCCACCAAAGCCCGTTCCAGCCCACCACAGCCCACCAAAGCCCGTCCCCGCCCACCAAAGCCCGTCCAAGGCGTCCCAGCCCGTCCCAGCCCGTCCCAGCCCATGTCAGCCCGTCCCAGCCCACCACAGCCTGTCCCAGGCTGTCCCAGCCCACCACAGCCCGTCCCAGCCTGTCCCAGTGCATTGCGGCCCACCACATCCCGTCCCAGCCCGTCCCATCCCACCATAGACCACCACAGCTCGTCCCAGCCCACCACAGCCCACCACGGCCCGTCCCAGTTCGTGCCAGCCAATACCAGCCCACCACAGCCCGTGCCAACCTGTCCCAGCCCACCACAGCCCTTCCCAGCCCACCACAGCCCGTCCCAGCCCACCACAGCCCGTCCCAGCCCACCACAGCCCACCACAGCCCGTCCTAGCCCACCACAGCCCGTCCCAGCCCACCACAGCCCACCACAGCTTGTCCCAGACAACCACAGCCCGTCCCAGCCCACCACAGCTCACCACAGACCGTCCCAGCCCACCAGAGCCCGTCCCAGCTTACCACAGCCCACCACAGCCCACCACGGCCTGTCCCAGCCCGTCCCAGCCCACCACAGCCCGTCCCAGCCCACCACAGCCCACCACAGCCCGTCCCAGCCCACCAGATCCCGTCCCAGCCCACCACAGCCCACCAAAGCCCGTCCCCGCTCACCACAGCCCGTCCCCGCTCACCACAGCCCATCCCCGCCCACCACAGCCCGTCCCTGCCCACCACAGCCCGTCCCCACCCACCACAACTTGTCCCCACCCACTACGGCCCTTCCCGGCCCACCACGGCTAGTCCAAGCCAACCAAGACCGGTCCCAGCCCACCACGGCACGTCCCAACCCACCACGGCCCAGCCCAGCCCACCACAACCCACCACAGCCCATTACAGCTTACCACAGCCCGTCCCAGCCCACCACAGCCTGTTCCAGCCCACCACGGCCCGTCCCAGCCCACCACAGCACGTACAAGCCCATCCCAGCCCACCACAACCCGTCACCGCCCACCACAACCCGTCCAAGGCGTCCCAGCACGTCCCAGCCCATCTCAGCCCATCCCAGCCCACCAGAATTCGTCCCAGCCCACCACAGCCCGTCCCAACCCACCAAAGCCCGTTCCAGCCCACCACAGCCCACCAAAGCCCGTCCCCGCCCACCAAAGCCCGTCCAAGGCGTCCCAGCCCGTCCCAGCCCGTCCCAGCCCATGTCAGCCCGTCCCAGCCCACCACAGCCTGTCCCAGGCTGTCCCAGCCCACCACAGCCCGTCCCAGCCTGTCCCAGTGCATTGCGGCCCACCACATCCCGTCCCAGCCCGTCCCATCCCACCATAGACCACCACAGCTCGTCCCAGCCCACCACAGCCCACCACGGCCCGTCCCAGTTCGTGCCAGCCAATACCAGCCCACCACAGCCCGTGCCAACCTGTCCCAGCCCACCACAGCCCTTCCCAGCCCACCACAGCCCGTCCCAGCCCACCACAGCCCGTCCCAGCCCACCACAGCCCACCACAGCTTGTCCCAGCCCACCACAGCCCGTCCCAGCCCACCACAGCCCGTCCCAGCCCACCACAGCTCACCACAGACCGTCCCAGCCCACCACAGCAAACCACAGCCCACCACAGTACGTCTCAGCCCACCACAGCCCACCACGGCCCGTCCCAGCCCACCACAGCCCAGCACAGCCCACCACAGCCTACAACAGCACGTCCCGGCCCACCAAAGCCCGTCCCAGCCCACTACGGTCCACCACGGCCCGTCCAGGCTTATCACCGCCCGTCCCGGACCACCATGGTCCGTCCTGGCCCACCGCGGCCCACCTCAGCCCACCACAGCCCGTCCCAGCCCACTACTGCCCGTCCCAGCCCACCACTGCCCGTCCCAGCCCACCACTGCCCGTCCCAGCCCGTCCCAGCTTACCACAGCCTACCACAGCCCACCACGGCCTGTCCCAGCCCTCCACAGCACACCACAGCCCGTCCCAGCCCACCACAGCACAGCACAGCCCACCACAGTACGTCTCAGCCCACCACAGCCCACCACGGCCCGTCCCAGCCCACCACAGCCCAGCACAGCCCACCACAGCCTACCAGGGCCCACCTCAGCCCACCACGGCCCGTCCCAGCACGTCCCAGCTTGTCCCAGCACGTCCCAGCCCGTCCCAGCACACCACAGCCCGTTCCAGACTACCAGAGCCCGTCCCCGCCCACCACAGCCCGTCCCAGCCCAACAAAACCCCTCCCCGCCCACCACGGCCCGTCCCAGCCCACCACAGGCCACTACAGCACACCACAGCCTACCGCAGACCACCACAGCCCGTCACAGCTCGTCCCAACCCATCACAGCCCGTCACAGCCCGTCTCAGCCCACCACAGCCCGTCCCAGCCAAACACAGTCCGTCCCAGCCCAACACAGCCCGTCCCAGCCAAACACAGCCCGTCCCAGCCAACAACAGACCATTCCAGACCAGCAGAGCCTGTCCCAGCCCACCAGAGCCTGTCCCCGCCCACCACGGCCCGTCCCCGCCCACCACGGCCCGTCCCCGCCCACCACGGCCCGTCCCAGCCCGTGCCAGCCCACCACAGCCCACTACAGACCGTCCCAGCACTTCCCAGCCCGTCCCAGCCCACCACAGCCCATTCCAGACCACCAGAGCCCGTTCCCACCGACCACAGCTTGTCCCGGCCCACCACAGCCCGCCCCGGCCCTACACAGCCCGGCCTGGCCCACCACAGCCCGCCCCGGCCCACCACAGCCCGTCCCAGCCCACTAAGTCCCACCACAGCACACCACAGTTTACCACGGCCCACCACGGCACGTCCCAGCCAACCACAGCCCGTCCCAGCTCACCACATCCCGTCCCAGCCCGTGCCAGCCCACCACAGCCCACTACAGACCGTCCCAGCACTTCCCAGCCCGTCCCAGCCCACCACAGCCCATTCCAGACCACCAGAGCCCGTTCCCACCGACCACAGCTCGTCCCGGCCCACCACAGCCCGCCCCGGCCCTACACAGCCCGGCCTGGCCCACCACAGCCCGCCCCGGCCCACCACAGCCCGTCCCGGCCCACCACAGCTTCTCCCAGCCCACTAAGTCCCACCACAGCCCACCACAGCACACCACAGTTTACCACGGCTCACCACGGCACGTCCCAGCCCACCATAGCCCGTCTCAGCTCACCACAGCCTGTCCCAGCCCACCACGGCCCACCGCAGCCCGTCCCAGCCCACCACGGCCCGTCCCAGCCCACCACGGCCCGTCCCAGCCCACCACGGCCCGTCCCAGCCTGTGCCAGCCAATACCAGTCCACCACAGCCCGTGCCAGCCTGTCCCAGCCGACCACAGCCCGTCCCAGCCCACCACAGCCCACCACGAGCTGTTCCAGCCGACCACAGCCCACCACAGCTTGTCCCAGACCACCACAGCCCGTCCCAGCCCACCACAGCTCACCACAGACCGTCCCAGCCCACCAGAGCCCGTCCCAGCTTAGCAGAGCCCACCACAGCCCACCACGGCCTGTCCCAGCCCACCACAGCCCACCACGGGCTGTTCCAGCCCACCACAGCCCACCACAGCTTGTCCCAGACCACCACAGCCCGTCCCAGCCCACCACAGCTCACCACAGACCGTCCCAGCCCACCAGAGCCCGTCCCAGCTTAGCAGAGCCCACCACAGCCCACCACGGCCTGTCCCAGCCCGTCACAGCCCACCACAGCCCGTCCCAGCCCACCACAGCCCGTCCCAGCTCACCACAGCCCACCACAACCCACCACTAGCCCACCACAGCCCATCCCCGCCCACCACAGCTCGTCCTCGCCCACCACAGCCTGTCCCAGCCCACAGCAACCCCTCCCAGCCCACCACAGCCCGTACCAGCCCCCCACAGCCCACCACAGCCCGTCCAAGACCACTAGAGCCCGTCCCAGCCCACCACAGCCGGTTCCAGACCACCAGAGCCCGTCCCAGCCCGTCCGAGCCCGTCCCAGCCCGTCCCAGCCCACCAAGTCCCATCCCCGCCCACCAAAACCCGTCACCGCCCACCAAAGCCCATCCCAGCTTACCACAGCCCGTCCTCGCCCACCACAGCCCGTCCCCGCCCACCATAGCCCGTCGCCGCCCACCACAGCCCGTCCCCGCCCACCACGGCCCAACCCAGCCCGTCCCAGCCCTTCCCAGCCCACCACAGCCGTCCCGGACCACGACAGCCCGTCCCGGACCACCACAACTCGTCCCTGACCACCACAGAAGGTCCAAGCCCACCACAGGCCGTCCCAGCCCACCACGGCCCGTCCCAGCCCACCACAGCCCGTCCCAGCCCACCACGGCCCAACCCAGCCCTTCCGAGCCTGTCCCAGCCCTTCACAACCCACCACAGCCCGTCCCAGCCCGTCCCAGGCCACCACAGCCCGTCCCACCTCTACCACAGCCCGTCCCAGCCCACCACAGCCCACCACGGCCCACCACTGCCAGCCACGGCCCATTACAGCCCGCCACGGGCCGTCGCGGCACGCCACGGCCCACCACTGCCTGCCACGGCCCGCCACAGCTAGTCCCAGTCCACCACAGCCCACCACAGCCCACCACAGCGCTTCACAGCCCTCCACAGCACTCCACAGCCCGTCCCAGCCCACCATGGCCCACCACAACCCACCACAGCCCACCACGGCCTGCCAAGGCCCACCACAGCCCACTACGGCACGCCACGGCCCACCACTGCGCACCACGGCCCACCACAGCACACCACGGCCCACCACGGCCCGTCACAGCCCATCCCGGTTCGCTACAGCCCACGAAAGCCCACCACAGACCGTCCCAGCCTACCACAACTTATCCCAGCCCACCACAGCCCACCAAAGTCCACCACAGCCCGTCACAGCCCACCACAGACCGTCCCAGCCCACCACAGACAGTCCCAGCCCACCACAGACCGTTCCAGACATCCAGAGCCCGTCCCAATCCACCACAGCCTACCACAGCATGTCCCAGGCCACCACAGCCCACCACAGCCTGTCTCAGCCCATCCCAGCCTGTCCCAGCCCGTCCCAGCCCACCACAGCCCGTCTCAAGCTCACCACAACCCACCACAGCCCACCACAGACCGTCCCAAACACCACAGCCCGTCCCCGCCCACCAGAGCTACTCCCAGCCCGTCCCAGCCCACCACAGCCCGTCTCAAGCTCACCACAACCCACCACAGCCCACCACAGCCCGTCCAAGCCCACCACAGCCCACCACAGTCCACCACGGCCCACCACGGCCCGTCGCAGCCCACCAGGACCCGTCCCAGCCCACCACGGCCCACCACGGCCCGTCCCAGCCCACCACGGCCCACCACGGCCCGTCCCAGCCACCACAGCCCGTCCCCGCCCACCAGAGCTACACCCAGCCCGTCCCAGCCCACCACAGCCCGTCTCAAGCTCACCACAACCCACCACAGCCCACCACGGCCCACCACAGCCCGTTCCAGCCCACCACAGCCCGTTCCAGCCAACCACAGCCCGTCCCAGCCCACCACGGCACATCCTAGCCCACCACAGCCCACTACAGCCCATCCCCGCACACCACAGCTCGTCCCCGCCCACCACAGAATATCCCCGCCCACCACAGCACATCCCCACCCACCAGAGTCCGTCCCAGCCCACCACAGCCATTCCCAGCCCACCACAGCCCACCACAGCCCGTCCCCGCCCACCACAGCCCGTCCCAGCCTGTCCCAGCCAACCACAGCCCGTACCAGCACACCACAGACCGTCCCAGCCCACCACAGCCCACCACAGCCCGTCCCAGCCCACCACAGCCCACCTCAGCCCGTCCCCGCCCACCACAGCCCACCACAGCCCACCACAGCCCGTCCCAGCCCGTCCCAGCACTCCACAGCCCGTCCCAACTCACCACAGCCCGTCCCAGCCCACCACGGCCCGTCCCAGCCCACCACAGCACGTCCCAGCCCACCACAGCCCGTCCCAGCCCGTCCCAGCCCACCACAGACAGTCCCAGCCCTCCACAGCCCGTCCCAGCCCACCACAGCCCGTCTCAAGCTCACCAGAACCCACCACAGCCCACCACGGCCCACCACAGCCCACCACAGCCCGTTCCAGCCAACCACAGCCCGTCCCAGCCCACCACGGCACATCCTAGCCCACCACGGCCCGTCCCAGTCACTACAGTCCACCACAGCCCGTCCCAGCCCATCAAAGCCCGTCCCAGCACACCGCAGCCCGTCCCCGCCCACCACAGCCCACCACAGCCCGTCCCAGCCCACCACAGCCCGTCCCAACCCACCACAGCCTGTCCCAGATCATAAAAGCCTGTCCCAGCCCACCACAGCTTGTCCCAGCCCACTACAGCCCACCACGGCCCGTCCCAGCCCACCACAGCCCGTCCCAGCCCGCCAAAGCCCGTCACAGCCCACCATAGCCCACCACAGCCGAGCATAGTCCACCACTGCCCACCACAGCCCAGCACAGTCCATCACTACCCGTCCTGTCCCGTCAAGGCCGACCACGGCCCGCCACGACCCACCACGGCCCACCAGAGCCCAGCACGGCCCGTCACAGCCCGTCCCAGACTGCCACAGCCTGTCCCAGCCCGCCACAGCCTGTCCCAGCCCACCACAGCCCGTCCCAACCCACCAAAGCCCGTCCCAGCCCACCACAGCCCATCCCAGCCAACCACAGCCCACCACAGCCCACCACAGGCCACCACTGCCCACCACAGCCGACCACGGCCCGCCACGGCCCTTCACAGCCCACCACAGCTCGTCCCAGATAAACACGGCGCACCACAGCCCACCACGGCCTGTCCCGGCCTACCACAGCCCGTCCCAGCCTGTTTCAGCCCACCACGGCTAACCACGGCCTGTCCCGGCCCACCACGGCCAACCACGGTCCACCATGGCTCACCAGAGCACACCACGGCCCACCACGGCCCTTCCCAGTCCACCACAGCCCACCACAGCCTGTCCCAGCCCACCACGGCCCGTCCCAGCCCACCACGGCCCACCCCAGCCCGTCCCAGCCCACCACGGACCACCACGGCCCATCTCAGCCCACCACAGCCTGTCCAAGCCCAGCACAGCCCTCCACAACCCTCCACAGCCCGTCCCAACCCTCCACAGCTCATCCCAGCCTACCACAGCCCGTCGCAGCCCAACACAGCTTATCCCAGCCCACCGCAGCCCGTCCCAGCCCACCGCAGCCCGTCCTAGCCCACCGAAACCCGTCCCAGCCCACCGCAACCCGTCCCAGCCCACCACAGCCCACCACAGGTCACCACAGCCCACCACCGGTCACCACAGCCCACCACAGGTCACCACAGCCTGTTTCAGCCACCACGGCAAACCACGGCCCGTCCCAGCCCACCACGGCCCATAACAACCCACCACGGGCCCGTCCCGGCCCACCACGGCCCTTCCCGGCCTACTACGGCTCGTCCCAGCCCACCACAGCCTGTCCCAGCCCACCACATCAAGTCCCAGCCCACCACAGCCCGTCCCAGCCCGTCCAGCCCACCACAGGCCCGTCCCAGCCCACCACAGCCCACCACAGCCCGTCCCAGCCCACACACAGCCCGTCCAGCCCATCCCAGCCCACCACAGCCCGCCCAGCCCACCACGGCCCGTCCCAGCCCATCCCAACCCACCACGGCCCGTCCCAGCCCACCACAGCCCGTCACAGCCCACCACGGCCCACGAAAGCCCACCACAGCCACCACGGCCCACCACAGCCCGTCCCAGCCCACCACAAGCCATCCCAGCCCACCACAGCCCTCCAGAGCCCGTCTCAGCTCACCACAAGCCTATCCCAGCCACCACGGCCCACCACAGCACACCACGGCCCACCGCAGCCTATCCCAACCCGTCCCAGCCCACCACAGCCCGTCCCAGCCCACCACGGCCCGTCCCAGCCCACCACGGCCCATCACAGCCCACCATAGTTCACCACAGCCCGTCCTAGCCCACCACAGCCCGTCCCAGCCCACCACGGACCACCACGGCCCATCTCAGCCCACCACAGCCTGTCCAAGCCCAGCACGGCCCTCCACAACCCTCCACAGCCCCGTCCAACCCTCCACAGCTCATCCCAGCCTACCACAGCCCGTCGCAGCCCAACACAGCTTATCCCAGTCCACCGAAACCCGTCCCAGCCCACCGCAACCCGTCCCAGCCCACCACAGCCCACCACAGCCCACCACCGGTCACCACAGCCCACCACAGGTCACCACAGCCTGTTTCAGCCCACCACGGCAAACCACTGCCGTCCCAGCCCACCACGGCCCGCCATGGCCCACCACAGCTCGTCCCAGATAAACACGGCGCACCACAGCCCACCACGGCCCGTCCCGGCCCACCACAGCCCGTCCCAGCACACCACAGCCCATCACAGCCCACCACAGCCCGTCCCAGCTTACCACAGGCCCACCACAGACCGTCCCAGCCCACCACAGCCCGTCCCAGCCCCTCCCAGCCCGTCTCAGCCCACCACAGCCTGTCCCAGCCTGTCCCAGCTCGTCCAAGCCTGTCCCAGACCCCCAGAGCCCGTCGCAGCCCACCACAGCCCGTCACAGCCCGTCCCAGCTCTCCACAACCCACCGCAGCCCGTCCCAGCCCACCGCAGCCCGTCCCAGCCCACCACGGCCCACGAAAGCCCACCACAGCCCACCACGGCCCACCACAGCCCGTCCCAGCCCACCACAAGCCGTCCCAGCCCACCACAAGCCGTCCCAGCCCACCACAAGCCGTCCCAGCCCACCACAGCCCTACAGAGCCCGTCTCAGCTCACCACAGCCTATCCCAGCCCACCATGGCCCACCACAGCATACCACGGCCCACCGCAGCCTATCCCAACCCGTCCCAGCCCACCACGGCCCGTCCCAGCCCACCACAGCCCGTCCCAGCCCACCACGGCCCGTCTCAGCCCACCACGGCCCGTCTCAGCCCACCACGGCCCGTCTCAGCCCACCACGCCCGTCTCAGCTCATCACAACCCGTCCCAGACGACCACAGCCCGTCCCAGCCCACCACAGACCACCACAGACCGTCCCAGCCCACCACAGCCCGTCCCAGCCCACCACAGCCCGTCCCAGCCCACCAGAGACCGTCCCAGCCTGTTTCAGCCAACCACGGCTAACCACAGCCTGTCCCGGCCCACCATGGCCCACCACAGCACACCACAGCCAACCACGGCCCTTCCAGTCCACCACAGCCCACCACAGCCCGTCCCAGCCCACCACGGCCCACCCCAGCCCACCATGGCCCGTCCCAGCCCACCACGGCCCGTCCCAGCCCACCACGGCCCATCACAGCCCACCACAGTTCACCACAGCCCGTCCTAGCCAGCACGGCCCGTCCCAGCCCACCACGGACCACCACGGCCCATCTCAGCCCACCACAGCCTGTCCAAGGCCAGCACAGCCCTCCACAACCCTCCACAGCCCGTCCCAACCCTCCACAGCTCATCCCAGCCTACCACAGCCCGTCGCAGCCCAACACAGCTTATCCCAGCCCACCGCAGCCCGTCCCAGCCCACCGCAGCCCGTCCCAGCTCACCAAAACCCGTCCCAGCCCACCGCAACCCGTCCCAGCCCACCACAGCCCACCACAGGTCACCACAGCCCACCACCGGTCACCACAGCCCACCACAGGTCACCACAGCCTGTTTCAGCCCACCACGGCAAACCACGGCCCGTCCCAGCCCACCACGGCCCATAACAACCCACCACGGCCCGTCCCGGCCCACCACGGCCCTTCCCGGCCTACTACGGCTCGTCCCAGCCCACCACAGCCTGTCCCAGCCCACCACATCACGTCCCAGCCCACCACAGCCCGTCCCAGCCCACCACAGAACGTCCCAGCCCACCACAGCCCACCACAGCCCGTCCCAGCCCACCACAGCCGTCCCAGCCCATCCCAGCCCACCACAGCCCGCCCCAGCCCACCACGGCCCGTCCCAGCCCATCCCAACCCACCACGGCCCCGTCCCAGCCCACCACAGCCCGTCACAGCCCACCACGGCCACGAAAGCCCACCACAGCCCACCACGGCCCACCACAGCCCGTCCCAGCCCACCACAAGCCATCCCAGCCCACCACAGCCCTCCAGAGCCCGTCTCAGCTCACCACAGCCTATCCCAGCCCACCACGGCCCACCACAGCACACCACGGCCCACCGCAGCCTATCCCAACCCGTCCCAGCCCACCACAGCCCGTTCCAGCCCACCACGGCCCGTCCCAGCCCACCATGGCCCGTCCCAGCCCACCACGGCCCACAAAAGCCCACCACAGCCCACCACGGCCCACCACAGCCCCGTCCCAGCCCACAAGAGCCGTCCCAGCCCCACCACAGACCTCCAGAGCCCGTCTCAGCTCACCACAGCCTATCCCAGCCCACCACGGCCCACAAGAGCACACCACGGCCCACCGCAGGCCTATCCCAACCCGTCCCAGCCCACCACAGCCCGTTCCAGCCCTCCACGGCCCGTCCCAGCCCGTCCCAGCCCGTCCCAGCCCACGACAGCCAGTCCCAGCCCACCAGAGCCCACCAGAGCCCACCACAGCTCGTCCCAGCCCACCACAGCCCACAAGAGCTTGTCACAGACCACCACAGCCCGTCCCAGCCCACCACAGCCCACTACGGCCCACCCCAGCCCGTCCCAGCCCACCACAGCCTGTCCCAGCCCACCACAGCCCGTCCCAGCCCACCACAGCCCGTCCCAGCTCGTCCCAGACCACCACAGCCTCTCACAGCACACCACAGCCCGTAACAGCCCACCACAGCAAGTACCCAGCCCGTCCCAGCCCACCACGGCCCGTCTCAGCCCACCACGGCCCGTCTCAGCTCACCACAACCCGTCCCAGACGACCACAGCCCGTCCCAGCCCACCACAGCCCACCACAGCCCGTCCCAGCCCACCACAGCCCGTCCCAGCCCACCAGAGCCCGTCCCAGCCCACCAGAGCCCGTCCCAGCCTGTTTCAGCCCACCACGGCTAACCACGGCTGTCCCGGCCCACCACGGACAACCACGGTCCACCATGGCCCACCACAGCACACCACGGCCCACCACGGCCCTTCCCAGTCCACCACAGCCCACCACAGCCTGTCCCAGCCCACCACGGCCCGTCCCAGCCCACCACGGGCCCGTCCCAGCCCACCACGGCCCGTCCCAGCCACCACGGCCCGTCCCAGCTCACCACGGCCCATCACAGCCCACCACAGTTCCCCACAGCCCGTCCTAGCCCAGCACGGCCCGTCCCAGCCCACCACGGACCACCACGGGCCCATCTCAGCCCACCACAGGCCTGTCCAAGCCCACCACAGCCCTCCACAACCCTCCACAGCCCGTCCCAACCCTCCACAGCTCATCCCAGCCTACCACAGCCCGTCGCAGCCCAACACAGCTTATCCCAGCCCACCGCAGCCCGTCCCAGCCCACCAAAACCCGTCCCAGCCCACCGCAACCCGTCCCAGCCCACCACATCCCACCACAGGTCACCACAGCCTGTTTCAGCCCACCACAGCCCACCACAGCCCGTCCCAGCCCACCACAGCCCGTCCCAATTCACCACAGCCCGTCCCAGCCCACCACGGCCTGTCCTAGCGAACCACGGCCCGTCCCAGCCCACCACAAACCCACCACAGCTCGTCCCAGCCCACCACAGCCCGTCCCAGCCCACCATAGCCAGTCCCAGCCCACCACAGCCCGTCCAAGCCCACCACAGCTCGTGCCTGTCCATCCCAGCCCACCACAGCCCACCACAGCCCGTCCCAGCCAACCAGAAGCAGTCCCAGCCCACCACAACCCGTCCAAGCCCACCACAGGTCGTACCTGTCCATCCCAGCCCACCACAGCCTACCACAGCCCGTCCCAGCCAACCAGAGCCAGTCCCAGCCCACCACAACCCGTCCAAGCCCACCAAAGGTCGTACCTGTCCATCCCAGCCCACCACAGCCCGTCCCAGCCCGTCCCAGACCGTCCCAGCTCACCACAACCCACCACAGCCCGTCCCCGCCCAGCAGAGCCCGTCCCCGCCCAGCAGAGCTCGTCCCAGCCTGTCCCAGGCCTTCCCAGCCCACCACAGCCCGGTCCCGGCCCACCACAGCCCGGTCCGGCCCAACACGGCGCACCACAACCCACCACAACTTGTCCCAGCACATCACAGCCCGTCCTAGCCCACCACAGCCCGTCCCAGCCCACCACAGCCCGTCACACGCCCGTCCCAACCCGTCCCAGCCCACCACAGCCCGTGCCTACCCACCACAGCCCGTCCTAGCCCACCACAGCCCGTCCCAGCCCACCACAGCCCACCACAGCCCGTCCCAGCCCGTCTCCGCCCACCACAACCTGTCCTCGCCCACCACAGCCTGTCCCTGCCCAGCAAAATCTCTCCCCGCCCACCAAAGCCCATCCCAGCCCACCACAGCTCACCACAAACCACCACAGCCCACCACAGCCCAAACACAGCCTGTCCAAGCCACGACAGCCCATCACGGCCCGTCCCAGCCACCACTGCCCACCACAGTTCACCACGGCCCATCCCAGCCCACCATGGCCCGTCTCAGCCCACCACAGCCCGTCCCAGCCCATCCCAGACCACCACAGCCCGTCCCAGCCCACCACAGGCCACCACAACCCGTCCCAAGCCCACCACAGCCCGTCCCAGCCCACCAGAGCCCGTCACAGCCCGTCCCAGCTTACCATATAAAGTACCAGCCCATACAAGCCCACCACAGCCCGTCCCAGCCCACCACGGCCCGTCCCAGACCACCACAGCCCAACACAGCCGGTTACAGATTATCACAGCCAATCCCAACCACCACAACCCGTCCCAGCCGACCACAGCCCGTCCCAGCCCACCACAACCCGTCTCAGCCCACCACAACCCGTCCCAGACCACCACAACCCACCACAGCCCGTCCCAGCCCAACACAGCCCGTCCCAGCCCACCACAGCCCGTCACAGCCCGTCCCAGCCTATCACAGCCCGTCCCAGCCCACCACAGCCCGTGCCAGCCCACCACAGCCAGTCACAGCTGTCCAGCCCACCACAGCCCACCACAGCCCGTCCCAGCCCACCACAGCCCGTGCCAGCCCACCACAGCCCGTCCCAGCCCACCACAGCCCGTCCCAGCCCACCACAGCCCCGTCCCAGCCGAGCGCAGCCTGTCCCAGCCCAGCGCAGCCCGTCCCAGACCACCGCAACCCGTCCCAGCCCGTCCCAGCCCACCACATCCTGTCCCGGCTCACCACAGCTCGTCCCGGCCCAACACGGCTGACCACAGCCCACTACGGCCCACCACAGCCTGTCCCAGCTCACCACGGCCCGTCCCAGCCCACCACGGCCCCGTCCCAGACCACCACGGCCCATCCCAGACCACCACGGCCCGTCCCAGACCACCACGGCCCGTCCCAGACCACCACGGCCCGTCCAAGCCCACCGCAGCTCACCACAGCCCGTCCCAGCCCACCACAGCCCGTCCCAGCCCACCACGGCCTGTCTGAGCCCACCACGGCCAGTCCCAGCACACCACAGCCCACACAGCTCGTCCCAGCCCACCACAGCCCGTCCCAGCCCACCATAGCCAGTCCCAGCCCACCACAGCCCGTCCAAGCCCACCACAGCTCGTGCCTGTCCATCCCAGCCCACCCACAGCCCGTCCCAGCCAACCAGAAGCAGTCCCAGCCCACCACAAACCCGTCCAAGCCCACCACAGGTCGTACCTGTCCATCCCAGCCCACCACAGCCCACCACAGCCCGTCCCAGCCAACCAGAGCCAGTCCCAGCCCACCACAACCCGTCCAAGCCCACCACAGGTCGTACCTGTCCATCCCAGCCCACCACAGCCCGTCCCAGCCCGTCCCAGGTCACCACAACCCACCACAGCAAGTCCCCGCCCAGCAGAGCCCGTCCCCGCCCAGCAGAGCCCGTCCCCGCCCAGCAGAGCTCGTCCCAGCCTGTCCCAGGCCTTCCCAGCCCACCACGGCCCGTCCCGGCCCACCACAGCCCGTCCCGGCCCAACACGGCGCACCACAACCCACCACAACTTGTCCCAGCACACCACAGCCCGTCCTAGCCCACCACAGCCCGTCACAGCTTGTCACAGCTCGTGCCAACCCGTCCCAGCCCGTGCCAACCCGTCCCAGCCCGTCCAAGCCCACCAAAGCCCGTCCCAGCCCAGCACAGCTCGTCCCGGCCCACCACGGCCCGTCCCAGCCCACCACAGCCCGTTCCATCCCACCACAGACCGTCGCAGCTCACCACAGAAAGTCCCATCCCGTCCCGGCCCACCACGGCCCGTCCCAGCCCCACCACAGCCTGTTCCAGCCCACCACAGACCGTCACAGCTCACCACAGAAAGTCCCAGCCCGTCCCAGCCAACCACAACCCGTCACCGCCCACCACAGCCCTTCCAAGGCGTCCCAGCCCGTCCCAGCCAACCACAACCAACCACAGCCCATCCCCGTCCCACCACAGCCCCTTTCCAGCCCACCGCAGCCTGTCCCAGCCCACCATGGCACACCACAGCCCACCACAGCCCGTCCCAGCCCACCATGGCTTACCACGGCCCACCACAGCCTGTCACAGCCCATCCCAGACCGCCACAGCCCGTCCCAGCCCACCACAGGCCACCACAGCCCGTCCCAGCTCACCACAGCCCGTCCCAGCCCACCAGAGCCTGTCCCGGCCCACCACAGCTTGTCCCAGCTCATACCAGCCGACCACAGCCCGTCACAGCCCGTCACAGCCACCACAGACCGTCCCAGCACACCACAGCCCGTCGCGGGCCTACCAGAACCCGTCCCTGACCACCACAGCAGGTCCAAGCCCACCACAGCCCGTCCCAGCCCACCACAGCCTGTCCCAACCCACCAAAGCCCATTCCAGCCCTTCCCAACCCACCACAGCCGGTTTGAGACCACCAGAGCCCGTCCCTAGCCCACCACAGCTAGTCCCCGCCCACCAGATCCCGTCCCCGCCCACCACAGCCCGTCCCAGCTCGTCCCAGCCCGTCCCAGGCCTTCCCAGCCCACCACAGCCTGTCTCGACCCACCACGGCCCGTCCCAGCCCTCCACAGACCACCACAGTTCGTCCCAGCCCGCCACAACCAGTCCCAGCCCGCCACAACCCGTCCCAGCTCGCCACAGCCCGTCCCAGCTCAGCACGGCCCGTCCCGGCCCACCACGGCCCGTCCCATCCCACCACAGCCCGTCCCAGCCCAGCACAGCCCGTCGAAGCCCACCACAGCCCGTACCTGCCCACAACAGCTTCTCTCAACCCACCACAGCCCACCACAGCCTGTCCCGGCCCACCACAGCCCGTCCCGGCCGACACAGCCCATCCCAGACGACCACAGCCCGTCCCAGGCAACCACAGCCCGTGCCAGCCCGTCCAGCCCGTCCCAGCCCGCCACAGCCTATCTAAGCCCGTCCCCGCCCACTACAGCCCATCCCAGCCCACCAGAGCTTGTCCCAGCCCACCACAGCCCGTCCCAGCCCACCGCAGCCTGTCCCAGCCTGTCGCAACCCACCACAGCCCGTTCCAGCCCACCACAGCCCATCCCAGCACACCACGGCCCCGTCCCCGCCCACCACGGGCCCGTCCCCGCTCACCACGGCCCACCTCACCCCAGCAGAGCCTGTCCCAGCCCACCACAGCCCGTCCCAGCCCGCCAAAGCCCCTCCCAGACCGTCCCCAGCCCACCACAGCCCGTCCCAGCCCACCACAGCCCGTCCCAGCCCACCACAGCCCGTCCCAGCCTGTCCCACCCAACCAGAGCCCATCCCAGCCCACCACAGCCCGTCCCAGCCCGTCTCAGCTCACCACAACCACCACAGCCCGTCCAAGCCCACCACAGCCCACCATAGCCCGTCCCCGACCATTACAGCCCGTCCCGGCCCACCACAGCACATCCCAGCCCACCACAGCCCGTCCCAGCCCACCACAGCCCGTCCCAGACTTACCAGTGTCCGTCCCAGCCCACCACAGCCTGTCCCAGCCTTCCACAGCCCCATCCCAGCCCGCCACAGCTCGTCCCAGCCCACCACAGCCCGTCCCAGCCCACCACAGCCCGTCCCAGCCCGTCTCAGCTCACCACAACCCACCACAGCCCGTCCAAGCCCACCACAGCCCACCATAGCCCGTCCCCGACCATTACAGCCCGTCCCGGCCCACCACAGCACATCCCAGCCCACCACAGCCCGTTCCAGCCCACCACAGCCCGTCCCAGACTTACCAGTGTCCGTCCCAGCCCACCACAGCTCGTCCCAGCCTTCCACAGCCCATCCCAGCCCACCACAGCTCGTCCCAGCCCACCACAGCCCGTCCCAGCCCACCACAGCCCGTCCCAGCCCTTCTCAGCTCACCACATACCCACCACAGCCCGTCCAAGCCCACCACATCCCACAATAGCCCGTCACCGACCATTACAGCCCGTACCCACCCACCACAGCACAACCCAGCCCACCACAGCCCGTCCCAGCCCACCACAGCCCGTCCCAGACTTACCAGTGTCCGTCCCAGCCCACCACAGCTCGTCCCAGCCATCCACAGCCCATCCCAGCCCACCACAGCCCGTCCCAGCCCACCACAGCCCGTCCCAGCCCGTCCCAGCCCGTACTAGCCACCGCAGTCCGTGCCAGCCAGTCCCAGCCCACCGCATCCCGTCCCAGCTCGTCCCAGCCCACCACAGCCCGTCCCCAGCCCACCGCAGCCCTGTCCCAGCCTGTCGCAACCCACCACAGCCCGTTCCAGCCCGTCCCAGCCCATCCCAGCACACCACGGCCCCGTCCCGCCCGCCCACCACGGCCCGTCCCCGCTCACCACGG
The DNA here is from genome assembly GCF_023638135.1 of Falco biarmicus. Classification (NCBI taxonomy): domain Eukaryota; kingdom Metazoa; phylum Chordata; class Aves; order Falconiformes; family Falconidae; genus Falco; species Falco biarmicus. The sequence goes on along the minus strand of NW_026611851.1, from coordinate 2,239,155 downwards.
CCCACCTCACCCCAGCAGAGCCTGTCCCAGCCCACCACAGCCCGTCCCAGCCCGCCAAAGCCCCTCCCAGACCGTCCCAGCCCACCACCAGCCCGTCCCAGCCCACCACAGCCCGTCCCAGCCCACCACAGCCCGTCCCAGCCTGTCCCACCCCACCAGAGCCCATCCCAGCCCACCACAGCCCGTCCCAGCCCGTCTCAGCTCACCACAACCCACCACAGCCCGTCCAAGCCCACCACAGCCCACCATAGCCCGTCCCCGACCATTACAGCCCGTCCCGGCCCCACCACAGCACATCCCAGCCCACCACAGCCCGTCCCAGCCCACCACAGCCCGTCCCAGACTTACCCAGTGTCCGTCCCAGCCCACCACAGCTCGTCCCAGCCTTCCACAGCCCATCCCAGCCCGCCACAGCTCGTCCCAGCCCACCCACAGCCCCGTCCCAGCCCACCACAGCCCGTCCCAGCCCGTCTCAGCTCACCACAACCCACCACAGCCCCGTCCAAGCCCACCACAGCCCACCCATAGCCCGTCCCCGACCATTACAGCCCGTCCCGGCCCACCACAGCACATCCCAGCCCACCACAGCCCGTCCCAGCCCACCACAGCCCGTCCCAGACTTACCAGTGTCCGTCCCAGCCCACCACAGCTCGTCCCAGCCTTCCACAGCCCATCCCAGCCCACCACAGCTCGTCCCAGCCCACCACAGCCCGTCCCAGCCCACCACAGCCCGTCCCAGCCCTTCTCAGCTCACCACAACCCACCACAGCCCGTCCAAGCCCACCACATCCCACAATAGCCCGTCACCGACCATTACAGCCCGTACCCGCCCACCACAGCACAACCCAGCCCACCACAGCCCGTCCCAGCCCACCACAGCCCGTCCCAGACTTACCAGTGTCCGTCCCAGCCCACCACAGCTCGTCCCAGCCATCCACAGCCCATCCCAGCCCACCACAGCCCGTCCCAGCCCACCACAGCCCGTCCCAGCCCGTCCCAGCCCGTACTAGCCCACCGCAGTCCGTGCCAGCCAGTCCCAGCCCACCGCATCCCGTCCCAGCTCGTCCCAGCCCTCCACAGCCTGTCCCAGCCCACCACAGCCCGTCCCAGACTCACCAGAGTCCGTCCCAGCCCACCACAGCCCGTCCCAGCCCACCACAGCCCACCAGAGCACATCCCAGCCCACCACAATCTGTCCCAGCCCACCACAGCCCACCACAGCCCGTCCTAGCTTACCACACCCCACCACAGCCCTTCTCAGCTCACCAAAACCTGCCACGGTCCGTCCCCGCCCACTAAAGCCCGTCCCCGGCCACCACGGCCCGTCCCGGCCCACGAGGGCCCGTCCCGGCCCACGACGGCCCGTCCCAGCACGTGTCAGCGCGTACTAGCCCACCGCAGCCCGTGCCAGCCCGTCCCAGCAAACCGCAGCCCGTCCCAGCCTGTCCCAGCCCACCACAGCCCATCCCAGACCACCACAGCCCGTCCCAGGCAACCACAGCCCGTCCCAGCCCGCCACAGCCTGTCCCAGCCCGTCCGAGCCCACTACAGCCCATCCCAGCCCACCAGAGCTTGTCCCAGCCCACCACAGCCCGTGCCAGCCCACCACAGCCCGTCCCGGCCCACCGGAGCCTGTCCCAGCCTGTCGCAGCCCACCACAGCCCGTTCCAGCCCGTCCCAGCCCATCCCAGCACACCACGGCCCGTCCCCACCCACCATGGCCCGTCCCCGCCCACCACGGCCCGTCCCCGCCCACCATGGCCCGTCCCAGCCCACCTAGGCCCACCTCACCCCAGCAGAGCCTGTCCCAGCCCACCACAGCCTGTCCCAGCCCACCACAGCCCCTCCGAGACCGTCCCAGCCCACCACAGCTTGTCCCAGCCCACCACAGACCGTCCCCGCCCACCACAGCCCGTTCCCGCCCACCACAACTTCTCTCCGCCCACTACGGCCTGTCCCGGCCCACCACGGCCCGTCCCATCCCACCACAGCCCGTCCCAGCCCAGCACAGCCCGTCGAAGCCCACCACAGCCCGTACCCGCCCACAACAGCTTCTCTCAACCCACCACAGCCCACCACAGCCTGTCCCGGCCCACCACAGCCCGTCCCGGCCCACCACAGCCCGTCTCAGCCCACCATAGCCCGTCCCAGGCAATCGCAGCCCGTCCCAGCCCACCGCAGCCCACCACAGACCGTCCCAGCCCACCAGAGCCAGTCCAGCTTACCACCGCCCACCACAGCCCTTCCCAGGTCACCACAGTCCACCACATCCCACCAAAGCCCATTACAGCTTACCACAGCCCACCGCAGCCCACCACAGCCCGTACCAGCCCGTCCCAGCCCTTCCCAGCACACCATGGCCCGTCCCCGCCCACTACGGCCCGTCCCCGCCTACCACGGCCCACCTCAGCCCAGCAGTGCCTGTCCCAGCCCACCGCAGCCCGTCCAAGCCCACCACAGCCCGTCCCAGCCCACCAGAGCCCTGTCTCAAGCTCACCAAAACACGCCACAGCCCACCACAGCCAGTCCCAGCCCACCACAGCCCGTCCCAGCACTTCCCAGCCCACCACAGCCCGTCCCAGCCCGTCCCAGCCCACCACAGCCCGGCCCAGACCACCCCAGCCCACCACAGCCCGGCCCGGCCCATCACAGCTCGTCCCAGACCATCACAGCCTGTGACAGCCCACCACTGCCCGTCTCAGCCCACCACGGCCCGTCCCAGATTACCACGGACCGTCCCGGCCCACCACTGCCCGTCCCGGCCCACCACGGCCCGTCCTGGCCCACCATGGCCTGTCCCGGCCCAGCACGGCCCGTCCTGGCCCACCACGGCCCGTCCCGGCCCACCACGGCCCGTTCCAGCCCACCACGGCCCGTCCCAGCCCACCACAGCCCACCGCAGCCCGTCCCAACCCACCGCAACCCGTCCCAGCCTGTTTCAGTCCACCACGGTTAACCACGGCCCATCCCAGCCCACCACGGCCAGTCCCAGCCCACCACGGCCCACCACGGCAGATCTCAACCCACCACAGCCTGTCCAAGCCCACCACAGCCCTCCAAAGCTCTCCACAGCCCGTCCCAACCCACCACAGCCTGTCTCAGCTCACCGCAGCCCGCCACGGCCCACCACAGCCCACCAAAGACCACCACGGCCCGTCCCAGCCAACCGCAACCCACCACAGCCCGTGCCAGCCACCACAGCCCACCACAGCTTGTCCCAGCCCACCACAGCCCACCACTGCCCACCACAGCCCGTCCCAGCTCACCACAGCCTCTCACAGCCCACCACAGCCTGCCAAAATCCACCACAGCCTACCACAGCCCGACCAAGCCCGTCCCAGCCCACCACAGCCCATCCCAGACCACCACAGCTCGTCCCAGCCCGTCCCAGACCACCACAGCCCTTCCCTGCTCACCACAGCCCGTCCCCACCGACCACAGCCCGTCCCGGCCCACCACTGCCCGTCCCATCCCACCACAGCCTGTCCCAGTCCACCACAGCCTGTTCCGGCCCACCACAGCCCGGTCCGGCCCAATAGAGCGCACCACAACCCACCACAACTTGTCCCAGCACACCAGAGCCCGTCCTAGCCCACCACAGCCCATCCCAGCCCACCACAGCCGGTCCCAGCCCACCACGGCCCATCCCAGCCCACCACAGCCCGTCCCACCCCTTCCCAGCCCACCACAGCCCGGCCCGGCCCACCACAGCCCGTCCCAGCCCACCACAACCCGTCCCAGCCCACAACAGCCCGTCCCAGCCCACCACAGCCCGTCACAGCTCGTTCCAGCCCATCACCGGCCGTCACAGCCAAGCACTGCCCGTCCCAGATTACAACGGACCGTCCCAGATTACAACGGACCGTCCCTGCCCACCAATGCCCGTCCTGGCCCACCACGGCCCACCACGGCAGATCTCAACCCACCACAGCCTGTCCAAGCCCACCACAGCCCTCCACAGCTCTCCACAGCCCGTCCCAACCCCCCACAGCCTGTCTCAGCTCACCACAACCCACCACAGCGCACCAGAGCCCGTCCCAACCCACCACAGCCCGGCCCAGTCCACCACAACTTGTCCAAGCCCACCACAGTCCGTCGCAGCACACCACAGCCTACCACAGCTCGTCCCAGCCCACCACGGCCCGTCCCGGTCCACCACGGCCGGTCCCAGCTCACCACGGCCCGTCCCGGCCCACCACAGCCCGTCCCGGACAACCACAGCCCGTCCCAGCTCACCACAGCCCGTCCCAACCCACCACAGCTCGTCCCGGCCCACCAGAGCCCGTCGCGGCTTACCACCACCCGTCCCGGCCCACCACGGTCCGTCCCGGCCCGCCACGGCCCGTCCCGGCCCACCTCGGCCCGTCCCGGCCCGTCCCAGCCCACCACAGCCCGTCCCAGTTCACCACATCTTGTCCCAGCCCGTCCCAGCCCACCACAGCCCATTCCAGACCACCAGAGCCCGTCCCTGCCCACCACAGCCCATCCCCGTCACCCACATCCCGTCCCAGCCCACCACAGCCCGTCCCAGCCCACCACAGCCCACCACAGACCGTCCCAGCCCACCACAGCCCGTCCCAGCCCACCACGGCCCGTCCCGGCCCACCACAGCCCGTCCCAGCCCACCACGGCCCACCTCAGCCCACCACAGCGTGTCCCAGCACACCACAGCCCGTCCCAGCCCACCACAGCCCGTCCCAGCCCACCACAGCCCGTCCCAGGCCACCACAGCCCGTACCAGCCCACCACAGTCAACTACACGCCGCCCCAGCACGTCCCAGCCCACCACAGCCCACTACAGACCGCCCCAGCACGTCCCAGCACGTCCCAGCCCGTCCCAGCTCGTCCCAGCCCACCACAGCCCACTACAGCTCGTCCCAACACGTCCCAGCCCGTCCCAGCACACCACAGCCCGTTCCAGCCCACAGCAGCCCGTCCCAGCCCACCACAGCCCGTCCCAGCCCACCACAGCCCGTCCCAGCCCACCACAGCCCGTCCTAGCCCGTCCCAGACCACCACAGCCCGTTCCAGCCCACCACAGCTTGTCCTAGCCCGTCCCAGCCCACCACAGCCCACCACAGCCCGTCCCAGCCCACCACAGGCCACCACAGCCCACCACAGCCCGTCCCAGCCCACCACAGACCGTCCCAGCCCGCCACAGCCCACCACAGCCCGTCCCAGCCCACCGCAGCCCATCCCAGCCCACAGCAGCCCGTCCCAGCCCACAGCAGCCCGTCCCAGCCCACCACAGACCGTCCCAGCCCGCCACAGCCCACCACAGCCCGTCCCAGCCCGTCCCAGCCCACCGCAGCCCGTCCCAGCCCACCGCAGCCCACCACAGGTCACCACAGCGCACCACAGCCCGTCCCGGCTAACCTGTTTCAGCCCACCACGGCTAACCACGGCCCTTCCCGGCCCACCACGGCCCACCACGGCCCGACATGGCCCACCACAGCACACCACGGCCCACCACAGCCTGTCCCAGCTAAACACGGCGCACCACAGCCCACCACGGCCCGTCCCGACCCACCACGGCCCACCACAGCTCGTCCCAGCCCACCACAGCCCGTCCCAGTCCACCACAGCCCGTCCCAGCCCACCACAGCTCGTCCCAGCCCGTCCCAGCCCACCACACCCACCACAACTCATCCCAGCCCATTCCAGCACACCACAGCCCGTCCCAGTGCACCACAGACCACCACAGCCCATCCCAGCCCACCACAGCCCGTTCTAGCCCGTCCCAGCCCACCACAGGCCACCACAGCCCGTCCCAGCACATCGTAGCCCGTCCCAGCCCACCGCAGCCCGTCCCAGCTTGTCCCGGCTCACCGCAGCCCATCCCAGCCCACCGCAGCCCGTCCCAGCCTATCCCGGCCCACCGCAGCCCATCCCAGCCCAGCCAGGCCTGTTCCAGCCCACCACAGCCCGTCACAGTCGTCCCGGCCAACCGCAGCCCGTCCCAGCCCGTCCCGGCCCACCGCAGCCCATCCCAGCCTTTCCCAGCCCACCGCAGCCTGTCCCGGCCCACCACAGCCCGTCCCAGCCCACCACAGCCCACCACAGCCTGCTGCACCTTACCACAGCCCTTACCAGGCCACCACAGCCCGTCCCAGCCCACCACAGCCCGTCCCAGCTCGTCCCAGCCCATCCCAGCCCACCACAGCCCACCACAGCCCACCACTGCTGGTCACAGCCCACCACAGCTCGTCACAGCCCACCACAGCCTGTCCCAGTCCATCCCAGCCCACCGCAGCCCGCCCCAGCCCACCGCAGCCCGTCCCAGCCCACCGCAGCCCGTCCCAGCCCACCGCAGCCCGTCCAAGCCTACCACAGCTCACCGCAGAGCGTCGCAGCTCACCGCAGCTCACCGCAGCCCTTCGCAGCTCACCGCAGCCCGTCGCAGCCCACCGCAGCCCATCCCCGCCCACCGCAGCCCGCCCTCGCCCACCACAGCCCGTCCCAGCCCACCACAGCACATCCCAGCCCACCGCAGCCCGTCCCAGCCCACCACAGCACATCCCAGCCCACCACAGCCCGTCCCAGCCCACCACAGCCCGTCCCAGCCCGTACTAGCCCACCGCAGTCTCTGCCAGCCAGTCCCAGCCCACCGCATCCCGTCCCAGCTCGTCCCAGCCCACCACAGCCCGTCCCAGCCCACCGCAGCCCGTTCCAGAGCGTCCCAGCCCACCACAGCCCGTCCAAACCCGTTCCAGCACACTACAGCCAGTCCCAGCCCATCACAACTCGTCCCAGCCCACTACAGACCGTCCCAGCCCACCAAAACCCCTCCCAGCCCACCACAGCACCCACAGCCCGTCCCAGCTCGTCCCAGGCCACCACAGCCCGTCCCAGCCCACCGCAGCCCGTCTTAGCCTGTCCCAGCCCACCACAGCCCGTCCTAGCTTATCCCAGCCCACCACAGCCCGTCCAAGCCCACCACAGCCCATCCCAGCCCACCACAGCCCGTCCCAGCCCGTGTAAGACCGTACCAGCCAACCACAGCCCGTGCCAGAACGTCCCAGCCAACCGCAGCCCGTCCCAGCTCATCCCAACCCACCACAGCACGTCCCACCCACTCCCAACCCACCATAGCCCGTCCCAGCCCACCACAGCCCGTCCCAGCCTACCATGGCCCACCTCAGCCCAGCAGAGCCCGTCCCAACCCACCACAGCCCGTCCCAGCCCACCACAGCCCGTATCAGACCGTCCCAGTGCACCTCTGCCCGTCCCAGCACACCACAGCCCGTCCCAGCCCACCACAGCCCGTCCCAGCCCGTCTCACCTCACCGCAACCCACCACAGCCCGTCCCAGCCCACCACAGCTCACACCAGCCCGTCCCCGAACATTACAGCTCGTCCCCGCCCACCACAGCACATCCCAGCCCACCACAGCCCGTCCCAGCCCACCACAGCCCGTCCCAGACTCACCAGAGTCCGTCCCAGCCCACCACAGCCCGTCCCAGCCCACCACAGACCACCAGAGCACATCCCAGCCCACCACAATTTGTCCCAGCCCACCACACCCCACCACAGCCCTTCTCAGCTCACCAAAAACCGCCACGGTCCGTCCCCGCCCACCAAAGCCCATACCCGCCCACCACGGCCCGTCCCAGCCTGTCCCAGCCCACCACAGCCCATCCCAGACCACCACAGCCCGTCCCAGCCCACCACAGCCCGTCCCAGGCAACCACAGCCCGTCCCAGCCCGTCCCAGCCCGCCACAGCCCGTCACAGCCTGTCACAGCCCACCACAGCCCGTCCCGGCCCATCACGGCCCACGACTGCCCATCACGGCCCACCACGGCCTGTCCCCGCCCACCACGGCCCGTCCCGGCCCACCACAGCTTATCCCAGCCCACCACAGCCTGTCCCCACCCACCACAGCCCGTCCCCCACCCACCACAGCCCGACCCAGCCCACCACAGCCCGTTCCAGCCCACTAGAGCCCGTCCCAGCCCACTACAGCCCGTCCCAGCCCACCACAGCCCCACCCAGCCCATCACAGGCCACTACAGCACACCACAGCCTACCGCAGACCACCACAGCCCCGTCCCACCCCGTCACAGCTCGTACCAGCCCGACACAGCGCACCACAGCCCGACTCAGCTCACCACAGCCTGTCCCAGCCCACCACGGCCCACCACAGCCCGTCCCAGCCAAACACAGTCCGTCCCAGCCCGTCCCAGCCCGTCCCAGCCCACCACACTCACCACAACTCGTCCCAGACCGATCCAGCCCACCACAGCCCATGCAAGCCCACCACAGCCCGTCCCATCCCACCACAGCCCTTCCCAGCCCCCCAAAGCCCACCACTGCCCCTCCCAGCCCTACACAGGCCCGTCCCAGCTCGTCCCATCCCACCACAGTGTTTCCAAGTCCGTCCCAGCCCACCAGAGCCCGTCCCAGCGCTCCACAGCCCACCAGAGCCTGTCCCGGCCCACCACGGCCCATCACAGCCCGTCTCAGCTCATCACAGCCCGTCCCAGCCCACCGCAGCCCGTCCCAGCCCACCACAACCAATGACAGCCCGTCCCCGCCCACCACAGCCCGTCCCCGTCCCACCACAGCCCGTTCCAGCCCATCCCAGCCCACCACAGACCGTCCCAGCCCACCACAGCTTGTCCCAGCTCATCCCAGCCAACCACAGCCCACCGCAGCCCACTACATACCGTCCAAGCCCGTCCCAACCCGTCTCAGCACGTGCCAGCCTGTCCCAGCAAACCAAAGTCCATTCCAGACCACAAAAGCCCGTCCCTGCCCACCACAGCCCGTCCCCGTCCACCACGGCCCGTCCCAGCCCACCACGGCCCGTCCCAGTCCACCACGGCCCGTCCCAGCCCACCACGGCCCGTCCCAGCCCACCACAGACCACCGCAGCCCACTACAGACCGTCCCAGCACGTCCCAACCCGTCTCAGCACGTGCCAGCCTGTCCCAGCCCACCACAGCCCACTCCAGACCACCAAAGCCCGTCCCTGCCCACCAGAGCCCGTCCCCGCCCACCACAGCCTGTCCCAGCCCACCACAGCCCGTCCCAGCCCACCACAGCCCGTCCCAGCCCACCACAGCTGGTCACAGCCCACCACAGCCTATCCTAGCCCATCCCAGCCCACGACAGCCCGTCACAGCCCGTCACAGCTTGTCCCAGACCACCACAGCCCGTCCCAACCCACCACATCAAGTACCAGTCCGTCCCAGCCCACCACGGCCTGTCCCAGCCCACCACAGCGCGTCCCAGCCCACCACAGCCCGTCCCAGCCCGTCCCAACCCACCACAGCCTGTCCCAGCCCACCACAGCCCGTCCCAGCCCACCACAGCCCGTCCCAGCCCACCACAGCCCGTCCCAGCCCACCACAGCTTTTTCCACACCACCGGAGCCCGTCCCAGCCCACCACAGCCCGTCCAAGCCCACCACAGCCCGTGCCAGCCCGTCCCAGTCCGTGCCAGCTCGTTCCATCCCATGCCAGCTCGTCCCAGCCCGTGCCAGCCTGTCCCAGCCCGTGCCAGCCCGTCCCAGCCCACCACAGCCCACCACAGCATGTCCCAGGCAACCACTGACCGCCACAGCCCGTCCCAGCAAACCACAGCCCCACCACGGCCCGTCCCAGCCCACCACAGCCCGTCCCAGCCCACCACAGCCCGTCCCAGCCCGTCCCAACCCACCACAGCCTCTCCCAGCCCACCGCAGCCCGTCCCAGCCCACCGCAGCCCGTCCTAGCCCACCGAAACCCGTCCCAGCCCACCACAGCCCACCACAGGTCACCACAGCTCACCACCGGTCACCACAGCCCAGCACAGATCACCACAGCCTGTTTCAGCCCACCACGGCAAACCACGGCCCGTCCCAGCCCACCACGGCCCGCCATGGCCCACCACAGCTCATCCCAGATAAACACGGCGCACCACAGCCCACCACGGCCCGTCCCGGCCCACCACAGCTCATCCCAGATAAACACGGCGCACCACAGCCCACCACGGCCCGGCCCGGCCCACCACAGCCCACCACAGCACACCACAGCCCACCACAGCCCATCACAGCCCACCACAGCCCGTCCCAGCCCACCACAGACCGTCCCAGCCCACCACTGCCCGTCCCAGCCAAACACTGCCCGTCCCAGCCCGTCCAAGCCCGTCCCAGCCCGTCCCAACCCACCAAAGCCCGTCCCAGCACACCACAGCCCACCACAGTCCGTCCCAGCTTACCACAGCCCACCACAGCCCGTCCCAGCCCACCACAGCCCGTCCCAGCCCACCACTGCCCGTCCCAGCCCACCACTGCCCGTCCCAGCCCGTCCCAGCCGGTCCCAACCCCCCACATCCCGTCCCAGCCCACCAGAGCCCGTCCCAGCTTGTCACAGCCCACCACAGACCGTCCCAGCCCACCACAGCCCGTCCCAGCCCCTCCCAGCCCGTCTCAGCCCACCACAGCCTGTCCCAGCCTGTCCCAGCTCATCCAAGCCTGTCCCAGACCCCCAGAGCCCGTCGCAGCCCACCACAGCCCGTCACAGCCCGTCCCAGCTCTCCACAACCCACCGCAGCCCGTCCCAGCCCACCACAGCCCGTCACAGCCCACCACGGCTCATGAAAGCCCACCACAGCCCACCACGGCCCACCACAGCCCGTCCCAGCCCACCACAAGCCGTCCTAGCCCACCACAGACCTCCAGAGCCCGTCTCAGCTCACCACAGCCTATCCCAGCCCGCCACGGCCCCCCACAGCACACCACGGCCCACCGCAGCCTATCCAAACCCATCCCAGCCCACCACGGCCCGTCCCAGCCCACCACGGCCCGTCTCAGCCCACCACGGCCCGTCTCAGCCCACCACGGCCCGTCTCAGCTCATCACAACCCGTCCCAGAAGACCACAGCCCGTCCCAGCCCACCACAGCCCACCACAGCCCGTCCGAGCCCACCAGAGCCCGTCCCAGCCCACCACAGCCCGTCCCAGCCCACAACAGCCCGTCCCAGCCTGTTTCAGCCCACCACGGCTAACCACGGCCTGTCCCGGCCCACCACGGCCAACCACGGCCCACCATGGCCCACCACGGCCCTTCCCAGTCCACCACAGCCCACCACAGCCTGTCCCAGCCCACCACGGCCCGTCCCAGCCCACCACGGCCCGTCCCAGCCCACCACGGCCCATCACAGCCCACCACAGTTCACCACAGCCCGTCCTAGCCCAGCACGGCCCGTCCCAGCCCACCACGGACCACCACGGACCATCTCAGCCCACCACAGCCTGTCCAAGCCCAGCACAGCCCTCCACAACCCTCCACAGCCCGTCCCAACCCTCCACAGCTCATCCCAGCCTACCACAGCCCGTCGCAGCCCAACACAGCTTATCCCAGCCCACCGCAGCCCGTCCCAGCCCACCGCAGCCCGTCCTAGCCCACCGAAACCCGTCCCAGCCCACCGCAACCCGTCCCAGCCCACCACAGTCCACCACAGGTCACCACAGCTAACCACCGGTCACCACAGCCCACCACAGGTCACCACAGCCTGTTTCAGTCCACCACGGTAAACGACAGCCCTTCCCAGCCCACCACACCCCACCGCAGCCCGTCCCAGCCCACCACAGCCCGTCCCAGCCCACCACGGCCCACGAAAGCCCACCACAGCCCACCACAGCCCACCACGGCCCACCACAGCCCGTCCCAGCCCACCACAAGCCGTCCCAGCCCACCACAACCCTACAGAGCCCGTCTCAGCTCACCACAGCCTATCCCAGCCCACCATGGCCCACCACAGCACACCACGGCCCACCGCAGCCTATCCCAACCCGTCCCAGCCCACCACGGCCCGTCCCAGCCCACCACGGCCCGTCCCAGCCCGTCCCAGCCCACGACAGCCCGTCCCATCCCACCACAGCCCGTCCCAGCCCACCAGAGCCCACCAGAGCCCACCACAGCCCGTCCCAGCCCACCACAGCCCGTCCCAGCCCGTCCCAGACCACCACAGCCTCTCACAGCACACCACAGCCCGTAACAGCCCACCACAGCAAGTACCAGCCCGTCCCAGCCCACCACGGCCCGTCTCAGCCCACCACGGCCCGTCTCAGCCCACCACGGCCCGTCTCAGCTCACCACAACCCGTCCCAGACGACCACAGCCCGTCCCAGCCCACCACAGCCCACCACAGCCCGTCCCAGCCCACCACAACCCGTCCCAGCCCGTCACAGCCCGTCCCAGCCCACCACAGCCCGTCCCAGCCCACCAGAGCCCGTCCCAGCCTGTTTCAGCCCACCACGGCTAACCACGGCCTGTCCCGGCCCACCACGGCCAACCACGGCCCACCATGGCCCACCACAGCACACCACGGCCCTTCCCAGTCCACCACAGCCCACCACAGCCTGTCCCAGCCAACCACGGCCCGTCCCAGCCCACCACGGCCCGTCCCAGCCCACCACGGCTCGTCCCAGCCCACCACGGCCCATCACAGCCCACCACAGTTCATCACAGCCCGTCCTAGCCCAGCACGGCCCGTCCCAGCCCATCACGGACCACCACGGCCCATGTCAGCCCACCACAGCCTGTCCAAGCCCAGCACAGCCCTCCACAACCCTCCACAGCACGTCCCAACCCTCCACAGCTCATCCCAGCCTACCACAGCCCGTCGCAGCCCAACACAGCTTATCCCAGCCCACCGCAGCCCGTCCCAGCCCACCGCAGCCCGTCCTAGCCCACCGAAACCCGTCCCAGCCCACCGCAACCCGTCCCAGCCCACCACAGCCCACCACAGGTCACCACAGCCCACCACCGGTCACCACAGCCCACCACAGGTCACCACAGCCTGTTTCAGCCCACCACGGCAAATCACGGCCCGTCCCAGCCCAGCACGGCCCGCCATGGCCCACCACAGCTCGTCCCAGATAAACACGGCGCACCACAGCCCACCACGGCCCGTCCCGGCCCACCACAGCCCGTCCCAGCACACCACAGCCCACCACAGCCCATCACAGCCCACCACAGCCCGTCCCAGCTTACCACAGCCCACCACAGACCATCCTAGCCCACCACAGCCCGTCCCAGCCCACCACTGCCCGTCCCAGCCCATCACAGCCCACCAGAGCCCGTCCCAGCTCACCACAGCCCACCACAGCCCGTCCCAGACCACAAGAGCTCGTCCCAGCCCACCACTAACCCACCAAAGCCCGTCCCCGCCCACCACAGCCCGTCCCAGCTTACCAAAGCTCACCACAGCCCATCGCAGCCCACCACAACCCGTCCTAGCCCACCACAGCCCGTCCAAGGCCATCCCAGCCCACCACAGCCCGTCCCAGCCCACCACAGCCCGTCCCAGCCCACCACAACCCGTCCCAGCCTGTCCCAGCTCGTCCCAGCCCGTCCCAGACCACCAGAGCCCGTCCCAGCCAACCACAGGCCGTCACAGCCCATCCCAGCCCTCCACAAACCACCACAGCTCGTCCCAGCCCACCAGAGCTCGTCCCAGCCAACCACAGGCCGTCACAGCCCATCCCAGCTCTCCACAACCTACCACAGCTCGTCCCAGCACACCACAGACCGTCCCAGCCCGTCCCCGCCCACCACAGCCCGTCCCAGCCCACCGCAGCCCACCACAGCCCGTCCCAGCCCAACCCATTCCACCACGGCCCGTCCCAGCCCACCACGGCCCGTCCCAGCCCACCGCAGCCCACCACAGCCCGTCCCAGCCCAACCCATTCCACCACAGCCCGTCCCAGCCCACCACGGCCCGTCCCAGCCCACCGCGGCCCGTCCCAGCCAACCGCGGCCCGTCCAAGGCCACCACGGCCCACCACAGCCTGTCCCAGGCCACCACAGCCCGTCCCTACTCACCGCAGCCCACCACAGCCCGTCCCAGCCCACCACGACCCGTCCCAGCTTACCACGGCCCGTCCCAGCCCACCACGGCCCGTCCCAGCCCACCACAGCCCGTCCCAGCCCACCACGGCCGCCGCAGACCATCAGAGCCCGTCCCAGCCCACGACAATCCCGTCCCAGCCCACTATAGCCCGTCCCAGCCAAACCACAACCCGTTCTAGCTCACCACAACCCACCACAGCGCACCATAGCCCACCACAGCCCACCACAGCGCACCAGAGTCTGTCCCGGCCCACCAGAGCCTGTCCCAGCCAACCACAGCCCGTCCCAGCCCACCGCAGCCCATTCCAGACCACCAGAGCCCTTCCCAGTTCACCACAGCATGTCCCAGCACACCACAGCCCACCACAGCCCGTCCAATTTCACCACAGACCGTCTCAGCTCACCACAACCCACCACAGCCCGTCCCAGACCACCACAGCCCACCACAGCCCGTCGCAGCCCACCACAGCCCGTCTCAGCCCACCAGAGCCCGTCCCAGCTTACCACAGCCCACCACAGCCCGTCTCAGCTCACCACAACCCACCACAGCACACCACAGCCCACCACAGTGCACCAGAGCCCGTCCCGGCCCACCAGAGCCCGTCCCAGCCTACCACAGCCCGTCCCGGCCCACCAGATCCCATCCTAGCCTGTGCCAGCTCACCACAACCCACCACAGCCCGTCCCAGCCCACCACTGCCCGTCCCAGCCCGTCCCAGCCCGTCCCAACCCACCAAAGCCCGTCCCAGCACACCACAGCCCACCACAGCCCATCACAGCCCACCAGAGCCCGTCCCAGCTCACCACAGCCCACCACAGCCCGTCCCAGACCACAAGAGCTCGTCCCAGCCCACCACTAACCCACCAAAGCCCGTCCCCCGCCCACCACAGCCCGTCCAAGGCCATCCCAGCCCACCACAGCCCGTCCCAGCCCACCACAACCCGTCCCAGCCCGTCCCAGCTCGTCCCAGCCCACCACAGCCCGTCCCAGCCCACCACAACCCGTCCCAGCCCGTCCCAGCCCGTCCCAGACCACGAGAGCCCGTCGCAGCCCACCACAGGCCGTCACAGCCCATCCCAGCTCTCCACAACCTACCACAGCTCGTCCCAGCACACCACAGACCGTCCCAGCCCGTCCCCGCCCACCACAGCCCGTCCCAGCCCACCGCAGCCCACCACAGCCCGTCCCTACTCACCGCAGCCCACCACAGCCCGTCCCAGCCCACCACGACCCGTCCCAGCTTACCACGGCCCGTCCCAGCCCACCACGGCCCGTCCCAGCCCACCACGGCCCGTCCCAGCCCACCACGGCCGCCGCAGACCATCAGAGCACGTCCCAGCCCACGACAATCCCGTCCCAGCCCCCTATAGCCCGTCCCAGCCAAACCACAACCCGTTCTAGCTCACCACAACCCACCACAGCGCACCATAGCCCACCACAGCCCGTCCCAGCTTACCAAAGCTCACCGCAGCCCGTCGCAGCCCACCACAACCCGTCCCAGCCCACCACAGCCCGTCCCCGCCCACCACAGCCCGTCCAAGGCCATCCCAGCCCACCACAGCCCGTCCCAGCCCACCACAACCCGTCCCAGCCCGTCCCAGCCCGTCCCAGCCCGTCCCAGACCACGAGAGCCCGTCGCAGCCCACCACAGGCCGTCACAGCCCATCCCAGCTCTCCACAACCTACCACAGCTCGTCCCAGCACACCACAGACCGTCCCAGCCCGTCCCCGCCCACCACAGCCCGTCCCAGCCCACCGCAGCCCACCACAGCCCGTCCCTACTCACCGCAGCCCACCACAGCCCGTCCCAGCCCACCACGACCCGTCCCAGCTTACCACGGCCCGTCCCAGCCCACCACGGCCCGTCCCAGCCCACCACGGCCCGTCCCAGCCCACCACGGCCGCCGCAGACCATCAGAGCCCGTCCCAGCCCACGACAATCCCGTCCCAGCCCACTATAGCCCGTCCCAGCCAAACCACAACCCGTTCTAGCTCACCACAACCCACCACAGCGCACCATAGCCCACCACAGCCCACACAGCGCACCAGAGTCTGTCCCAGCCCACCAGAGCCTGTCCCAGCCAACCACAGCCCGTCCCAGCCCACCGCAGCCCGTCCCAGCTTACCAAAGCTCACCGCAGCCCGTCGCAGCCCACCACAACCCGTCCCCGCCCACCACAGCCCGTCCAAGGCCATCCCAGCCCACCACAGCCCGTCCCAGCCCACCACAACCCGTCCCAGCCCGTCCCAGCCCGTCCCAGACCACGAGAGCCCGTCGCAGCCCACCACAGGCCGTCACAGCCCATCCCAGCTCTCCAGAACCTACCACAGCTCGTCCCAGCACACCACAGACCGTCCCAGCCCGTCCCCGCCCACCACAGCCCGTCCCAGCCCACCGCAGCCCACCACAGCCCGTCCCAGCCCAACCCATTCCACCACGGCCCGTCCCAGCCCACCACGGCCCGTCCCAGCCCACCGCAGCCCACCACAGCAAGTACCAGCCCGTCCCAGCCCACGACAGCCCGTCCCGGACCACCGCGGCCCGTCCCGGACCACCGCGGCCCACCAGGGCCCGGCCCGGCCCAGCACAGCCCGTCCCAGCCCACCTGTGTTAGGAAGAATATCTCACCTTCTTCATGTTGGCACCTCCTTTCCCTACGATGTTCTTGTGGAACTGTTTGCAGATGGGGACAGAAATAGAAAAGCTGTTTTCAACCTAAGGGAGAAAGGAAGGGAGAACTGAAGATTACACTGTCGTGGCAAGGGAGGCCCGACTTCAGGAGCTCTGATCACGGTTCACCACGGCCCGTCCCAGCCCACCACGCCCCACCACAGCCCATCCCTGCCCACCAAAGCCCGTCCCAGCACACCACAGACCATCCCAGCCCACCACACACCGTCCCAGCATGTCCCAGCCTGTCCCAACCCACCACAGCCTGTTCCAGACCACCACAGCCAGTCCCAGCCCACCACAGCCCGTCCCAGCCCACCACAGCCCGTCCCAGCCCAGCACGGCCCGTCCCGGCCCACCACGGCCCGTCCCAGCCCACCACGGCCCGTTCCAGACCACCACAGCCCGTCCCAGCCCGTCCCAGCCCGTCGCAGCCCACCCGGCCCGGCCCAGCCCACCACGGCGCACTACAGCCCGTCCCAGCCCTCCACAGCCCACCACAGCCCACTACAGCCCGTCCCAGCCCACCACAGCCCGTACCAGCCCACCACAGCCCACCACAGCCCGTCCCAGCCCGTCCCAGCTCATCCCAGCCCACCACAACCCACCACAGCTCGTCCCAGCACACCACAGCCTGTCCCAGCCCATCCCAGAACACCACAGCCCGTCCCAGCCCTTCCCAGCCCACCACGGCCCGTCCCAGCCCACCACAGCCCGTTCCAGCCCACCACAGACCGTCGCAGCTCACCACAGAAAGTCCCAGCCCGTCACAGAACACCACAACCCGTCACCGCCCACCACAGCCCTTCCAAGGCGTCCCAGCCCGTCCCAGCCCAACACAACAAACCACAGCCCGTCCCCGTCCAACCACAGCCTGTCCCAGCCCACCACAGCCCGTTCCAGCCCACCGCAGCCTGTCCCAGCCCACCATGGCACACCACAGCCCACCACAGCCCGTCCCAGCCCACCACAGCCGACCATGGCTTACCACGGCCCACCACAGCCTGTCCTAGCCCATCCCAGACCACCACAGCCCGTCCCAGCCCACCACTGGCCACCACAGCCCATCCCAGCTCACCACAGCCCGTCCCAGCTCACCACAGCCCGTCCCGGCCCACCACAGCTTGTCCCCGCTCATACCAGCTGACCACAGCCCGTCACAGCCCGTCCCAGCCCACCACATAAAGTACCAGCCCATAGAAGCCCACCACAGCCCGTCCCAGCCCACCAGAGCCCGGCCCGGCCCACCACAGCTTGTCCCAGCTCATCCCAGCCCACCACAGCCCGCCACAATCCGTCCCAGCCCACCACGGCCGGTCCCGGCCCGTCCCGGCCCACCACGGCCCGTCCCAGCCCACCACGGCCCATCCCAGCCCACCACGGCCCGTCCCAGCCCACCACGGCCCACCACAGCCTGTCCCAGCCCACCACAGCCCGTCCCTACTCACCGCAGCCCACCAGAGCCCGCCCCGAGCCACCACGGCCCGTCCCAGCCCACAACAGCCAGTCCCAGCTTGTCCCAGCCCACCACAGCCCGTACCAGCCCACCACAGCCCGTACCAGCCCACCACATCAAGTACCAGTCCGTCCTAGCCCACCACGGCCCGTCCCAGCCCACCACGGCCCGTCTCCGCTCACCACAGCACGTACCAGCCTGTCTCAGCCTACCACAGCCCGTCCCAGCATGTCCCAGCCCACCGCAGCCCGTCCCAGCCCACCGCAGCCCGTCCCAGCCCACCACAGCCGACCATGGCTTGCCACGGCCCACCACAGCCTGTCCCAGCCCATCCCAGACCACCACAGCCCGTCCCAGCCCACCACAGCCCATCCCGGCTCACCACAGCCCGTCCCAGCTCACCACAGCCCGTCCCGGCCCACCACAGCTTGTCCCCGCTCATACCAGCTGACCACAGCCCGTCACAGCCCGTCCCAGCCCACCACATAAAGTACCAGCCCATAGAAGCCCACCACAGCCCGTCCCAGCCCACCAGAGCCCGGCCCGGCCCACCACAGCTTGTCCCAGCTCATCCCAGCCCACCACAGCCCGCCACAATCCGTCCCAGCCTACCACGGCCCGGCCCGGCCCGTCCCGGCCCACCACGGCCCGTCCCAGGCCACCACGGCCCATCCCAGCCTACCACGGCCCGTCCCAGCCCACCACGGCACATCACAGCCCGTCCCAGCCCTCCACAGCACACCACAGCCCACTACAGCCCGTCCCAACCCACCACAGACCGTCCCAGCCCACCAAAGCCCACCACAACCCGTCCCAGCCTGTCCCAGCTCATCCCAGCCCACCACAGCCCACCACAGCCCGTCCCAGCCCACCACAGGCCACTACAGCACACCACAGGCCACTACAGCACACCACAGCCCGTCACAGCTCGTCCCAGCCCGTCACAGCTCGTCCCAGCCGGTCACAGCCCACCACAGCAGGTCCCAGGCCCCCACAGCCCACGACAGGCCGTCCCAGCCCACGACAGGCCGTCCCAGCCCACGACAGCCCGTCCCAGCCCACGACAGCCCGTCCCAGCCCACGACAGCCCGTCCCAGCCCACGACAGCCCGTCCCAGCCCACGACAGCCCGTCCCAGCCCACCACAGCCCGTCCCAGCCCACCACAGCCCGTCCCAGCCCACGACAGCCCGTCCCAGCCCATCACAGACCACTACAGCACACCACAGCCTACCACAGCCCACCACAGCCCGTCCCAGCCCGGCACAGCTCGTCCCAGCCCGCCACGGCCCGTCCCAGCCCGCCACAGTTTGTCCCAGTTTACCACAGCCCGTCCCAGATCACCACAGCCCGTCCCAGACCACCACAGACCACCACAGTTCATCCCAGCCCACCACAGTTCGTCCCAGCCCGCCACAGCCCGTCCTGGCCCACCACGGCCCGTCCCAGCTCACCATAGCCCGTCCCAGCCCACCACGGGCTGTCCCAGCCCACCACGGCCCGTCCCAGCTCACCACGGCCCGTCCCAGCCCTCGACAACCCGTCCCAGCCCACGAAAGCCCGTCCCAGCTTACCACAGCCCATCACAGCCCACCACGGTCCACGACAGCCCGTCCCAGCCCACCACGGCCTCTAACAACCCACCACGGCCCGTCGCGGCCCACCACGGCCCGTCCCAGCCTACTAATGGCCCGTCCCAGCCCACCACAGCCCGTCCAAGCCCACCACAGCCCATCCCAGCCCACCACAGCCCGTCCCAGCCCACCACAGCCCGTCCCAGCCCACCACAGCCCGTCCCAGCACACCTCAGCCTACAACAGCATGTCCCGGCCCACCAAAGCCCGTCCCAGCCCACTACGGTCCACCACGGCCCGTCCAGGCCCATCACCGCCCGTCCCGGCCCACCATGGTCCGTCCCGGCCCACCACAGCCCATCCCAGCACACCACAGCCCGTCCCACCACGGTCCAGCCCACCACAGCCCGTCCCAGCCCACCACAGCCCGTCCCAGCACACCACAGCCCGTCCCAGCCCACCACAGCCCGTCCCAGCCCACCACAGCTCGTCCCAGCACACCACAGCCCGTCCCGGCCCACCAGAGCCCGTACCAGCCCGTCCCGGCCCACCACAGCCCATCCCAGCTCATCCCAGCCCGTCCCAGCTAACCACAACCAGTCCCAGCCCACCACAGCCCTTTACAGCTAACCACAGCCCGTTCCCGCCCACCAAAACCCGTCCCAGCCCACCACGGCCCACCACAGCCCTCCACGGCCCACCACAGCCCACCACGGTTCACCACGGCCCGTCCCACCCACCACGCCCCACCACAGACAATCCCAGTCCACCACACACCGTCCCAGCATGTCCCAGCCTGTCCCAACCCACCACAGCCTGTTCCAGACCACAACAGCCCGTCCCAGCCCACCACAGCCCGTCCCCGCCCACCATAGCCCGTGCCAGCCCACCACAGCCCGTCCCCGCCCGTGCCAGCCCGTCCCAGCCCTTCCCAGCCCACCACAGCCCGTCCCAGCCCTTCCCAGCCCACCACAGCCCGTCCCTGCCCGTCCCAGCCCACCACAGCCCGTCCCCGCCCGTCCCAGCCCACCACGGACCAGCACAGCCCATCCCAACACACCACAGCCCACCACAGCCCGTCTCAAGCTCAGCAAAACCCACCACAGCCCGTCCCAGCCCGTCCCAGCCCACCACAGCCCGTCTCAAGCTCACCAGAATCCACCACAGCCTGTCCCAGACCACCACGGCCCACCACAGCCCACCATGGCCCGTCCCAGCCCACCATGGCCCACCACAGCGAACAACGGCCCAGCAAAGATCACCACAGCCCGTCCCAGCACACCACTGCCCGTCCCAGCCCACCACTGCCCGTCGCGGCCCACCACTGCCCGTCCCGGCCGGTCCCGGCACACCACGGCCCACCACGGCCCGTCGTGGCACACCACGACCCGTCCCAGCCCACCACGGCCCGACCGAGCCCACCACAGCCCGACCGAGCCCACCACAGCCCGTCCCAGCTCACCACAGCCCGTCCCAGTCCACCACAGCCCACCACAGCCCGTCCCAGCCCACCACAGCCCACTACAGCCCGTCCCGGCGCACCAGAACCTGTCCAGGCTTACCACAGCGCGTCCCGGCCCAGCACGGCCCGGCCCAGCACGCCTTGTCCCGGCCCACCACGGCCCACCACGGCCCGTCCCGGCACACCACGGCCCACCACGGCCCGTCCCGGCACACCACGGCCCGTCCCAGCCCACCACGGCCCGACCGAGCCCACCACAGCCCGACGGAGCCCACCACAGCCCGTCCCAGCTCACCACAGCCCACCACAGCCCGTCCCAGCCCACCACATCCCACCACAGCCGGTCCCGGCCCACCAGAACCTGTCCAGGCTTACCACAGCGCGTCCCGGCCCAGCACGACCCGTCCCGGCCCACCACGGCAGATCTCAACCCACCACAGCCTGTCCAAGCCCACCACAGCCCTCCACAGCTCTCCACAGCCCGTCCCAACCCCCCACAGCCTGTCTCAGCTCACCACAACCCACCACAGCGCACCAGAGCCCGTCCCAGCCCACCACAGCCCGTCCCAGCCCACCACAGCCTGTCCCAGCCCACCACAGCCCACCAGAGCCCGTCTCAGCTCACAACAGCCTGTCCCAGACCACCACAACCCACCACAGCCAAACACGGCCCACCACAGTCCGTCCCAGCACACCACAGCCCGTCCCAGCCCACCACAGCCCACCACGGCCCGTCCCGGCACTCCACGGCCCGTCCCAGCCCACCACAGTCCGTCCCGGCCCACCACAGCCCATCCCAGCCCGTCCCAACCAATCCCAGCTCATCCCAGCCCGTCCCAGCTAACCACAACCAGTCCCAGCCCACCACAGCCCGTTACAGCTTACCACAGCCCGTCCCAGCTCACCACAGCCTGTGCCAGCCCACCACAGCCCACCACAGCCCGTCCCCGCCCACCACAGCTCGTCCCAGACCGTCCCCGTCGACCACAGCCCGTCCCAGTCCACCACAGCCAGTCTCCGCCCACCATAGCTCGTCCCAGCCCGCCCCAGCCCGTCCCAGCACACCACAGCCCGTCCCCGCCCACCACAGCCCGTTACAGCTTACCAAAGCCCGTCCCAGACCACCACAGCCCGTCTCTGCCCACCACAGCCCGTCCCTGCCCGTCCCAGCCCACCACAGCCCGTCCCAGCCCACCACAGCCCGTCCCAGCCCACCATCAGCCCGTCCCAGCACACCACAGCTCATCCCAGCCCGTCCCAGCCCATCCCAGCCCACCACAGCCCGTCCCAGCCCACCACAGCCCGTCCCAGCTTACCACAGCCCGTCCCAGCCCACCAAAGCCCGTCCCAGCCCACCACAGCCCATCCCAGCACACCACAGCCCATCCCACCACGGTCCAGCCCACCACAGCCCGTCCCAGCACACCACAGCCCGTCCCAGCCCGTCCCAGCACACCACAGCCCGTCCAAGCCCACCACAGCCCGTCCCAGTACACCACAGCCCGTCCCAGCCCGCCACAGCCGGTCCCGGCCCACCAGAACCTGTCCAGGCTTACCACAGCGCGTCCTGGCCCAGCACGGCCCGTCCCGGCCCACCACGGCAGATCTCAACCCACCACAGTCTGTCCAAGCCCACCACAGCCCTCCACAGCGCACCACAGCCCGTCCCAGCACACCACAGCTCGTCCCAGCCCACCACAGCCCGTCCCAGCCCACCACAGCCCGTCCCAGCACACCACAGCCCGTCCCAGCACACCACAGCCCGTCCCAGCACACCACAGCCGACCACAGCCCGTCCCAGCCCGTCCCAGCCTCTTCCAGACCACCAGAGCCCGTCCCAGCCCGTCCCAGCCCACCACAGCCCGTCTCAAGCTCACCAGAAGCCACCACAGCCCACCACAGCCTGTCCCAGACCACCACGGCCCACCACAGCCCACCATGGCCCGTCCCAGCCCACCACGGCCCACCACAGCAAACCACGGCCCAGCAAAGCTCACCACAGCCCACCACAGCCCACCACTGCCCGTCCCGGCCCACCACAGCCCGTCCCGGCCGGTCCCGGCACACCACGGCCCACCACGGCCCGTCCCAGCACACCACGGCCCGTCCCAGCCTACCACGGCCCGACCGAGCCCACCACAGCCCGACCGAGCCCACCACAGCCCGTCCCAGCTCACCACAGCCCGTCCCAGTCCACCACAGCCCGTCCCAGTCCGTCCCAGCCCACCACATCCCACCACAGCCCGTCCCAGCACACCACAGCCCATCACAGCCCACCAGAGCCCGTCCCAGCCCACCACAGCCCGTCCCAGCCCACCACAGCCCGTCCCAGCCCGTCCCAGCCCACCACAACCCATCTCAAGCTCACAAGAACCCACCAAAGCCCACCACAGCCTGTCCCAGACCACCACGGCCCACCACAGCCCACCACGGTTCGTCCCAGCCAACCATGGCCCACCACAGCCTACCACAGTTCACCACGGGCCGAGTCAGCCCTCCATGACCTGTCCCAGCCCACCGCGGCCCGTCCCGGCCCACCGCGGCCCGTCCCGGCCCACCGCGGCCCGTCCCGGCCCACCTGTGTTAGGAACAGTATCTCACCTTCTTGATTTTGGCACCTCCTTTCGCTATGATGTTCTTGTGGAACTGTTTGCAGATGGGGACAGAAATAGAAAAGCTGTTTTCAACCTAAGGGAGAAAGGAAGGGAGACATGAAGTTTACACTGTCGTGGCAAGGGAGGCCCGACTTCAGGAGCTCTGATAAACGAGCTTTTGAAAACAGGCTTAGACCCAAGGAAGTTCTCTATACGAGGGACTTTTGTAAGACTAAACAAAGGCAAGGACGTTCCCCTATAGCCTTCCCATAACAGGTACTATCCCCCTACCTCCATTCAGCCAAAACAGCGCCGACAGCTCCCTCCTCTTGAGGTGTTTTAGCTCTACCCAAGCCAGTAGAGCTCTGCTTTGCCCCAGGGTTATCCAGGCACGTAGGAGGGAAGAGCAGGCAGAAGACCTCCTTACCAGGTCTGCCACCATCTTTTGCATGTACTCGGTGCACTTCTCCACCTCGTTTTTGGGACCTCGGAGTTGGACGATGTCACTCTTGTGTGCAGGGTCTGGGAAGCCGATGATAACCTGCAGGAGCGGTCATTTCTAGTTAGCTCAAGCAAAAGCAAGAACCCTTGTGTCAGACACATGCAAAGGTTGGGGGGATCCTACTCATGCCCTTTTCCCATTCAGAAACGGGGAACCGTGTTAGCGGCCTCTGGCTAAAAGAACTATCTTCTCAGACACTTGCGCTACAGAGCCACTAAAGTTACGACTTCTGTGACGACAGGCCTACTACCCATGTAGGAAAGAACCCCTCTGGATTCCTCCTCTCCTACAAAGCCTTACCTCTGGGAATTGCTCCCGGATTTCCCAGACCCGCTCAGCCTTCTGCCCAATGATGGTCCGGTGGAATTTCTGCTCAACGATTAGGTCCGCAGCGTGTTCATTTTCCTGATGGGAACAGAGGGCACACTGAGTGTTCAGCCGGAGAGCCATCTACTTTGACTTAGCGGTTTGCTGCCCGACGGTTTACTTGCCAGCACTGTCCCTCTTTTCTCCAGACAAAATTCACTCTGCGTTGACAGAGAAAGGCTACCCGAGGGAACAGGGGAAGACATTTGTGAAGAGGAACTTGCACTTGTCATGAGATCCAAGTGCTCCGTGGGCAAGGGGCACACACTCGCACCAGAAGGTTACAAGGGAACACGAGAGCGCAAACCCTGCAGTCTCCCAAACATCACGTCCTACCCACTCACCATACGGGAAGCGAGTTCCAGCAGCTCTTTCTTGGCCTGTGGGACCCCCTGTGGGTCTCCTTCCATTCTGATCGGGTTGCTCTTCTCGTTGTCCGGGGGAATGCGCACAGACACCTTGTACAGATCCTTCATCCTGTTCACTTCGAGGCAAGGACTGTGGTGACGCCATCTGCTAGGCAAAGACCTGGAAGCAAGGCACCTTGATTATCACTGCTCAGAGGCTGTTGAAGAAGTAAAGCCGCCTCTGGGAAGGGCTCAGCGGGGTAGGGTTGAGACAGGGGAAATTGCCTCTTCCCCCTGGAGTTCACTGAGAGCAGACCTGTGCCACACGAGAGCCTGTCCAAGTAAATACCGTGGCATCTACAGAGCCCATTGTTCCCTTGTCAGAGCGAGGCGTGTTTCTTCCCCAAACAGTATCACATTTAGAGCAGAGGACAATCGTTCCTTTCTACCCCAAACTCTTGGCTGGGGTCACGTTGCAGTGCTATCAAACTAGCAGACCGCAACAAGGCTTTACCGTTGACCATATTCTACTGCCGGTGCTGTAGCGCCTTCCTCCAGAGGCCAGACCACACTGCTCCTCCTCCAGCTGACACCCTCTCCCACAAGCCACAGGGCTATTTAACCCCTTAGCGGGAACCAGCTACACCTGCACGTCGTCCACGTCAATCAACCCACTGCCTCTGAGGCAAGGCCACAGCTGCGTGTTATCAATGCTAATCAACCCACCGCCTTCATTCCTCTACAGGGAGAAGCTCACCAAGCACATTTCCACCACCCACAACTGGCTGCTAAAATGTCATTCGCACAGAGAAGTAATTCCACTACTGTTCAGGCTCCCAAGGTACTTTCACCCGTTAAAGCCATCGCAAGGCCTCACGGCCCATTTCTCTCCTTGTACCACCACCACTCCAGGAAAGCAGAGGAAACGTGATGGAGACAGCACACTGGGTGAGCTACAGAGCCCCTGATACCATCTACTAAACACGAAGAGTGTGAGCATGGGAAGGACTAGAAAGGCACTCCACTTACCGTTTAGCTGCGTTCTTGCCAATGAGGGGTCGGTGGAATTGGTGGTCAGCCTTGATTATTGTGTAATCCGTCCCGTGGATCTAAAAAGAATTATATTTTATATATATATCTCTATATGTATGTATGTACCTTATTATATATTATATATTATATTATATAGGGCCAGGTAGGACAGGCCACCGCTTCTGTCTCGTGCCCTAAGTAACTGCCTACTGCCAGTATTGGCACTGACTCACCAGCGGTCAGCTACAAGCACTTCTGCTCTTCAGCAGAGCACAAGCATTCCTCTGCTTTGAGAAGAGAGCATTGTGCTCATGAAACATTGAAAAGACTGACTTCTATGCCTCTCCAGCTATAACAAAGAGAATCTTTCCTTCTCCGCACCAAAAAAATTAATGCTGACTTTTCAAGGATGCTATGGATGACCAAGGGGTGTCATCCACCTGCCACACAATTTGTCTCCTGCAAGTTCGATTAAGCATGCCAAGACATCCTATGGATGTGACAAACACCTCATCACCTCTGCTCTGTTGCCCCTTCTTCCCCCAGTTTCTTACTGGAACTAGTAACTGCAGCTCACCAGTTCCTTGAGCACGGCTTCAATCTGTTCCTGAGCCACATGCACATCTTCTGTAGGTCCTTCCAAAGTGATGTTATCCTCTCCTCCAGTGAATTTGATGTGAACCTTGAGGTGAAGGACAATGAATCTCTTCAGAATTTGCCAAGATCCAAGCCAGGCCAATGCTTTTGGTCAGGCCTACACCATCGATCCCTGCCACTGAGAGATGTGCTCCTTCCCAAAAAGCCCAGACCAAATCCCCACAATTTTACAAGTCAGAAACTTAACAATTTCGGCCATATGGCAGTGCCTAGAGCCCAAGGCTCTGGTGCCGTCCCGGTTTCTGCAAGGGCTTTGGAGAAGTTTACTCATTTAGCCTTTATCTAGATACCGTCTAACTCCCCAGGGAGAAGCCTTGCTGCACTCGCCATTTCCAGGTATCCTACTACATCAGTTCTCAAAACAGCACCACATAAAGCTTCCTTGGAAGGGCTCAACCCATGACAATAACATAGGAGGAGCAGTGTTTGCAGCAGTAAAAGAGAGGGTTCCCTTGAACGGCAAAGATCTGTGTCATTTCCCCCTGGTTTTACCCACGCTAGAATACACCTCTCTCTTTCGTGACGAGTGATCTGGACTAAACCTTTTTCTACGCCGGGGGTGCTAAGCTAACCAGCTCACCCATACCTTTGGCATCTGCTGAGTTATTTTGGCCAGGTTCTGTCCTTTCTTTCCAATAATGAAACGATGAAGCCAAGAGGGGGCAGAGACCGAGGAGACGGTAAAACTGTTGGCCTGAGAGACAGAAAAACAGAGAAGCTGTTTGATGGACAAACCACAGCACACCACAGCAAGTCCCAGCCCACCACAGCCCGTCCCAGCCACCCACAGCCCGTCCCAGCTCACCACAGCCCATCCCAGCCCACCACAGCCCGTCCAGGACCACCACAGTCCGTTCCAGCCCACCAGAGCCCGTCCCCGCCCAACACAGCCCGTCCCAGCCCACCACAGCCCGTCCCAGCCCACCACAGCCCGTCTCAGCCCACCACAGCCCGTCCCAGCCTGTCCCAGCCCGTCCCAGCCCACCACAGCCCGTCGCAGCCCACCACAGCCCGTCACAGCTCTCCACAACCCACCACAGCCCATCCCAGCCCGTCCTCGCCCACCACAGCCCGTCCCAGCCCACCACAGCCCACGAAAGCCCACCACGGCCCACCACAGTTCACCACAGACCGTCCCAGCCCACCACAGCCCTCCAGAGCCCGTCTCAGCTCACCACAGCCTGTCCCAGCCCACCATGGCCCACCACAGCCTGTCCCAGCCCACCACAGCCCGTCCCTACTCACCGCAGCCCACCACAGCCCGTCCCAGCCCACCACGACCCGTCCCAGCCCACCACGGCCCGTCCCAGCCCACCACGGCCCGTCCCAGCCCACCACGGCCGCCGCAGACCATCAGAGCCCGTCCCAGCCCACCACAATCCCGTCCCAGCCCACTATAGCCCGTCCCAGCCAAACCACAACCCGTTCTAGCTCACCACAACCCACCACAGCGCACCATAGCCCACCACAGCCCACCACAGCGCACCAGAGTCTGTCCCGGCCCACCAGAGCCTGTCCCAGCCCACCGCAGCCCGTCCCAGCCCACCACAGCCCATTCCAGACCACCAGAGCCCTTCCCAGTTCACCACAGCATGTCCCAGCACACCACAGCCCACCACAGCCCGTCCAATTTCACGACAGCCCGTCTCAGCTCACCACAACCCACCACAGCCCGTCCCAGCCCACCACAGCCCGTCCCAGCCCACCACAGCCCGTCCCAGCCCTTCCCAGCCGGTCCCAGCCCGTAACAGCCCACCACAGCCCATCCCAGCCCACCACAGCCCGTCCCAGCCCACCACAGCCCTTCCCAGCCCACGACAGCCCATCCCAGCACACCACAGCCTACCACAGCACGTACCGGCCAACCAGAGCCTGTCCCAGCCCACCACAGCGCGTCGCAGCCCACCACAGCGCGTCCCAGCCCCCCACAGCCTGTCCTAGCCCACCACAGCCCGTCCCAGCCCACCACAGCCCGTCCCAGCCCACCACAGCCCGTCCCAGCACACCACAGCTTACAACAGCACGTCCCGGCCCACCAAAGCCCGTCCCAGCCCACTACGGTCCACCACGGCCCGTCCAGGCCCATCACCGCCCGTCCCGGCCCACCATGGTCCGTCCCGGCCCACCGCGGCCCACCCCAGCCCACCACAGCCCGTCCCAGGCCACTACAGCCCTTCCCTGCTCACCACAGCCTGTCCCCGCCCACCACGGCCCGGCCCGGCCCACCACGGCCCGTCACGGCCAACCAAGGCCGGTCCTGGCCCACCACGGCCCGTCCCAGCCCACCACAGCCCGTCCCAGCCCTTCCCAGCCCACCACAGCGTGTCCCAGCCCACCACAGACCGTCCCAGCCCACCACAGCCCGTCCCAGCCCACCACAGCCCGTCCCAGCCCACCACAGCCCGTCTCAGCCCACCACAGCCTACAACAGCACGTCCCGGCCCACCAAAGCCCGTCCCAACCCACTACGGTCCACCACGGCCCGTCCAGGCCCATCACCGCCCGTCCCGGCCCACCATGGTCCGTCCCGGCCCACTGCGGCCCACCTCAGCCCACCACAGCCCGTCCCAGCCCACCACAGCCCGTCCCAGCCCACCACAGCCCGTCCCAGCCCACCACTGCCCGTCCCAGCCCGTCCCAGCTCGTCCCAGCCCACCACAGGCCTTCCCAGCCCCTCCCAGACCCCCAGAGCCGGCCCAGCCCGTTTCAGCCCGTCCCAGACCGTCTCAGCTCACCACACCCCACCACAGCCCATCCCAGCCCACCACGGCCTGTTCCAGCCCAGCAGAGGCCGTTCCAGTCCACCAGAGCCCGTCCCAACCTACCACAGCATGTCCCGGCCCACCATAGCCCGTCCCAGCCCACCACAGCCCGTCCCAGCCCACTGCGACCCGTCCCAGCCCACCACAGCCCG
The DNA here is from genome assembly GCF_023638135.1 of Falco biarmicus. NCBI lineage: Eukaryota > Metazoa > Chordata > Aves > Falconiformes > Falconidae > Falco > Falco biarmicus. Next base: position 2,209,741 of record NW_026611851.1, on the reverse strand, counting down.
TCTTAGCCCGACCCAGCCCCCAACAGCCCGTCCCAACCCACCACAGTTCACCACGGCCTGTCCCAGCCCACAACGGCCCACCACGGCTCACCACAGCCCGTCCCAGCCCACCACAATTCGTCCCAGTGCACCACAGCGCGTCCCAGCCCACCACAGCCCGTCCCGTCCCACCACAGCCCGTCCCGGCCCACCACAGCCTGTCCCAGCCCACCGCAGCCCGTCCCGGCTCACCACAGCCCGTCCCGGCCCACCACAACCCGTCCAAGGCGTCCCAGTCCGTCCCAGCCCACCACAGACCGTCCCAGCCCACCAGAACTTGTCCCAGCCCACCACAGCCCGTCCCAGCCTGTCCCAGCCCACCACAGCCCGTCCCAGCCTGTCCCAGCCCACCACAGCCCGTCCCAGCCTGTGCCAGTCCATTGCGGCCCACCACATCCCGTCCCATCCCACCATAGACCACCACAGCTCGTCCCAGCATGTCCCAGCCCGTCCCGGCCCACCACAGCCCGTCTCAGCCCGATCCAGCTCACCACAGCCAGTCCCAGCTCACCACATCCCGTCATAGCCCCCCACAGCCCATCCCAGCCCACCACAGCTCACCACAGTTCACCACAGCCCGTCCCAGCCCACAACGACCCACCGCGGCCCACCACAGCCCGTCCCAGCCCACCACAGCCCGTCCCAGCACACCACAGCCTACAACAGCACGTCCCCGCCCACCAAAGCCCATCCCAGTCCACTACGGGCCACCACGGCCCGTCCAGGCCCATCACCGCCCGTCCCGGCCCACCATGGTCCGTCCCGGCCCACCGCGGCCCACCTCAGCCCACCACAGCCTGTCCCAGCCCACCACTGCCCGTCCCAGCCCACCACAGCCCGTCCCAGCCCACCACTGCCCGTCCCAGCCCACCACTGCCCGTCCCAGCCCACCACAGCCCGTCCCAGCCGACCACGGCCCATCCCAGCCCACCACAGCCCGTCCCAGCCCACCAAGGCCCGTTCCAACCCACCAGAGCATGTCCCAGCCCACCACAGCCTGACCCAGCCCGTCCCAGCCCACCACAGCCCGTCCCAGCTCACCACATCCCACCACAGCCCGTCCCAGCCCACCACAGCCCGTCTTAGCCCGTCCCAGCCCCCCACAGCCCGTCCCAGCCCACCACAGTTCACCACGGGTGGTCCTAGCCCACAACAGCCCATCCCAGCCCACCACAGCTCACCACAGACCGTCCCAGCCCGTGCCAGCCAATACCAGTCCACCACAGCCCGTGCCAGCCTGTCCCAGCCCACCACAGCCCTTCCCAGCACACCACAGCCCACCACAACCCGTCCCAGCCCACCACAGCCCACCACAGCTTGTCCCAGACCACCACAGCCCGTCCCAGCCCACCACAGCTCACCACAGACCGTCCCAGCCCACCAGAGCCTGTCCCAGCTTACCACAGCCCACCACAGCCCACCACGGCCTGTCCCAGCCCGTCCCAGCCCACCACAGCCCCTCCCAGCCAACCACAGGCCGTCCCAGCCCACCACAGCCCGTCCCAGCACTTCCCAGCCCACCACAGCGCTTCCCAGCCCACCACAGCGCGTCCCAGCCCACCACAGTGCGTCCAAGTCCGTCCCAGCCCACCACAGCCCGTCCCAGCCCACCACAGCCCACCACAGCCCGTCCCAGCCCACCACAGCCCGTCCCAGCCCACCACAGCCCACCAAAGCCCGTCCCCGCTCACCACACCCCGTCCCCGCCCACCACAGCCCATCCCCGCCCACCACAGCCCGTCCCTGCCCACCACAGCCCGTCCCCGCCCACCACAACTTGTCCCCACCCACTACGGCCCTTCCCGGCCCACCACGGCTAGTCCAAGCCAACCAAGACCGGTCCCAGCCCACCACGGCACGTCCCAACCCACCACGGCCCAGCCCAGCCTACCACAACCCACCACAGCCCATTACAGCTTACCACAGCCCGTCCCAGCCCACCACAGCCTGTTCCAGCCCACCACGGCCCGTCCCAGCCCACCACAGCACGTACAAGCCCGTCCCAGCCCACCACAACCCGTCACCGCCCACCACAACCCGTCCAAGGCGTCCCAGCATGTTCCAGCCCATCTCAGCCCGTCCCAGCCCACCAGAATTCGTCCCAGCCCACCACAGCCCGTCCCAACCCAACAAAGCCCGTTCCAGCTCACCACAGCCCACCAAAGCCCGTCCCCGCCCACCAAAGCCCGTCCAAGGCGTCCCAGCCCGTCCCAGCCTGTCCCAGCCCATGTCAGCCCGTCCCAGCCCACCACAGCCTGTCCCAGGCTGTCCCAGCCCACCACAGCCCGTCCCAGCCTGTCCCAGTCCATTGCGGCCCACCACATCCCGTCCCATCCCACCATAGACCACCACAGCTCGTCCCAGCCCACCACAGCTCACCACGGCCCGTCCCAGTTCGTGCCAGCCAATACCAGCCCACCACAGCCCGTGCCAGCCTGTCCCAACCCACCACAGCCCGTCCCAGCCCACCACAGCCCGTCCCAGCCCACCACAGCCCACCACAGCTTGTCCCAGCCCACCACAGCCCGTCGCAGCCCACCACAGCTCACCACAGACCGTCCCAGCCCACCAGAGCCCGTCCCAGCTTACCACAGCCTACCACAGCCCACCACGGCCTGTCCCAGCCCTCCACAGCCCACCACAGCCCGTCCCAGCCCACCACAGCACACCACAGCCCACCACAGTACGTCTCAGCCCACCACAGCCCACCACGGCCCGTCCGAGCCCACCACAGCCCAGCACAGCCCACCACAGCCTACCAGGGCCCACCTCAGCCCACCACGGCCCGTCCCAGCACGTCCCAGCTTGTCCCAGCACGTCCCAGCCCGTCCCAGCACACCACAGCCCGTTCCAGACTACCAGAGCCCGTCCCCGCCCACCACAGCCCGTCCCAGCCCAACAAAACCCCTCCCCGCCCACCACATCCCGTCCCAGCCCACCACAGCCCGTCGAGGCCCGTCCAAGCCCGTCCCAGCCCACCACGGCCCGTCCCAGCCCACCACAGGCCACTACAGCACACCACAGCCTACCGCAGACCACCACAGCCCGTCACAGCTCGTCCCAACCCATCACAGCCCGTCACAGCCCGTCTCAGCCCACCACAGCCCGTCCCAGCCAAACACAGTCCGTCCCAGCCCACCACAGCCCGTCCCAGCCAAACACAGTCCGTCCCAGCCCACCACAGACCGTCCCAGCCAACAACAGACCATTCCAGACCAGCAGAGCCTGTCCCAGCCCACCAGAGCCCGTCCCAGCCCACCACGGCCCGTCCCCGCCCACCACGGCCCGTCCCCGCCCACCACGGCCCGTCCCCGCCCACCACGGCCCGTCCCAGCCCGTGCCAGCCCACCACAGCCCACTACAGACCGCCCCAGCACTTCCCAGCCCGTCCCAGCCCACCACAGCCCATTCCAGACCACCAGAGTCCGTTCCCACCGACCACAGCTTGTCCCGGCCCACCACAGCCCGCCCCGGCCCTACACAGCCCGGCCTGGCCCACCACAGTCCGCCCCGGCACACCACAGCCCGTCCCAGCCCACTAAGTCCCACCACAGCACACCACAGTTTACCACGGCCCACCACGGCACGTCCCAGCCCACCACAGCCCGTCCCAGCTCACCACATCCCGTCCCAGCCCGTGCCAGCCCACCACAGCCCACTACAGACCGTCCCAGCACTTCCCAGCCCGTCCCAGCCCACCACAGCCCATTCCAGACCACCAGAGCCCGTTCCCACCGACCACAGCTCGTCCTGGCCCACCACAGCCCGCCCCGGCCCTACACAGCCCGGCCTGGCCCACCACAGCCCGCCCCGGCCCACCACAGCCCGTCCCGGCCCACCACAGCTTCTCCCAGCCCACTAAGTCCCACCACAGCCCACCACAGCACACCACAGTTTACCACGGCCCACCACGGCACGTCCCAGCCCACCATAGCCCGTCTCAGTTCACCACAGCCTGTCCCAGCCCACCACGGCCCACCGCAGCCCGTCCCAGCCCACCACGGCCAGTCCCAGCCCACCACGGCCCGTCCCAGCCCACCACGGCCCGTGCCAGCCTGTCCCAGCCCACCACACCCCGTCCCAGCCCACCACAGCCCACCACGGGCTGTTCCAGCCCACCACAGCCCACCACAGCTTGTCCCAGACCACCACAGCCCGTCCCAGCCCACCACAGCTCACCACAGACCGTCCCAGCCCACCAGAGCCCGTCCCCGCTTAGCAGAGCCCACCACAGCCCACCACGGCCTGTCCCAGCCCGTCACAGCCCACCACAGCCCGTCCCAGCCCACCACAGCCCGTCCCAGCTCACCACATCCCGTCCCAGCTCACCACATCCCGTCCCAGCCCGTGCCAGCCCACCACAGCCCACTACAGACCGTCCCAGCACATCCCAGCCCGTCCCAGCCCACCACAGCCCATTCCAGACCACCACAGCCCGTTCCCACCGACCACAGCTCGTCCCAGCCCACCACAGCCCGCCCCGGCCCACCACAGCCCGTCCCAGCCCACCACAGCTTCTCCCACCCCACCAAAGCTTGTCCCAGCCCAGTAAGTCCCACCACAGCCCACCACGGCACACCACAGTTCACCACGGCCCACCACGGCACGTCCCAGCCCACCACGGCCCGTCCCAGCCCGTGCCAGCCAATACCAGTCCACCACAGTCCGTGCCAGCCTGTCCCAGCCCACCACAGCCCTTCCCAGCCCACCACAGCCCACCACAACCCGTCCCAGCCCACCACAGCCCACCACAGCTTGTCCCAGACCACCACAGCCCACCACAGCCCACCAGAGCCCGTCCCAGCTTACCACAGCCCACCACAGCCCACCACGGCCTGTCCCAGCCCTCCACAGCCCACCACAGCCCGTCCAAGCCCACCACAGCCCGTCCCAGCCCACCAGAGCCCGTCCCGGACCACCACAGCCCACCACAGCCCACCAGAGCCCGTCCTCGCCCAACACAGCCCGTCCCAGACCACCACAGCCCGTCCCAGCCCCTCCCAGACCGTCTCAGCCCGTCTCAGCTCACCACAACCCACCACAGCCCACCACAGCCCGTCCCAGACCACCACAGCCCGTCCCAGCCCACCACAGCCCGTCCCAGCTTACCACAGCCCAGCAGAGCCCATCCCAGCCCACCACAGCCCGTCTCAGCCCACCACAGCCCGTCCCGGCACACCACAACTCGTCCCAGCCCAGCACAGGTCGTCACAGCCCACCAGAGCCCGTCCTAGCCTGCCACAGACCGTCCCAGCCCGCCACAGCTAGTCCCAGCCCACCACAGCCCGTCCCAGCCCACCACAGCCCGTCCCAGCCCACCACAGCCCGTCCCAGCCCACCACAGCCCACCACAGCCCGTCCCAGCCACCACAGCCCACCACAGCCCGTTCCAGCCTGTCCCAGCCCGTCTCAGAAAACCACAGCCCGTCCCAGCCCGTCCCAACCCACCACAGCCCGTCCCAGCCCACCACAGCCTACCACAGCTTGTCCCAGCCCACCACAGTCCACCCCAGCCCGTCCCAGCCCTTCCCAGCCTGTCCCAGCCAACCTTCAGCCTGTCCCAGCCCACCACAGCCCGTCCCAGAACACCACAGCCTGTCCCAGCCCACCACAGCCAACCACGGCCCACCACGGCCCACCACAGCCCATCACTTCCCGTCCTGGCCTGCCACGGCCCACCAAGGCCCGCCACGGCCCACCACGGCCTACCACAGCCCACCACGCGCCGCCAGAGCCCACCACGGCCCGCCACAGCCCGTCCCAGCCCGCCACAGCCCACCACAGCCCACCACTGCCCGTCCCAGCCCACCACAGCCCGTCCCAGCCCACCACAGCCCGTCCCAGCCCACCACAGCCCGTCCCAGACTTACCAGTGTCCGTCCCAGCCCACCACAGCTCGTCCCAGCCCACCACAGCCCGTCCCAGCACACCACAGCCTGTCCCAGCCCACCACAGCCCGTCCCAGCCTACCACAGCCCACCACAGGCCACCACAGCCTGTCCCAGACCATCACAGACGGTCCCAGCCCACCACAGCCCGTCCCAGCCCGCCACAGCCTGTCCCAGCCCGCCACAGCCCGTCCCAGCCCACAGCAGCCCGTCCCAGCCCACCACAGACCGTCCCAGCCCACCACAGCTTATCCCAGCCCACCACAGCCCGTCCCAGGTCACCACAGCCTGTCCCAGCCCACCACAGCCCACAAGAGCCCATCCCAGCCCACCACAGCCCTTCCCAGCCCACCACAGCCCGCCCCAGCCCACCACAGCCCATCCCAGCCCACCACAGCCCGTCCCAGGTCACCACAGCCCGTCCCAGCCCACTACAGCCCACGACCGACCACCACAGCCCGCCACAGCCCGGCCCAGGCCGTCCCAGCCCACCACAGCCTGTCCCAGCCGACCACAACCCGTCCCAGCCCACCACAGGCTGTCCAAACCCACCAAAGCTTGTCCCAGTCCACCACAGCCCACCACAGCCCGTCACAGACCACCACAGCCTGTCACAGCCCACCACAGCTCACCACAGCCCACCACAGCCCGCCACAGACCGTCCCAGCCTACCACAGCCCACTACAGCACACGATAGCCCGTCCCAGCCCACTATAGCCCACCACAGCCCACCACAGACCGTCCCAGCCCACCACAGCTTATCCCAGCCCATCACAGCCCATCCCAGCCCGTCCCAGCCCACCACATTTTATCCTAGCCCACCAAAGCCCGTCCCGGCCCGTCCAAGGCCACCACAGCCCGTCCCAGCCTAAAAAAATCCCGTTCCAGCCCACCACAGCCCGTCCCAGGCCACCACTACCTTATCCCAGCCCACCACAGCCCGTCCTAGCCCGTCGCAGGGCACCACAGCCCGTCCCAGCTCACCAAAGCCCGTCCCAGTTCACCGCAGCCAGCCACAGCCCTCCACAGCCGATCCCAGCCTACCACAGCTTATCCCGCCCACCACAGCCCACCAAAGCCCACCACAGCCCGTCACAGTCCACCACAGCCCGTCCCAGCCCACCACAGCCGGTCTCTAGCCTACCACAGCCCGTCACAGCCCACCACAGCCCGTCCCAGCCCATTACAGACGATCCCAGCAAACCACAGCCCGTCCAAGCCCACCACGGCCCGCCACGGCCCACCACAGCCCGCCAGGACCCACCACGGCCCACCAGAGCCCACCACGGCCCGTCACAGGTTGTCCCAGACCGCCACAGCCCGCCACAGCCCGTCCCAGCCCGACACAGCCCGCCACAGCCCACCACAGCGCGTCACAGCCCACCACAGCCCACCACAGCCCACCAAAGTGCGTCACAGCCCACCACAGCCCACCACAGCCCACCACAGCCCACCAGAGCTTGTCCCAGCCCACCAGAGTCCGTCCCGAGCCACCACGGCCAAACACAGCCCACCACAGCTTGTCCCAACCCACTACAGCCCTCCACAGCCCGTCCCAGCCCACCACAGCCAACCACAGCCCACCACAGCCCGTCCCAGCCCACCACAGCCCACCGCAGCCCTCCACAGCACGTCACAGGTTGTCCCAGACCGCCACAGCCCGCCACAGCCCGTCCCAGCCCGACACAGCCCGCCACAGCCCACCACAGCGCGTCACAGCCCACCACAGCCCACCACAGCCCACCAAAGTGCGTCACAGCCCACCACAGCCCACCACAGCCCACCACAGCCCACCAGAGCTTGTCCCAGCCCACCAGAGTCCGTCCCGAGCCACCACGGCCCAACACAGCCCACCACAGCTTGTCCCAACCCACTACAGCCCTCCACAGCCCGTCCCAGCCCACCACAGCCAACCACAGCCCACCACAGCCCGTCCCAGCCCACCACAGCCCACCGCAGCCCTCCACAGCACGTCCCAGCCCATCACAGACCACCACAGCCCTCCACAGCACGTCCCAGCCCACCACGGCCCACCACAGCCCGCCACGGCCCGCCGCAGCATACCCCGGCCCGCCACGGCCCACCACGCCTTGCCAGAGCCCACCATGGCTCGTCACAGCACGTCCCAGCCCACCACAGCCCACCACAGCCCACCACAGCACATCCCAGCCCACCACAGCTTGTCCCAGCTCACTACAGCCCTCCACAGCCCGTCCCAGCCCACCACAGCCCGTCCCATCCCACCACAGCCCGACCCAGCCCAACACACCCCACTACAGCCCTCCACAGCCCACCACAGCCCTCCACAGCATGTCCCAACCCGTCCCAGCCCACCACAGCCCGTCCCTACCCGCCACGGCCCACCATGGCCCACCATGGACTGTCCCAGCCCACCATGGCCCGTCCCAGCCCACCACAGCCCCCCACAGCCCTCCGCAGCCCGTCCTGGCACACCACGGCCCGTCCCGGCCCACCACGGCCCACCACGGCCCGCCACAACCCACCACGGCCCGCAGACCCCACAACAGCCTGTGACTGACCGTCACAGACCACCACAGCCCGTCTTGGCACGCCACAGGCCATCCAAGACCACCACAGCCCACCACACCTTATCCCAGTCAACCACAGCCTGTGCCAGCCCGTCACAGCCAACCGCAGCCCGTCCCAGCTCGTCCCAGCCCACCACAGCACGTCCCAGCCACTCCCAGCCCACCATAGCCCGTCCCAGCCCACCACAGCCTGTCCCAGCCCACCACGGCCAACCTCAGCCCAGCAGAGCCCGTCCCAACCCACCACAGCCCGTCCCAGCCCACCACAGCCCGTCCCAGCCCACCACAGCCCGTCCCAGACCGTCCCTGCGCACCTCAGCCCGTCCCAGCCCACCACAGCCCACCAGAGCCCACCACAGCCCGTCCTAGCCTGTCCCAGCCCACCAGAGCCCACCACAGCCCGTCCCAGCACACCACAGCCCGTCCCAGACCGTCCCAGTGCACCTCTGCCCGTCCCAGCCCACCACAGCCCGTCCTAGCCTGTCCCAGCCCACCACAGCTGTCCTAGCCTGTCCCAGCCCATCCCAGCCCACCACAGCCCGTCCCAGCCCACCAGAGCCCGTCCCAGCTTACCAGAGCCCACCACAGCCCTTCTCAGCTCACCACAACCCGCCACGGCCCGTCCCGGCCCACGACGGCCCGTCTCGGCCCACGAAGGCCCGTCCCAGCCCGTGTCAGCCCGTACTAGCCCACCGCAGCCCGTGCCAGCCCGTCCCAGCCAACTGCAGCCCGTCCCAGCTCGTCCCAGCCCACCGCAGCCCGTCCCAGCCTGGCCCAGCCCACTACAGCCCGTCCCAGCCCACCACAGCCCGTCTCAGCCCACCACAGCCCGTCCCAGGCAACCACAGCCCGTCCCAGCCCGTCCCAGCCCGCCACAGCCTGTCCCAGCCCGTCCCCACCCACTACAGCCCGTACCAGCCCACCAGAGCTTGTCAGAGCCCACCACAGCTTGTCTCAGCCCACCAAAGTCCGTTCCCGCCCACCACAGCCCGTTCCCGCCCACCACAACTTCTCTCCGCCCACTACGGCCTGTCCCGGCCCACCAAGGCCCGTCCCATCCCACCACAGCCCGTCCCAGCCCACCACAGCCCGTCGAAGCCCACCACAGCCCGTTCCTGCCCACAACAGCTTCTCTCAACCCACCACAGCCCACCACAGACTGTCCCGGCCCACCACAGCCCGTCCCGGCCGACCACAGCCCATCCCAGACGACCACAGCCCGTCCCAGGCAACCACAGCCCGTGCCAGCCCGTCCCAGCCCGTCCCAGCCCGCCACAGCCTGTCCCAGCCCGTCCCCGCCCACTACAGCCCATCCCAGCCCACCAGAGCTTGTCCCAGCCCACCACAGCCCGTCCCAGCCCACCGCAGCCTGTCCCAGCCTGTCGCAACCCACCACAGCCCGTTCCAGCCCGTCCCAGCCCATCCCAGCACACCATGGCCCGTCCCCGCCCACCACGGCCCGTCCCCGCTCACCAAGGCCCACCTCACCCCAGCAGAGCCTGTCCCAGCCCACCACAGCCCGTCCAAGCCCACCACAGCCCGTCCCAGCCTGTCCCACCCCACCAGAGCCCATCCCAGCCCACCACAGCCCGTCCCAGCCCGTCTCAGCTCACCACAACCCACCACAGCCCGTCGCAGCCCACCACAGCCCACCATAGCCCGTCCCCGACCATTACAGCCCGTCCCGGCCCACCACAGCACATCCCAGCCCACCACAGCCTGTCCCAGCCCACCACAGCCCGTCCCAGACTTACCAGTGTCCGTCCCAGCCCACCACAGCTCGTCCCAGCCTTCCACAGCCCATCCCAGCCCACCACAGCTCGTTCCAGCCCACCACAGCCCGTCCCAGCCCACCACAGCCCGTCCCAGCCCGTCTCAGCTCACCACAACCCACCACAGCCCGTCCAAGCCCACCACATCCCACAATAGCCCGTCACCGACCATTACAGCCCGTACCCGCCCACCACAGCACAACCCAGCCCACCACAGCCCGTCCCAGCCCACCACAGCCCGTCCCAGACTTACCAGTGTCCGTCCCAGCCCACCACAGCTCGTCCCAGCCATCCACAGCCCATCCCAGCCCACCACAGCCCGTCCCAGCCCACCACAGCCCGTCCCAGCCCGTCCCAGCCCGTACTAGCCCACCGCAGTCCGTGCCAGCCAGTCCCAGCCCACCGCATCCCGTCCCAGCTCGTCCCAGCCCTCCACAGCCTGTCCCAGCCCACCACAGCCCGTCCCAGACTCACCAGAGTCCGTCCCAGCCCACCACAGCCCGTCCCAGCCCACCACAGCCCACCACGGCCCATCCCAGCCCACCACGGCCCGTCCCAGCCCACCACGGCCCACCACGGCAGATCTCAACCCACCACAGCCTGTCCAAGCCCACCACAGCCCTCCAAAGCTCTCCACAGCCCGTCCCAACCCACCACAGCCTGTCTCAGCTCACCACAGCCCGCCACGGCCCACCACAGCCCACCAAAGACCACCACGGCCCGTCCCAGCCAACCACAACCCACCACAGCCCGTGCCAGCCACCACAGCCCACCACAGCTTGTCCCAGCCCACCACAGCCCACCACTGCCCACCACAGCCCGTCCCAGCTCACCACAGCCTCTCACAGCCCACCACAGCCTGCCAAAATCCACCACAGCCTACCACAGCCCGACCAAGCCCGTCCCAGCCCACCACAGCCCATCCCAGACCACCACAGCTCGTCCCAGCCCGTCCCAGACCACCACAGCCCTTCCCTGCTCACCACAGCCCGTCCCCACCGACCACAGCCCGTCCCCGCCCAGCACAGCCCGTCCCAGCCCGTCCCAGGCCTTCCCATCCCACCACAGCCTGTCCCAGTCCACCACAGCCTGTTCCGGCCCACCACAGCCCGGTCCGGCCCAATACAGCGCACCACAACCCACCACAACTTGTCCCAGCACACCAGAGCCCGTCCTAGCCCGCCACAGCCCATCCCAGCCCACCACAGCCGGTCCCAGCCCACCACGGCCCATCCCAGCCCACCACAGCCCGTCCCACCCCTTCCCAGCCCACCACAGCCCGGCCCGGCCCGGCCCACCACAGCCCGTCCCAGCCCACCACAACCCGTCCCAGCCCACAACAGCCCGTCCCGGCCCACCACAGCCCGTCACAGCTCGTTCCAGCCCATAACCGCCCGTCACAGCCAAGCACTGCCCGTCCCAGATTACAACGGACCGTCCCAGATTACAACGGACCGTCCCTGCCCACCAATGCCCGTCCTGGCCCACCACGGCCCACCACGGCAGATCTCAACCCACCACAGCCTGTCCAAGCCCACCACAGCCCTCCACAGCTCTCCACAGCCCGTCCCAACCCACCACAGCCTGTCTCAGCTCACCACAACCCACCACAGCGCACCAGAGCCCGTCCCAACCCACCACAGCCCGGCCCGGCCCACCAGAGCCCGCCGCGGCTTACCACCACCCGTCCCGGCCCACCACGGTCCGTCCCGGCCCGCCACGGCCCGTCCCGGCCCAGCTCGGCCCGTCCCGGCCCGTCCCAGCCCACCACAGCCCGTCCCAGTTCACCACATCTTGTCCCAGCCCGTGCCAGCCCACCACAGCCCATTCCAGACCACCAGAGCCCGTCCCTGCCCACCACAGCCCGTCCCCGTCACCCACATCCCGTCCCAGCCCACCACAGCCCGTCCCAGCCCACCACAGCCTGTCCCAACTCACCACAGTCCACCACAGCCCATCCCGGCCTACCAGAGCACGTCCCGGCTTGCCACGGCCCGTCCCAGCCCCCCACAGCCCGTCCCAGCACACCACGGCCCGTCCCAGCCCACCACAGCCCGTCTCAAGCTCACCAGAACCCACCACAGCCCACCACAGCCTGTCCCAGACAACCACGGCCCACCTCAGCCCACCACGGCCCATCCCTTCCCATACCGGCTAAAAACGGCCCACTACAGCCCACCACGGCCCATACCAGCCCACCACGGCCCACCACAGCCCACCACAGTTCACCACGGGCCATCTCAGACCACCATGACCTGTCCCAGCCCACCACGGCCAACCACAGGCCATCCCTTCCCATACCGGCTCAAAACGGCCCACCACGGCCCACCACAGCCCACCACGCCCCACCACAGACCATCCCAGTCCACCACACACCGTCCCAGCATGTCCCAGCCTGTCCCAACCCACCACAGCCTGTTCCAGACCACCACAGCCCGTCCCAGCCCACCACAGACCGTCCCAGCCCACCACAGACCGTTCCAGACCACCACAGACCGTCCCCGCCCACCATAGCCCGTGCAAGCCCACCACAGCCCGTCCCAGCCCACCACAGCCCGTCCCCGCCCACCACAGCCCGTCCCAGCCCACCACAGCCCGTCCCAGCCCTCCACGGCCCACCATAGCCCACCACGGCCCGTCCCCGCCCACCACAGACCAGCACAGCCTGTCCCAGCACACCACAGCCCGTCCCAGCCCGTCCCAGCCCATCCCAGCCCGTCACAGCCCACCAGAGCCCGTTCCAGCCCACCACAGCCCACCACAGCCCTTCCCAGCCTGTCCCAGCTCACTACAACCGTCACCGCACACCACAGCCCTTCCCAGCCTCTCCCAGCCCACCACAGCCCGTCACCGCCAGCCACAGCCCGTCCCCGCACAACACAGCCCGTCCCAGCCCACCACAGAATGTCCCAGCCCACCACAGCCCATCCCCGGCCCACCAAAGCCCATCCCGGCCCACCACAGCCCATCCCGGCCCACCACAGCCAGTCACAGCCCGTCCCAGCCCACCACAGAATGTCCCAGCCCACCACAGCCCGTCCCAGCCCACCACAGCCCGTCCCAGCCCACCACAACCCGTCTCCGCCCACCACAGCCCATCCCCGCCCACCACAGCCTGTCCCGGCCCACCACAGCCCGTTCCAGACCACCAGAGCCCGTCCCAGCCCACCAAAGAATGTCCCAGCCCACCACAGCCCGTCCCAGCCCACCACAGCCCGTCCCATCACACCACAGCCCACCAGAGCCTGTCCCAGCCCGTCCCAGCCCACCACGCCCCACCACAGCCCATCCCTGCCCACCACAGCCCGTCCCAGCCCACCACAGCCCGTCCCAGCCCACCACGGCCCAAGAAAGCCCACCACAGCACACCACGGCCCACCGCAGCCTATCCCAACCCGTCCCAGCCCACGACGGCCCGTCCCAGCCCACCACGGCCCGTCCCAGCCAACGACAGCCCGTCCTAGCCCACCACAGCCCGTCCCAGCCCACCACAGACCAGCACAGCCCGTCCCAGCACACCACAGCCCGTCCCAGCCCGTCCCAGCCCGTCGCAGCCCGTCCCAGCCCACCACAGACCGTCCCAGCCCACCACAGCCCGTGCCAGCCCACCACAGCCCGTCCCAGCCCGTCCCAGCCCGTCGCAGCCCGTCGCAGCCCACCACAGACCGTCCCAGCCCAACACAGCCCGTCCCAGCCCACCACAGCCTGTCCCAGCCCACCACAGCCCGTCCCAGCCCACCACAGCCCGTCCGAGCTCGTCCCAGCTCGTCCCAGCCCGTCCCAGGCCTTCTCAGCCCACCACAGCCCGTCCCGGACCACGACAGCCCGTCCTGGACCTACCACAACCCGTCCCCGACCACCACAGCAGGTCCAAGCCCACCACAGCCTGTCCCAGCCCACCACAGACCGTCCCAGCTCTCCACAGCTCTCCATAGCCCGTCCCAATCCTCCACAGCACATCCCAGCCTAACACAGCCCGTCCCAGCCCAACACAGCTTATCCCAGCCCAACACAGCCTGTCCCAGCCCACCATAGCCCGTCCCAGCCCACCACAGCCCGTCCCAGCCCACCACAGCCCGTCCCAGCCCACCACAGCCCCACCCAGCCCATCACAGGCCACTACAGCACACCACAGCCTAGCGCAGACCACCACAGCCCGTCCCACCCCGTCACAGCTCGTCCCAGCCCGACACAGCCCACCACAGCCCGTCTCAGCTCACCACAGCCTGTCCCAGCCCACCACGGCCCACCACAGCCCGTCCCAGCTAAAAACAGTCCGTCCCAGCCCGTCCCAGCCCACCACACTCACCACAACTCGTCCCAGACCGTTCCAGCACAGCACGGCCCATCCAAGCCCACCACAGCCCGTCCCAGCCCACCATAGCCGTTCTAGCCCGTCCCAGACCACCACAGCCCTTCCTAGCCCCCCACAGCCCCCCACAGCCCCTCCCAGCCCTACACAGGCCGTCCCAGCCCGTCCCAGCCCACCACAGTGCGTCCAAGTCCGTCCCAGCCCACCAGAGCCCGTCCCAGCCCTCCACAGCCCACCAGAGCCTGTCCCGGCCCACCCCGGCCCATCACAGCCCGTCTCAGCTCATCACAGCTCGTCCCAGCCCACCACAGCCCGTCCCAGCCCACCACAGACCGTCCCAGCCCACCACAACCAACCACAGCCCGTCCCGATCCCACCACAGCCTGTCCCAGCCCACCACAGCCCGTTCCAGCCCACCACAGCCCTTTCCAGCCCACCACAGCCCACCATGGCTTACCACGGCCCACCACAGCCTGTCCCAGCCCACCACAGCCCACCATGGCTTACCACGGCCCACCACAGCCTGTCCCAGCCCATCCCAGACCACCACAGCCCGTCCCAGCCCGTCCCAGCCCACCACATAAAGTACCTGCCCATAGAAGCCCACCACAGCCCGTCCCAGCCCACCACGGCCCGTCCGAGCCCACCCCAGCCCACCAAAGCCCACCACAGCCCATCTCAGCTCACCACAACCCGTACCAGACCACCACAGCCCACCACAGCCGGTTACAGCTTATCACAGCCCATCCCAGCCCACCACAGCCCGTCCCAGCCCACCACAGACCGTCCCAGCCCACCACAGCCGACCATGGCTTACCACGCATCACCACAGCCTGTCCCAGCCCGTCCCAGCCTACCACAGCCCGTCCCAGCCCACCAGAGCCCGTCCCGGCCCACCACAGCTTGTCCCAGCTCATACCAGCCGACCACAGCCCGTCACAGCCCGTCCCAGCCCACCACATAAAGTACCAGCCCATAGAAGCCCACCACAGCCCGTCCCAGCCCACCACAGCCCGTCCCAGCCCACCACAGACCACCACAGTTCGTCCCAGCCCGCCACAACCCGTCCCAGCCCACCACTGCCCGTCCCGGCACACCACGGCCTGTCCCGGTCCACCACGGCCCGTCCCAGCCCACCACAGCCTGTCCCAGCCCACCACAGACCACCACAGTTCGTCCCAGTCCGCCACAACCAGTCCCAGCCCGCCACAACCCGTCCCAGCTCACCACAGCCCGTCCCAGCTCGCCACAGCCCGTCCCAGCCCAGCACAGCCCGTCCCGGCCCACCACGGCCCGTCCCAGCCCACCACAGCCCGTTCCAGACCACCACAGACCGTCGCAGCTCACCACAGAAAGTCCCAGCCCGTCACAGAACACCACAACCCGTCACCGCCCACCACAGCCCTTCCAAGGTGTCCCAGCCTGTCCCAGCCCAACACAACAAACCACAGCCCGTCCCCGTCCAACCACAGCCTGTCCCAGCCCACCACAGCCCTTTCCAGCCCACCGCAGCCTGTCCCAGCCCACCATGGCACACCACAGCCCGTCCCGGCCCACCACAGCTTGTCCCAGCTCATACCAGCCGACCACAGCCCGTCACAGCCCGTCCCAGCCCACCACATAAAGTACCAGCCCATAGAAGCCCACCACAGCCCGTCCCAGCCCACCACGGCCCGTCCCAGCCCACCACAGCCCGTCCCGGACCTACCAGAACCCGTCCCTGACCACCACAGCAGGTCCAAGCCCACCACAGCCCGTCCCAGCCCACCACAGCCTGTCCCAACCCACCAAAGCCCATTCCAGCCCTTCCCAACCCACCACAGCCGGTTTGAGACCACCAGAGCCCGTCCCAGCCCACCACAGCCCGTCCCAGCCCACCAGAGCCCGTCCCGGCCCACCACAGCTTGTCCCAGCTCATCCCAGCCCACCACAGCCCGCCACAACCCGTCCCAGCCCACCACGGCCCGTCCCAGCCCACCACGGCCCATCCCAGCCCACCACGGCCCGTCCCAGCCCACCACGGCACATCACAGCCCGTCCCAGCCCTCCACAGCACACCACAGCCCACTACAGCCCGTCCCAGCCCACCACAGCCCGTCCCAGCCCACCAAAGCCCACCACAACCCGTCCCAGCCTGTCCCAGCTCATCCCAGCCCACCACAGCCCACCACAGCCCGTCCCAGCCCACCACAGGCCACTACAGCACACCACAGGCCACTACAGCACACCACAGCCCGTCACAGCTCGTCCCAGCCCGTCACAGCTTGTCCCAGCCGTTCCCAGCCCACCACAGCATGTCCCAGGCCCCCACAGCCCACGACAGCCCGTCCCAGCCCACCACAGCCCGTCCCAGCCCACCACAGCCCGTGCCAGCCCACCACAGCCCATCCCAGCCCACCACAGCCCGTCCCAGCCCATCACAGACCACTACAGCACACCACAGCCCGTCCCAGCCTGGCACAGCCCACCACGGCCCGTCCCAGCCCACCACAGACCACCACAGTTCGTCCCAGTCCGCCACAACCCGTCCCAGCCCACCACAGCCTGTCCCAGCCAACCACAGCCTGTCCCAGCCCACCACGGCCCGTCCGGTCCCACCACGGCCTGTCCTGGCCCACCACGGCCTGTCCCGGCCCACCACGGCCCGTCCCAGCCCACCACAACCAACCACAGCCCACCACGGTCCACCACAGCCCGTCCCAGCCCACCACAGCCCGTCCCACCACACCACAGTCCGACCCAGCCCACCATGGCCCGTCACAGCCCACCACAACCAACCACAGCCCGTCCCCGTCCCTCCACAGCCCGTCACAGCCCCCCACAACCCCCCACAGCCCCTCCCAGCCCTACACAGGCCGTCCCAGCCCGTCCCAGCCCACCACAGTGCGTCCAAGTCCGTCCCAGCCCACCAGAGCCCGTCCCAGCCCTCCACAGCCCACCAGAGCCTGTCCCGGCCCACCCCCGGCCCATCACAGCCCGTCTCAGCTCATCACAGCTCGTCCCAGCCCACCACAGCCCGTCCCAGCCCACCACAGACCGTCCCAGCCCACCACAACCAACCACAGCCCGTCCCGATCCCACCACAGCCTGTCCCAGCCCACCACAGACCGTCCCAGCCCACCACAGCCCTTTCCAGCCCACCGCAGCCTGTCCCAGCCCACCATGGCACACCACAGCCCACCACAGCCCGTCCCAGCCCACCACAGCCCACCATGGCTTACCACGGCCCACCACAGCCTGTCCCAACCCATCCCAGACCACCACAGCCCGTCACAGCCCGTCCCAGCCCACCACATAAAGTACCTGCCCATAGAAGCCCACCACAGCCCGTCCCACCACACCACAGTCCGAACCAGCCCACCACGGCCCGTCACAGCTTACCACGGCCCACCACGGCTTGCCACGGCCCAGCCCAGCCCACCACAGCCCGTCCCAGCCCACCACGGCCCGTCCCAGCCCGCCACGGCCCGTCCCAGCCCGCCACGGCCCGTCCCAGCCCGCCACGGCCCATCCCAGCCCGCCACGGTCCGTCCCAGCCCGCCACGGCCCGTCCCAGCCCGTCACAGTTTGTCCCAGTTTACCACAGCCCGTCCCAGATCACCACAGCCCGTCCCAGCCCACCACAGACCACCACAGTTCATCCCAGCCCACCACAGTTCGTCCCAGCCCGCCACAGCCCGTCCCAGCTCACCACAGCCCGTCCCAGCCCACCACGGGCTGTCCCAGCCCACCACGGCCCGTCCCAGCTCACCACGGCCCGTCCCAGCCCGTCCGAGCCCACGACAACCCGTCCCAGCCCACGAAAGCCCGTCCCAGCTTACCACATCCCGTCCCAGCTTACCACAGCCCATCATAGCCCACCACGGTCCACCACAGCCCACCACAGCCCATCTCAGCTCACCACAACCCGTCCCAGACCACCACAGCCCACCACAGCCGGTTACAGCTTATCACAGCCCATCCCAGCCCACCAGAGCCCGTCCCAGCCCACCACAGACCGTCCCTAGCCCTCCACAGACCGTCCCAGCCCACCACAGACCGTCCCAACCCACCACAGCCCACCATAGCCCGTCCCAGCCAAACACAGTCCGTCCCAGCCTGTCCCAGCCCACCACACTCACCACAACTCGTCCCAGTCCGTCCCAGCCCACCACAGTGCGTCCAAGTCCGTCCCAGCCCACCAGAGCCCGGCCCAGCCCTCCACAGCCCACCAGAGCCTGTCCCGGCCCACCCTGGCCCATCACAGCCCGTCTCAGCTCATCACAGCTCGTCCCAGCCCACCACAGCCCGTCCCAGCCCACCACAGCCCGTCCCAGCCCACCACAACCAACCACAGCCCGTCCCCGTCCCACCACAGCCTGTCCCAGCCCCCCACAGCCCTTTCCAGCCCACCGCAGCCTGTCCCAGCCCACCATGGCACACCACAGCCCACCACAGCCCGTCCCAGCCCACCACAGCCCCCCATGGCTTGCCACGGGTCACCACAGCCTGTCCCAGCCCATCCCAGACCACCACAGCCCGTCCCAGCCCACCATAGGCCACCACAGCCCGTCCCAGCCCACCACAGCCCGTCCCAGCCATCCAGAGCCCCTCCCGGCCCACCACAGCTTGTCCCAGCTCATCCCAGCCCACCACAGCCCGTCCCAGCCCGTCCCAGCCCACCACATAAAGTACCAGCCCATAGAAGCCCACCACAGCCCGTCCCAGCCCGTCCCAGCCCACCACAGCCCGTCCCAGTTTACCACAGCCCGTCCCAGCCCACGAAAGCCT
The DNA here is from genome assembly GCF_023638135.1 of Falco biarmicus. Classification (NCBI taxonomy): domain Eukaryota; kingdom Metazoa; phylum Chordata; class Aves; order Falconiformes; family Falconidae; genus Falco; species Falco biarmicus. The sequence goes on along the minus strand of NW_026611851.1, from coordinate 2,190,411 downwards.
GTCCCAGCTTACCACATCCCGTCCCAGCTTACCACATCCCGTCCCAGCCCAACACGGTCCACCACAGCCCACCACAGCCTGTCCCAGCCAACCACGGTCCACCACAGCCCACCACAGCCTGTCCCAGCCCACCACGGTCCACCACAGCCCACCGCAGCAGGTCCCAGCCCACCACAGCCCACCGAAGCTGGTCCCAGCCCACCACAGCCCGTCCCACCACACCAGAGGCCGTCCCCTCCCACCACGGCCCGTCCCGGCCCACCACGGCACGTCCCGTCCCACCATGGCCCGTCGCAGCCCGCCACGGCTCGTCCCAAACGGCCACGGCCCGTCCCAGCCCGCCACGGCCCGTCCCAGCCCGCCACAGCCCGTCCCAGCTCACCACAGCCCGTCCCAGCCCACCACAGACCACCACAGTTCATCCCAGCCCACCACAGTTCGTCCCAGCCCGCCACGGCCTGTCCCGGCCCACCACGGCCCGTCCCAGCCCACCACAGCCTGTCCCAGCCCACCACGGCCCGTCCCAGCCCGTCCCAGCCCATGACGGCCCGTCCCAGTCCACGAAAGCCCGTCCCAGCTTACCACATCCCGTCCCAGCTTACCACAGCCCATCACAGCCCACCACAGGCTACCACAGCACACCAAAGCCCGTCCCAGCCCACCACAGCCCGTCCCAGCCCACCACAGCCTGTCACAGCCCACCACAGCCCGTCCCAGCCCACCACAGCCCACCACAGCCGGTTACAGCTTATCACAGCCCGTCCCAGCCCACCACGGCCCGTCCCAGCCAAACACGGCCCGTCCCAGCCCACCACGGCCCGTCCCAGCCCACCACAGCTCTCCACAGCCAGTCCCAATCCTCCACAGCCCGTCCCAGCCCTCCACAGCCCACCAGAGCCTGTCCCGGCCCACCACGGCCTATCACAGCCCGTACCAGCCCACCACATCAAGTACCAGTCTGTCCCAGCCCACCACGGGCCGTCCCAGCCCACCACGACCCGTCTCCGCTCACCACAGCCCGTACCAGCCTGTCTCAGCCTACAACAGCCCGTCCCAGCCCACCGCAGCCCGTCCCCGCCCAGCGCAGCCCGTCCCAGCCCAGCGCAGCCCGTCCCAGCCCAGCGCAGCCCGTCCCAGCCCAGCGCAGCCCGTCCCAGCCCACCAAAGCCCATCACAGCCCATCTCAGCTCACCACAACCTGTCCCAGACCACCACAGCCCACCACAGCCGGTTACAGCTTATCACAGCCCGTCCCAGCCCACCACATGAAGTACCAACCCACCACAGCCCATCCCCGCCCACCGCAGCCCGTCCCCGCCCACCGCAGCCCGTCCCCGCCCACCGCAGCCCGTCCCCGCCCACTGCAGACCGTCCCAGCCCACCACAGCCCGTCCCGGCTCACCACAGCTCGTCCCGGCCCAACACGGCCCACCACAGCCCACCACAGCCCGTCCCAGCCCACCACAGCCCGTCCCAGCCCACCACAGCCCACCAAAGCCCGTCTAAGCTCACCAGAACCCACCACAGCCCACCACGGCCCGTCCCAGCCCACCACAGACCGTCCCAGCACACCACAGACCGTCCCAGCACACCACAGCCCACCAAAGCCCGTCTAAGCTCACCAGAACCCACCACAGCCAACCACAGTTCGTCCCGGCCCACTACAACTCGTCCCAGCCCACCACAGCCCACCACAGCCAGTCCCTGAAGCACCACAGCCCATCCCAACCCACCACAACCCGTCCCAGCCCACCACAGCCCGTCCCAGCCCAGCACAGACCACCACAGCCCGTAACCGCCCAGCACAGCCCATCCCCGCCCACCATAGCTGGTCCCCGCCCACCACAGACGGTCCCAGCTCGTCCCAGCACTTCCCAGCCCACCACAGCCCGTCCCAGCCCACCACAGCCCATCACAGACCGTCCCAGCCCACCAGAGCCCGTCGAGCTTACCAACAGCCCGTCCCAGCCCGTCTCAGCTCACCACAGCCCGTCCCAGCCCACCACAGCACATCACAGACCGTCCCAGCCCACCACAGCCCGTGCCAGCCTGTCTCAGCTCACCACAGCCCACCACAGCCCGTCCCAGCCCACCACAGCCCGTCCCAGCCCACCACAGCTCGTCCCAGCCCACCACAGCCTACCACAGCCCGTCCCAGCCCACCACAGCCCTTTCCACACCACCAGAGCCCGTCCCAGCCCACCACAGCCCGTCCAAGCCCACCACAGCCCGTGACAGCCCGTCCCAGTCCGTGCCAGCTCGTCCCAGTCCGTGCCAGCTCGTCCCAGCCCGTGCCAGCCCGTCCCAGCCCGTGCCAGCCTGTCCCAGCCCACCAAAGCCCACCACAGCGCGTCGCAGCCCACCACAGCATGTCCCAGGCAACCACTGACCACAACAGCCCGTCCCAGTCTGTCCCAGCCCATCCCAGCCCAACCACAGACCGTCCCAGCCTACAACAGCCCGTCCCAGCAAACCACAGCCCACCACAGCCCGTCCCCAGCCCACCACAGCCCGTCCCAGCAAACCACAGCCCACCACGGCCCATCCCAGCCCACCACGGCCCGTCTCAGCTCACCACGGCCCGTCCCAGCCCACCACAGCCCGTCCCAGCCCGTCTCAACCCACCACAGCCTGTCCCAGCCCACCACAGCCTGTCCCAGCCCACCACAGCCCGTCACAGCCCACCACAGCCCGTCCCAGCCCACCACAGCCCGTCCCAGCCCACCACAGCCTGTCCCAGCCCACCACAGCCCGTCACAGCCCACCACAGCCCGTCCCAGCCCGTCCCAACCCACCACAGCCCATCCCAGCCCACCACAGCCCGTCCCAGCCCACCATAGTCCGTCCTAGCCCACCACAGACCGTCCCAGCCCACCACAGACCGTCCCAGCCCACCACAGCCCACCAAAGCCCGTCTAAGCTCACCAGAACCCACCACAGCCCGTCCCAGCCCGTCCCAGCCCACCACGGCCCACCACTGCCCATCACAGCCTTTCCCAGCCCACCAAGGCCTGTCCCAGCCCACCACAGTCCGTCCCAGCCCACCACGGCCCGTCCCAGCCCACCACAGCCCGCTCCCAGCCCACAATAGCCCGTTCCAGACCATCAGAGCCCGTCCCAGCACGTCCCGGCCCACCACAGCCGTTCCCAGCTTACCACAGCCCCACCACAGCACGTCTCAGGCCACCACAGCCCACCACAGGCCCGTCCCGGCCCACTACAACTCGTCCCAGCCCACCACAGCCCGTCCCAGCCCACCACAGCCCGTTCCAGCCCGTCACAGGCCACCAGAGCTTGTCCCGGCCCACCAGAGTCTGCCCCGAGCCACCACGGCCCTTCCCAGCCCACCACGACTGACCACAGCCCCTCCCAGCCCACCACGGCCTGTCCCAGCCCACCACAGCTCGTTCCAGCCCACCACAGCCCATAACAGACCGTCCCAGCCCACCACAGCCTGTCCCAGCCAACCACAGCCCACCACAGCCCGTCCCAGCCCACCACAGACCGTCCCAGCCTACCACAAACCGTCCCAGCCCACCACAGCCCACCAAAGCCCGTCTAAGCTCACCAGAACCCACCACAGCCTACCACAGTCTGTCCCGGCCCACTACAACTCGTCCCAGCCTACCACAGCCCACCACAGCCCGTCCCGGCCCACCACAGCCCATCCCTGAAGCACCACAGCCCGTCCAAGCCCACCACAACCCGTCCCAGCCCACCACAGCCTGTCCCAGCCCACCACATACCACCACAGACCGTCCCAACCCACCACAGCCCTTCCCAGCCCACCACAGTCCGTCCCAGCCCACCACGGCCCGTCCCAGCCCACCACAGCCCTTTCCACACCACCAGAGCCCGTCCCAGCCCATCACGGCCCCTCCCAGCCCACCACAGCCCTTTCCACACCACCAGAGCCCGTCCCAGCCCACCATAGCTCGTCCCAGCCCACCACAGCCCGTCCAAGCCCACCACAGCCCATTCCAGCCCACCACAGCCTGTGCCAGCCCGTCCCAGTCCGTGCCAGCTCGTTACAGCCTGTGCCAGCTCGTCCCAGCCCGTGCCAGCCCAGCACAGCCCATTACAGCTTACCACAGCCCATCCCAGCCTACCAGAGCCCGTTCCAGCTCACCACAGCCCATTCCAGCCCACCACAGCCCGTCCCATGCTACCAGAGCCCGTCCCAACCCACCACAGCCCACCAAAGCCCGTCCCCGCTCACCATAGCCCGTCCCAGCCCACCACAGCCCGTCACAGCCCATCACAGCTTGTTCCAGACCACCAGAGCCCGTCTTTAGCGCACCACAGACTGTCCCAGCCCACCAAAGCCCGTCCCAGCCCACCACAGCTCGTCCCAGCCCACCACAGCCCGTCACCGCCCAGCACAGACCATCCCCGCCCACCATAGCCGGTCCCCGCCCACCACAGCCGGTCCCAGCTCGTCCCAGCCCTTCCCAGCTCACCACAGCCCGTCCCAGCCCACCACAGCCCATCACAGACCGTTCCAGCCCACCAGAGCCCGTCCCAGCACACCACAGCCCGTGCCAGCCCGTCTCAGCTCACCACAGCCCACCACAGCCCATCCCAGCCAACCAGAGCCCGTCCCAGCCCACCACAGCCCGTGCCAGCCCGTCTCAGCTCACCACAGCCCACCACAGACCGTCACCGCCCAGCACAGACCATCCCAGCCCACCACAGCCCGTCCCAGCCCACCACAGCCCTTTCCACACCACCAGAGCCCGTCCCAGCCCACCATAGCTCGTCCCAGCCCACCACAGCCCGTCCAAGCCCACCACAGCCCGTTCCAGCCCACCACAGCCCGTGCCAGCCCGTCCCAGTCCGTGCCAGCTCGTTCCAGCCCGTGCCAGCTCGTTCCAGACCGTGTCAGCTCGTCCCAGCCCGTGCCAGCCCGTCCCAGCCCACCACAGCCCGTCCCAGCCCACCACAGCCCGTCCCAGCCCACCACAGCATGTCCCAGCCCACCACAGCATGTCCCAGGCAACCACTGACCACCACAGCCCGTCCCAGTCTGTCCCAGCCCACCACAGCCCACCACAGACCGTCCCAGCCTACAACAGCCCGTCCCAGGCCACCACAGACCGACCCAGCCCGTCCCAGCCCACCACAGCCTGTTCCAGACCACCAGAGCCCGTCTTAGCGCACCACAGACTGTCCCAGCCCACCAAAGCCCGTCCCAGCCCACCACAGCTCGTCCCAGCCCACCACAGACCGTCACCGCCCAGCACGGACCATCCCCGCCCACCATAGCCGGTCCCCGCCCACCACAGCCGGTCCCAGCTCGTCCCAGCCCTTCCCAGCTCACCACAGCCCGTCCCAGCCCAGCACAGCCCATCACAGACCGTCCCAGCCCACCAGAGCCCGTCGAGCTTACCACAGCCCACCACAGCCCGTCTCAGCTCACCACAGCCCACCACAGCCCGTCCCAGCCCACCACAGCCCAACAGAGCCCGTCCCAGCCCACCACAGCCCGTGCCAGCCCGTCACAGCTCACCACAGCCCACCACAGCCCGTCCCAGCCAACCACAGCCCTTTCCACACCACCAGAGCCCGTCCCAGCCCACCATAGCTCGTCCCAGCCAACCACAGCCCACCACAGCCCGTCCCAGCCCACCACGGCCCGTCTCAGCTCACCACAGCCCGTCCCTACCCACCATAACCCGTCCCAGCCCACCACAGCCCGTCCCAGCCCACCACAACCCACCACAGCCTATCCCAGCCCACCAGAACCCGCCTCAACCCAAAACAGCTCTTCCCAGCCCACCACAGCCCGTCCAAGCCCACCAGGGCCCGTCCCAGCCCACCAAGGCCTTTCCTAGCCCACCACGGCCTGTCCCAGTCCACCACAGACCGTCCCAGCACAAGACAGCCCACCAAAGCCCGTCTAAGCTCACCAGAACCCACCACAGCCCACCACAGCCCATCACAGTCCGTCCCAGCCTACAACAGCCCGTCCCAGCCCACCACAGCCCGTCCCAGCAAACCACAGCTCACCACGGCCCGTCCCAGCCCACCACAGCCCGTCCCAGCTTACCACAGCCCGTCCCAGCCCGTCCCAAACCACCACAGCCTGTCCCAGCCCACCACAGCCCATCCCAGCCCACCACAGCCCGTCCCAGCCCACCACAGCCCGTCCCAGCCCGTCCCAACCCACCACAGCCCGTCCCAGCCCACCACAGCCCGTCCCAGCCCACCATAGCCCGTCCTAGCCCACCACAGACCGTCCCAGCAAACCACAGACCGTTCCAGCCCACCACAGCCCACCGAAGCCCGTCTAAGCTCACCAGAACCCACTACAGCCCACCACGGCCCGTCCCAGCCCACCACGGCCCACCACTGCCCACCACGGCCTTTCCCAGCCCACCAAGGCCCGTCCCAGCCCACCACAGACCGTCCCAGCACACCACAGCCTGTTCCAGACCACCAGAGCCCGTCTTAGCGCACCACAGACCGTCCCAGCCCACCAAAGCCCGTCCCAGCCCACCACAGCTTGTCCCAGCCCACCACAGCCCGTCACCGCCCAGCACAGACCATCCCCGCCCACCATAGCCGGTCCCCGCCCACCACAGCCGGTCCCAGCTCGTCCCAGCCCTTCCCAGCTCACCACAGCCCGTCCCAGCCCACCACAGCCCATCACAGACCGTCCCAGCCCAACAGAGCCCGTCCCAGCTTACCACAGCCCGTGCCCGCCCGTCTCAGCTCACCACAGCCCACCACAGCCCGTCCCAGCCCACCACAGCCCGTCCCAGCCAACCACAGCCCACCACAGACCACCACAGCCCGTCCCAGCCCACCACAGCCGTTTCCACACCACCAGAGCCCGTCCCAGCCCACCACAGCCCGTCCAAGCCCACCACAGCCCGTTCCAGCCCACCACAGCCCGTGCCAGCCCGTCCCAGTCCGTGCCAGCTTGTCCCAGCCCGTGCCAGCCCACCACAGACCACCACAGACCGTCCCAGCCCACCACAGCCCGTCCCAGCCCACCACAGCATGTCCCAGGCAACCACTGACCACCACAGCCCGTCCCAGTCTGTCCCAGCCCATCCCAGCCCACCACGGCCCGTCTCAGCTCACCACAGCCCGTCCCTACCCACCACAGCCCGTCCCAGCCCACCACAGCCCGTCCCAGCCCACCACAGCCCACCAAAGCCCGTCTAAGCTCACCAGAACCCACCACAGCCCACCACGGCCCGTCCCAGCCCACCACGGCCCACCACTGCCCACCACGGCATTTCCCAGCCCACCAAGGCCTGTCCCAGCCCACCACAGACCGTCCCAGCACACCACAGCCCGTCCCAGCCCGTCCCAACCCACCACAGCCCGTCCCAGCCCACCACAGCCCGTCCCAGCCCACCACAGCCTGTCCCAGCCCACCACAGCCCGTCCTAGCCCACCACAGACCGTCCCAGCCCACCACAGACCGTCCCAGCCCACCACAGCCCACCAAAGCCCGTCTAAGCTCACCAGAACCCACCACAGCCCACCACGGCCCGTCCCAGTCCACCACGGCCCACCACTGCCCACCACGGCCTTTCCCAGCCCACCAAGGCCCGTCCCAGCCCACCACAGACCACCACAGACCGTCCCAGCCCACCACGGCCCTTCCCAGCCCACCACAGTCCGTCCCAGCCCACCACGGCCCGTCCCAGCCCACCACAGCCCGTCCCAACCCACAGCAGCCCATTCCAGACCATCAGAACCCGTCCCAGCACGTCCCGGCCCACCACAGCCCGTCCCAGCTTACCACAGCCCACCACAGCCCGTCTCAGTTCACCACAGCCCACCACAGCCCGTCCCGGCCCAAACAACTCGTCCAAGCCCACCACAGCCCGTCACAGCCCGTCACAGGCCACCAGAGCTTGTCCCGGCCCACCAGAGTCCGTCCCGAGCCACCACAACACGTCCCAGCCCACCACGACTGACCACAGCCCGTCCCAGCCCACCACGGCCTGTCCCAGCCCACCACAGCTCGTCCCAGCCCACGACAGCCCGTCACAGCTCGTCCCAGCCCACCACAGCCCGTCCCAGCCCACCACAGCCCGTCCCAGCCCATCCCAGCCCACCACAGCTTTTTCCACACCACCAGAGCCCGTCCCAGCCCACCACAACCCGTCCAAGCCCACCACAGCCCGTGCCAGCCCGTCCCACTCCGTGCCAGCTCGTCCCAGCCCGTGCCAGCTCGTCCCAGCCCGTGCCAGCCTGTCCCAGCCCGTGCCAGCCCGTCCCAGCCCACCACAGCCCGTCCCAGCCCACCACAGCATGTCCCAGGCAACCACTGACCGCCACAGCCCGTCCCAGCCCACCACAGCCCACCACAGCCCGTCCCAGCCTACAACAGCCCGTCCTAGCCCACCACAGCCCGTCCCAGCAAACCACAGCTCACCGCGGCCCGTCCCAGCCCACCACAGCCCGTCCCAGCCCACCACAGCCCGTCCCAGCCCGTCCCAACCCACCACAGCCTGTCCCAGCCCACCACAGCCCATCCCAGCCCACCACAGCCCGTCCCAGCCCACCACAGCCCGTCCCAGCCCGTCCCAACCCACCACAGCCCGTCCCAGCCCACCATAGCCCGTCCTAGCCCACCACAGCCCGTCCCAGCCCACCACAGCTTGTCCCAGCCCACCACAGCCCGTCACCGCCCAGCACAGACCATCCCCGCCCACCATAGCCGTTCCCCGCCCACCACAGCCGGTCCCAGCTCGTCCCAGCCCTTCCCAGCTCACCACAGCCCGTCCCAGCCCAAAACAACTCGTCCAAGCCCACCACAGCCCGTCACAGCCCGTCACAGGCCACCAGAGCTTGTCCCGGCCCACCAGAGTCCGTCCCGAGCCACCACAACACGTCCCAGCCCACCACGACTGACCACAGCCCGTCCCAGCCCACCACAGCCCGTCCCAACCCACCACAGCCCGTCCCAGCCCACCACAGCCCGTCCCAGCCCACCACAGCCCGTCCCAGCCCACCACAGCCCGTCCAAGCCCACCACAGCCCGTCCCAGCCCGTCCCAGCCCACCACAGCTTTTTCCACACCACCAGAGCCCGTCCCAGCCCACCACAGCCCGTCCAAGCCCACCAGAGCCCGTGCCAGCCCGTCCCACTCCGTGCCAGCTCGTTCCAGCCCGTGCCAGCTCGTCCCAGCCCGTGCCAGCCTGTCCCAGCCCGTGCCAGCCCGTCCCAGCCCACCACAGCCCGTCCCAGCCCACCACAGCATGTCCCAGGCAACCACTGACCGCCACAGCCCGTCCCAGCCCACCACAGCCCACCACAGCCCGTCCCAGCCTACAACAGCCCATCCTAGCCCACCACAGCCCGTCCCAGCAAACCACAGCTCACCACGGCCCGTCCCAGCCCACCACAGCCCGTCCCAGCCCACCACAGCCCGTCCCAGCCCGTCCCAACCCACCACAGCCTGTCCCAGACCACCACAGCCCATCCCAGCCCACCACAGCCCGTCCCAGCCCACCACAGCCCGTCCCAGCCCGTCCCAACCCACCACAGCCCGTCCCAGCCCACCACAGCCCGTCCCAGCCCACCATAGCCCGTCCTAGCCCACCAAAGCCCGTCCCAGCCCACCACAGCTTGTCCCAGCCCACCACAGCCCGTCACCGCCCAGCACAGACCATCCCCGCCCACCATAGCCGTTCCCCGCCCACCACAGCCGGTCCCAGCTCGTCCCAGCCCTTCCCAGCTCACCACAGCCCGTCCCAGCCCACCACAGCCCATCACAGACCGTCCCAGCCCAACAGAGCCCGTCCCAGCTTACCACAGCCCGTGCCCGCCCGTCTCAGCTCACCACAGCCCACCACAGCCCGTCCCAGCCCACCACAGCCCGTCCCAGCCAACCACAGCCCACCACAGACCACCACAGCCCGTCCCAGCCAACCACAGCCCTTTCCACACCACCAGAGCCCGTCCCAGCCCACCACAGCCCGTCCAAGCCCACCACAGCCCGTTCCAGCCCACCACAGCCCGTGCCAGCCCGTCCCAGTCCGTGCCAGCTCGTCCCAGCCCGTGCCAGCCCACCACAGACCACCACAGACCGTCCCAGCCCACCACAGCATGTCTCAGCCCACCACAGCATGTCCCAGGCAACCACTGACCACCACAGCCCGTCCCAGTCTGTCCCAGCCCATCCCAGCCCACCACAGCCCGTCCCAGCCTACAACAGCCCGTCCCAGACCACCATAGCCCATCCCAGCCAACCACAGCCCACCACAGCCCATCCCAGCCCACCACGGCCCGTCTCAGCTCACCACAGCCCGTCCCAGTTCACCACATCTTGTCCCAGCCCGTGCCAGCCCACCACAGCCCATTCCAGACCACCAGAGCCCGTCCCTGCCCACCACAGCCCGTCCCAGCCCACCACAGCCCACCACAGCCCGTCCCAGCCTACAACAGCCCGTCCTAGCCCACCACAGCCCGTCCCAGCAAACCACAGCTCACCGCGGCCCGTCCCAGCCCACCACAGCCCGTCCCAGCCCACCACAGCCCGTCCCAGCCCGTCCCAACCCACCACAGCCTGTCCCAGCCCACCACAGCCCATCCCAGCCCACCACAGCCCGTCCCAGCCCACCACAGCCCGTCCCAGCCCGTCCCAACCCACCACAGCCCGTCCCAGCCCACCATAGCCCGTCCTAGCCCACCACAGCCCGTCCCAGCCCACCACAGCTTGTCCCAGCCCACCACAGCCCGTCACCGCCCAGCACAGACCATCCCCGCCCACCATAGCCGTTCCCCGCCCACCACAGCCGGTCCCAGCTCGTCCCAGCCCTTCCCAGCTCACCACAGCCCGTCCCAGCCCAAAACAACTCGTCCAAGCCCACCACAGCCCGTCACAGCCCGTCACAGGCCACCAGAGCTTGTCCCGGCCCACCAGAGTCCGTCCCGAGCCACCACAACACGTCCCAGCCCACCACGACTGACCACAGCCCGTCCCAGCCCACCACAGCCCGTCCCAACCCACCACAGCCCGTCCCAGCCCACCACAGCCCGTCCCAGCCCACCACAGCCCGTCCCAGCCCACCACAGCCCGTCCAAGCCCACCACAGCCCGTCCCAGCCCGTCCCAGCCCACCACAGCTTTTTCCACACCACCAGAGCCCGTCCCAGCCCACCACAGCCCGTCCAAGCCCACCAGAGCCCGTGCCAGCCCGTCCCACTCCGTGCCAGCTCGTTCCAGCCCGTGCCAGCTCGTCCCAGCCCGTGCCAGCCTGTCCCAGCCCGTGCCAGCCCGTCCCAGCCCACCACAGCCCGTCCCAGCCCACCACAGCATGTCCCAGGCAACCACTGACCGCCACAGCCCGTCCCAGCCCACCACAGCCCACCACAGCCCGTCCCAGCCTACAACAGCCCATCCTAGCCCACCACAGCCCGTCCCAGCAAACCACAGCTCACCACGGCCCGTCCCAGCCCACCACAGCCCGTCCCAGCCCACCACAGCCCGTCCCAGCCCGTCCCAACCCACCACAGCCTGTCCCAGACCACCACAGCCCATCCCAGCCCACCACAGCCCGTCCCAGCCCACCACAGCCCGTCCCAGCCCGTCCCAACCCACCACAGCCCGTCCCAGCCCACCACAGCCCGTCCCAGCCCACCATAGCCCGTCCTAGCCCACCAAAGCCCGTCCCAGCCCACCACAGCTTGTCCCAGCCCACCACAGCCCGTCACCGCCCAGCACAGACCATCCCCGCCCACCATAGCCGTTCCCCGCCCACCACAGCCGGTCCCAGCTCGTCCCAGCCCTTCCCAGCTCACCACAGCCCGTCCCAGCCCACCACAGCCCATCACAGACCGTCCCAGCCCAACAGAGCCCGTCCCAGCTTACCACAGCCCGTGCCCGCCCGTCTCAGCTCACCACAGCCCACCACAGCCCGTCCCAGCCCACCACAGCCCGTCCCAGCCAACCACAGCCCACCACAGACCACCACAGCCCGTCCCAGCCAACCACAGCCCTTTCCACACCACCAGAGCCCGTCCCAGCCCACCACAGCCCGTCCAAGCCCACCACAGCCCGTTCCAGCCCACCACAGCCCGTGCCAGCCCGTCCCAGTCCGTGCCAGCTCGTCCCAGCCCGTGCCAGCCCACCACAGACCACCACAGACCGTCCCAGCCCACCACAGCATGTCTCAGCCCACCACAGCATGTCCCAGGCAACCACTGACCACCACAGCCCGTCCCAGTCTGTCCCAGCCCATCCCAGCCCACCACAGCCCGTCCCAGCCTACAACAGCCCGTCCCAGACCACCATAGCCCATCCCAGCCAACCACAGCCCACCACAGCCCATCCCAGCCCACCACGGCCCGTCTCAGCTCACCACAGCCCGTCCCAGTTCACCACATCTTGTCCCAGCCCGTGCCAGCCCACCACAGCCCATTCCAGACCACCAGAGCCCGTCCCTGCCCACCACAGCCCGTCCCCGTCACCCACATCCCGTCCCAGCCCACCACAGCCCGTCCCAGCCCACCACAGCCTGTCCCAACTCACCACAGTCCACCACAGCCCATCCCGGCCTACCAGAGCACGTCCCGGCTTGCCACGGCCCGTCCCAGCCCCCCACAGCCCGTCCCAGCACACCACGGCCCGTCCCAGCCCACCACAGCCCGTCTCAAGCTCACCAGAACCCACCACAGCCCACCACAGCCTGTCCCAGACAACCACGGCCCACCTCAGCCCACCACGGCCCATCCCTTCCCATACCGGCTAAAAACGGCCCACTACAGCCCACCACGGCCCATACCAGCCCACCACGGCCCACCACAGCCCACCACAGTTCACCACGGGCCATCTCAGACCACCATGACCTGTCCCAGCCCACCACGGCCAACCACAGGCCATCCCTTCCCATACCGGCTCAAAACGGCCCACCACGGCCCACCACAGCCCACCACGCCCCACCACAGACCATCCCAGTCCACCACACACCGTCCCAGCATGTCCCAGCCTGTCCCAACCCACCACAGCCTGTTCCAGACCACCACAGCCCGTCCCAGCCCACCACAGACCGTCCCAGCCCACCACAGACCGTTCCAGACCACCACAGACCGTCCCCGCCCACCATAGCCCGTGCAAGCCCACCACAGCCCGTCCCAGCCCACCACAGCCCGTCCCCGCCCACCACAGCCCGTCCCAGCCCACCACAGCCCGTCCCAGCCCTCCACGGCCCACCATAGCCCACCACGGCCCGTCCCCGCCCACCACAGACCAGCACAGCCTGTCCCAGCACACCACAGCCCGTCCCAGCCCGTCCCAGCCCATCCCAGCCCGTCACAGCCCACCAGAGCCCGTTCCAGCCCACCACAGCCCACCACAGCCCTTCCCAGCCTGTCCCAGCTCACTACAACCGTCACCGCACACCACAGCCCTTCCCAGCCTCTCCCAGCCCACCACAGCCCGTCACCGCCAGCCACAGCCCGTCCCCGCACAACACAGCCCGTCCCAGCCCACCACAGAATGTCCCAGCCCACCACAGCCCATCCCCGGCCCACCAAAGCCCATCCCGGCCCACCACAGCCCATCCCGGCCCACCACAGCCAGTCACAGCCCGTCCCAGCCCACCACAGAATGTCCCAGCCCACCACAGCCCGTCCCAGCCCACCACAGCCCGTCCCAGCCCACCACAACCCGTCTCCGCCCACCACAGCCCATCCCCGCCCACCACAGCCTGTCCCGGCCCACCACAGCCCGTTCCAGACCACCAGAGCCCGTCCCAGCCCACCAAAGAATGTCCCAGGCCACCACAGCCTGTCTAAGCCTATCCCAGCCGGTCCCAGCCCACCACAGCCCGTCCCAGCCCACCACAGCCCGTCCCATCACACCACAGCCCACCAGAGCCTGTCCCAGCCCGTCCCAGCCCACCACGCCCCACCACAGCCCATCCCTGCCCACCACAGCCCGTCCCAGCCCACCACAGCCCGTCCCAGCCCACCACGGCCCAAGAAAGCCCACCACAGCACACCACAACCAACCGCAGCCTATCCCAACCCGTCCCAGCCCACGACGGCCCGTCCCAGCCCACCACGGCCCGTCCCAGCCAACGACAGCCCGTCCTAGCCCACCACAGCCCGTCCCAGCCCACCACAGACCAGCACAGCCCGTCCCAGCACACCACAGCCCGTCCCAGCCCGTCCCAGCCCGTCGCAGCCCGTCCCAGCCCACCACAGACCGTCCCAGCCCACCACAGCCCGTGCCAGCCCACCACAGCCCGTCCCAGCCCGTCCCAGCCCGTCGCAGCCCGTCGCAGCCCACCACAGACCGTCCCAGCCCAACACAGCCCGTCCCAGCCCACCACAGCCTGTCCCAGCCCACCACAGCCCGTCCCAGCCCACCACAGCCCGTCCGAGCTCGTCCCAGCTCGTCCCAGCCCGTCCCAGGCCTTCTCAGCCCACCACAGCCCGTCCCGGACCACGACAGCCCGTCCTGGACCTACCACAACCCGTCCCCGACCACCACAGCAGGTCCAAGCCCACCACAGCCTGTCCCAGCCCACCACAGACCGTCCCAGCTCTCCACAGCTCTCCATAGCCCGTCCCAATCCTCCACAGCACATCCCAGCCTAACACAGCCCGTCCCAGCCCAACACAGCTTATCCCAGCCCAACACAGCCTGTCCCAGCCCACCATAGCCCGTCCCAGCCCACCACAGCCCGTCCCAGCCCACCACAGCCCGTCCCAGCCCACCACAGCCCCACCCAGCCCATCACAGGCCACTACAGCACACCACAGCCTAGCGCAGACCACCACAGCCCGTCCCACCCCGTCACAGCTCGTCCCAGCCCGACACAGCCCACCACAGCCCGTCTCAGCTCACCACAGCCTGTCCCAGCCCACCACGGCCCACCACAGCCCGTCCCAGCTAAAAACAGTCCGTCCCAGCCCGTCCCAGCCCACCACACTCACCACAACTCGTCCCAGACCGTTCCAGCACAGCACGGCCCATCCAAGCCCACCACAGCCCGTCCCAGCCCACCATAGCCGTTCTAGCCCGTCCCAGACCACCACAGCCCTTCCTAGCCCCCCACAGCCCCCCACAGCCCCTCCCAGCCCTACACAGGCCGTCCCAGCCCGTCCCAGCCCACCACAGTGCGTCCAAGTCCGTCCCAGCCCACCAGAGCCCGTCCCAGCCCTCCACAGCCCACCAGAGCCTGTCCCGGCCCACCCCGGCCCATCACAGCCCGTCTCAGCTCATCACAGCTCGTCCCAGCCCACCACAGCCCGTCCCAGCCCACCACAGACCGTCCCAGCCCACCACAACCAACCACAGCCCGTCCCGATCCCACCACAGCCTGTCCCAGCCCACCACAGCCCGTTCCAGCCCACCACAGCCCTTTCCAGCCCACCACAGCCCACCATGGCTTACCACGGCCCACCACAGCCTGTCCCAGCCCACCACAGCCCACCATGGCTTACCACGGCCCACCACAGCCTGTCCCAGCCCATCCCAGACCACCACAGCCCGTCACAGCCCGTCCCAGCCCACCACATAAAGTACCTGCCCATAGAAGCCCACCACAGCCCGTCCCAGCCCACCACGGCCCGTCCGAGCCCACCCCAGCCCACCAAAGCCCACCACAGCCCATCTCAGCTCACCACAACCCGTACCAGACCACCACAGCCCACCACAGCCGGTTACAGCTTATCACAGCCCATCCCAGCCCACCACAGCCCGTCCCAGCCCACCACAGACCGTCCCAGCCCACCACAGCCGACCATGGCTTACCACGCATCACCACAGCCTGTCCCAGCCCGTCCCAGCCCACCACAGCCCATCCCAGCCCACCACAGGCCACCACAGCCCGTCCCAGCCTACCACAGCCCGTCCCAGCCCACCAGAGCCCGTCCCGGCCCACCACAGCTTGTCCCAGCTCATACCAGCCGACCACAGCCCGTCACAGCCCGTCCCAGCCCACCACATAAAGTACCAGCCCATAGAAGCCCACCACAGCCCGTCCCAGCCCACCACAGCCCGTCCCAGCCCACCACAGACCACCACAGTTCGTCCCAGCCCGCCACAACCCGTCCCAGCCCACCACTGCCCGTCCCGGCACACCACGGCCTGTCCCGGTCCACCACGGCCCGTCCCAGCCCACCACAGCCTGTCCCAGCCCACCACAGACCACCACAGTTCGTCCCAGTCCGCCACAACCAGTCCCAGCCCGCCACAACCCGTCCCAGCTCACCACAGCCCGTCCCAGCTCGCCACAGCCCGTCCCAGCCCAGCACAGCCCGTCCCGGCCCACCACGGCCCGTCCCAGCCCACCACAGCCCGTTCCAGACCACCACAGACCGTCGCAGCTCACCACAGAAAGTCCCAGCCCGTCACAGAACACCACAACCCGTCACCGCCCACCACAGCCCTTCCAAGGTGTCCCAGCCTGTCCCAGCCCAACACAACAAACCACAGCCCGTCCCCGTCCAACCACAGCCTGTCCCAGCCCACCACAGCCCTTTCCAGCCCACCGCAGCCTGTCCCAGCCCACCATGGCACACCACAGCCCGTCCCGGCCCACCACAGCTTGTCCCAGCTCATACCAGCCGACCACAGCCCGTCACAGCCCGTCCCAGCCCACCACATAAAGTACCAGCCCATAGAAGCCCACCACAGCCCGTCCCAGCCCACCACGGCCCGTCCCAGCCCACCACAGCCCGTCCCGGACCTACCAGAACCCGTCCCTGACCACCACAGCAGGTCCAAGCCCACCACAGCCCGTCCCAGCCCACCACAGCCTGTCCCAACCCACCAAAGCCCATTCCAGCCCTTCCCAACCCACCACAGCCGGTTTGAGACCACCAGAGCCCGTCCCAGCCCACCACAGCCCGTCCCAGCCCACCAGAGCCCGTCCCGGCCCACCACAGCTTGTCCCAGCTCATCCCAGCCCACCACAGCCCGCCACAACCCGTCCCAGCCCACCACGGCCCGTCCCGGCTAGTCCCGGCCCACCACGGCCCGTCCCAGCCCACCACGGCCCATCCCAGCCCACCACGGCCCGTCCCAGCCCACCACGGCACATCACAGCCCGTCCCAGCCCTCCACAGCACACCACAGCCCACTACAGCCCGTCCCAGCCCACCACAGCCCGTCCCAGCCCACCAAAGCCCACCACAACCCGTCCCAGCCTGTCCCAGCTCATCCCAGCCCACCACAGCCCACCACAGCCCGTCCCAGCCCACCACAGGCCACTACAGCACACCACAGGCCACTACAGCACACCACAGCCCGTCACAGCTCGTCCCAGCCCGTCACAGCTTGTCCCAGCCGTTCCCAGCCCACCACAGCATGTCCCAGGCCCCCACAGCCCACGACAGCCCGTCCCAGCCCACGACAGCCCGTCCCAGCCCACCACAGCCCGTGCCAGCCCACCACAGCCCATCCCAGCCCACCACAGCCCGTCCCAGCCCATCACAGACCACTACAGCACACCACAGCCCGTCCCAGCCTGGCACAGCCCACCACGGCCCGTCCCAGCCCACCACAGACCACCACAGTTCGTCCCAGTCCGCCACAACCCGTCCCAGCCCACCACAGCCTGTCCCAGCCAACCACAGCCTGTCCCAGCCCACCACGGCCCGTCCGGTCCCACCACGGCCTGTCCTGGCCCACCACGGCCTGTCCCGGCCCACCACGGCCCGTCCCAGCCCACCACAACCAACCACAGCCCACCACGGTCCACCACAGCCCGTCCCAGCCCACCACAGCCCGTCCCACCACACCACAGTCCGACCCAGCCCACCATGGCCCGTCACAGCCCACCACAACCAACCACAGCCCGTCCCCGTCCCTCCACAGCCCGTCACAGCCCCCCACAACCCCCCACAGCCCCTCCCAGCCCTACACAGGCCGTCCCAGCCCGTCCCAGCCCACCACAGTGCGTCCAAGTCCGTCCCAGCCCACCAGAGCCCGTCCCAGCCCTCCACAGCCCACCAGAGCCTGTCCCGGCCCACCCCGGCCCATCACAGCCCGTCTCAGCTCATCACAGCTCGTCCCAGCCCACCACAGCCCGTCCCAGCCCACCACAGACCGTCCCAGCCCACCACAACCAACCACAGCCTGTCCCGATCCCACCACAGCCTGTCCCAGCCCACCACAGACCGTCCCAGCCCACCACAGCCCTTTCCAGCCCACCGCAGCCTGTCCCAGCCCACCATGGCACACCACAGCCCACCACAGCCCGTCCCAGCCCACCACAGCCCACCATGGCTTACCACGGCCCACCACAGCCTGTCCCAACCCATCCCAGACCACCACAGCCCGTCACAGCCCGTCCCAGCCCACCACATAAAGTACCTGCCCATAGAAGCCCACCACAGCCCGTCCCACCACACCACAGTCCGAACCAGCCCACCACGGCCCGTCACAGCTTACCACGGCCCACCACGGCTTGCCACGGCCCAGCCCAGCCCACCACAGCCCGTCCCAGCCCACCACGGCCCGTCCCAGCCCGCCACGGCCCGTCCCAGCCCGCCACGGCCCGTCCCAGCCCGCCACGGCCCATCCCAGCCCGCCACGGTCCGTCCCAGCCCGCCACGGCCCGTCCCAGCCCGTCACAGTTTGTCCCAGTTTACCACAGCCCGTCCCAGATCACCACAGCCCGTCCCAGCCCACCACAGACCACCACAGTTCATCCCAGCCCACCACAGTTCGTCCCAGCCCGCCACAGCCCGTCCCAGCTCACCACAGCCCGTCCCAGCCCACCACGGGCTGTCCCAGCCCACCACGGCCCGTCCCAGCTCACCACGGCCCGTCCCAGCCCGTCCGAGCCCACGACAACCCGTCCCAGCCCACGAAAGCCCGTCCCAGCTTACCACATCCCGTCCCAGCTTACCACAGCCCATCATAGCCCACCACGGTCCACCACAGCCCACCACAGCCCA
The DNA here is from genome assembly GCF_023638135.1 of Falco biarmicus. Taxonomy (NCBI): domain Eukaryota; kingdom Metazoa; phylum Chordata; class Aves; order Falconiformes; family Falconidae; genus Falco; species Falco biarmicus. Next base: position 2,171,530 of record NW_026611851.1, on the reverse strand, counting down.
TCTCAGCTCACCACAACCCGTCCCAGACCACCACAGCCCACCACAGCCGGTTACAGCTTATCACAGCCCATCCCAGCCCACCAGAGCCCGTCCCAGCCCACCACAGACCGTCCCTAGCCCTCCACAGACCGTCCCAGCCCACCACAGACCGTCCCAACCCACCACAGCCCACCATAGCCCGTCCCAGCCAAACACAGTCCGTCCCAGCCTGTCCCAGCCCACCACACTCACCACAACTCGTCCCAGTCCGTCCCAGCCCACCACAGTGCGTCCAAGTCCGTCCCAGCCCACCAGAGCCCGGCCCAGCCCTCCACAGCCCACCAGAGCCTGTCCCGGCCCACCCTGGCCCATCACAGCCCGTCTCAGCTCATCACAGCTCGTCCCAGCCCACCACAGCCCGTCCCAGCCCACCACAGCCCGTCCCAGCCCACCACAACCAACCACAGCCCGTCCCCGTCCCACCACAGCCTGTCCCAGCCCCCCACAGCCCTTTCCAGCCCACCGCAGCCTGTCCCAGCCCACCATGGCACACCACAGCCCACCACAGCCCGTCCCAGCCCACCACAGCCCCCCATGGCTTGCCACGGGTCACCACAGCCTGTCCCAGCCCATCCCAGACCACCACAGCCCGTCCCAGCCCACCATAGGCCACCACAGCCCGTCCCAGCCCACCACAGCCCGTCCCAGCCATCCAGAGCCCCTCCCGGCCCACCACAGCTTGTCCCAGCTCATCCCAGCCCACCACAGCCCGTCCCAGCCCGTCCCAGCCCACCACATAAAGTACCAGCCCATAGAAGCCCACCACAGCCCGTCCCAGCCCGTCCCAGCCCACCACAGCCCGTCCCAGTTTACCACAGCCCGTCCCAGCCCACGAAAGCCTGTCCCAGCTTACCACATCCCGTCCCAGCTTACCACATCCCGTCCCAGCCCAACACGGTCCACCACAGCCCACCACAGCCTGTCCCAGCCAACCACGGTCCACCACAGCCCACCACAGCCTGTCCCAGCCCACCACGGTCCACCACAGCCCACCGCAGCAGGTCCCAGCCCACCACAGCCCACCGAAGCTGGTCCCAGCCCACCACAGCCCGTCCCACCACACCAGAGGCCGTCCCCTCCCACCACGGCCCGTCCCGGCCCACCACGGCACGTCCCGTCCCACCATGGCCCGTCGCAGCCCGCCACGGCTCGTCCCAAACGGCCACGGCCCGTCCCAGCCCGCCACGGCCCGTCCCAGCCCGCCACAGCCCGTCCCAGCTCACCACAGCCCGTCCCAGCCCACCACAGACCACCACAGTTCATCCCAGCCCACCACAGTTCGTCCCAGCCCGCCACGGCCTGTCCCGGCCCACCACGGCCCGTCCCAGCCCACCACAGCCTGTCCCAGCCCACCACGGCCCGTCCCAGCCCGTCCCAGCCCATGACGGCCCGTCCCAGTCCACGAAAGCCCGTCCCAGCTTACCACATCCCGTCCCAGCTTACCACAGCCCATCACAGCCCACCACAGGCTACCACAGCACACCAAAGCCCGTCCCAGCCCGCCACGGCCCGTCCCAGCCCGCCACAGCCCGTCCCAGCTCACCACAGCCCGTCCCAGCCCACCACAGACCACCACAGTTCATCCCAGCCCACCACAGTTCGTCCCAGCCCGCCACGGCCTGTCCCGGCCCACCACGGCCCGTCCCAGCCCACCACAGCCTGTCCCAGCCCACCACGGCCCGTCCCAGCCCGTCCCAGCCCATGACGGCCCGTCCCAGTCCACGAAAGCCCGTCCCAGCTTACCACATCCCGTCCCAGCTTACCACAGCCCATCACAGCCCACCACAGGCTACCACAGCACACCAAAGCCCGTCCCAGCCCACCACAGCCCGTCCCAGCCCACCAAAGCCCGTCCCAGCCCACCACAGCCCGTCCCAGCCCACCACAGCCCACCACAGCCGGTTACAGCTTATCACAGCCCGTCCCAGCCCACCACGGCCCGTCCCAGCCAAACACGGCCCGTCCCAGCCCACCACGGCCCGTCCCAGCCCACCACAGCTCTCCACAGCCAGTCCCAATCCTCCACAGCCCGTCCCAGCCCTCCACAGCCCACCAGAGCCTGTCCCGGCCCACCACGGCCTATCACAGCCCGTACCAGCCCACCACATCAAGTACCAGTCTGTCCCAGCCCACCACGGGCCGTCCCAGCCCACCACGACCCGTCTCCGCTCACCACAGCCCGTACCAGCCTGTCTCAGCCTACAACAGCCCGTCCCAGCCCACCGCAGCCCGTCCCCGCCCAGCGCAGCCCGTCCCAGCCCAGCGCAGCCCGTCCCAGCCCAGCGCAGCCCGTCCCAGCCCAGCGCAGCCCGTCCCAGCCCACCAAAGCCCATCACAGCCCATCTCAGCTCACCACAACCTGTCCCAGACCACCACAGCCCACCACAGCCGGTTACAGCTTATCACAGCCCGTCCCAGCCCACCACATGAAGTACCAACCCACCACAGCCCATCCCCGCCCACCGCAGCCCGTCCCCGCCCACCGCAGCCCGTCCCCGCCCACCGCAGCCCGTCCCCGCCCACTGCAGACCGTCCCAGCCCACCACAGCCCGTCCCGGCTCACCACAGCTCGTCCCGGCCCAACACGGCCCACCACAGCCCACCACAGCCCGTCCCAGCCCACCACAGCCCGTCCCAGCCCACCACAGCCCACCAAAGCCCGTCTAAGCTCACCAGAACCCACCACAGCCCACCACGGCCCGTCCCAGCCCACCACGGCCCGTCCCAGCCCACCACAGACCGTCCCAGCACACCACAGCCCACCAAAGCCCGTCTAAGCTCACCAGAACCCACCACAGCCAACCACAGTTCGTCCCGGCCCACTACAACTCGTCCCAGCCCACCACAGCCCACCACAGCCAGTCCCTGAAGCACCACAGCCCATCCCAACCCACCACAACCCGTCCCAGCCCACCACAGCCCGTCCCAGCCCAGCACAGACCACCACAGCCCGTAACCGCCCAGCACAGCCCATCCCCGCCCACCATAGCTGGTCCCCGCCCACCACAGACGGTCCCAGCTCGTCCCAGCACTTCCCAGCCCACCACAGCCCGTCCCAGCCCACCACAGCCCATCACAGACCGTCCCAGCCCACCAGAGCCCGTCGAGCTTACCACAGCCCGTCCCAGCCCGTCTCAGCTCACCACAGCCCGTCCCAGCCCACCACAGCACATCACAGACCGTCCCAGCCCACCACAGCCCGTGCCAGCCTGTCTCAGCTCACCACAGCCCACCACAGCCCGTCCCAGCCCACCACAGCCCGTCCCAGCCCACCACAGCTCGTCCCAGCCCACCACAGCCTACCACAGCCCGTCCCAGCCCACCACAGCCCTTTCCACACCACCAGAGCCCGTCCCAGCCCACCATAGCCCGTCCAAGCCCACCACAGCCCGTGACAGCCCGTCCCAGTCCGTGCCAGCTCGTCCCAGTCCGTGCCAGCTCGTCCCAGCCCGTGCCAGCCCGTCCCAGCCCGTGCCAGCCTGTCCCAGCCCACCAAAGCCCACCACAGCATGTCCCAGCCCACCACAGCATGTCCCAGGCAACCACTGACCACCACAGCCCGTCCCAGTCTGTCCCAGCCCATCCCAGCCCACCACAGACCGTCCCAGCCTACAACAGCCCGTCCCAGCAAACCACAGCCCACCACAGCCCGTCCCAGCCCACCACAGCCCGTCCCAGCAAACCACAGCCCACCACGGCCCATCCCAGCCCACCACGGCCCGTCTCAGCTCACCACGGCCCGTCCCAGCCCACCACAGCCCGTCCCAGCCCGTCTCAACCCACCACAGCCTGTCCCAGCCCACCACAGCCTGTCCCAGCCCACCACAGCCCGTCACAGCCCACCACAGCCCGTCCCAGCCCACCACAGCCCGTCCCAGCCCACCACAGCCTGTCCCAGCCCACCACAGCCCGTCACAGCCCACCACAGCCCGTCCCAGCCCGTCCCAACCCACCACAGCCCATCCCAGCCCACCACAGCCCGTCCCAGCCCACCATAGTCCGTCCTAGCCCACCACAGACCGTCCCAGCCCACCACAGACCGTCCCAGCCCACCACAGCCCACCAAAGCCCGTCTAAGCTCACCAGAACCCACCACAGCCCGTCCCAGCCCGTCCCAGCCCACCACGGCCCACCACTGCCCATCACAGCCTTTCCCAGCCCACCAAGGCCTGTCCCAGCCCACCACAGACCGTCCCAGCACACCACAGTCCACCAAAGCCCGTCTAAGCTCACCAGAACCCACCACAGCCCACCACAGCCCACCACAGTCCGTCCCGGCCCACTACAACTCGTCCCAGCCCACCAGAGCCCACCACAGCCCGTCCCGGCCCACCACTACAAGTCCCTGAAGCACCACAGCCCGTCCCAGCCCACCACAGCCCGTCCCAGCCCACCACAGACCACCACAGACCGTCCCAGCCCACCACGGCCCTTCCCAGCCCACCACAGTCCGTCCCAGCCCACCACGGCCCGTCCCAGCCCACCACAGCCCGTCCCAGCCCACAATAGCCCGTTCCAGACCATCAGAGCCCGTCCCAGCACGTCCCGGCCCACCACAGCCGTTCCCAGCTTACCACAGCCCACCACAGCACGTCTCAGGCCACCACAGCCCACCACAGCCCGTCCCGGCCCACTACAACTCGTCCCAGCCCACCACAGCCCGTCCCAGCCCACCACAGCCCGTTCCAGCCCGTCACAGGCCACCAGAGCTTGTCCCGGCCCACCAGAGTCCGCCCCGAGCCACCACGGCCCTTCCCAGCCCACCACGACTGACCACAGCCCCTCCCAGCCCACCACGGCCTGTCCCAGCCCACCACAGCTCGTTCCAGCCCACCACAGCCCATAACAGACCGTCCCAGCCCACCACAGCCTGTCCCAGCCAACCACAGCCCACCACAGCCCGTCCCAGCCCACCACAGACCGTCCCAGCCCACCACAAACCGTCCCAGCCCACCACAGCCCACCAAAGCCCGTCTAAGCTCACCAGAACCCACCACAGCCCACCACAGTCTGTCCCGGCCCACCACAGCCCATCCCTGAAGCACCACAGCCCGTCCAAGCCCACCACAACCCGTCCCAGCCCACCACAGCCTGTCCCAGCCCACCACATACCACCACAGACCGTCCCAACCCACCACAGCCCTTCCCAGCCCACCACAGTCCGTCCCAGCCCACCACGGCCCGTCCCAGCCCACCACAGCCCTTTCCACACCACCAGAGCCCGTCCCAGCCCATCACGGCCCCTCCCAGCCCACCACAGCCCTTTCCACACCACCAGAGCCCGTCCCAGCCCACCATAGCTCGTCCCAGCCCACCACAGCCCGTCCAAGCCCACCACAGCCCATTCCAGCCCACCACAGCCTGTGCCAGCCCGTCCCAGTCCGTGCCAGCTCGTTCCAGCCTGTGCCAGCTCGTCCCAGCCCGTGCCAGCCCAGCACAGCCCATTACAGCTTACCACAGCCCATCCCAGCCTACCAGAGCCCGTTCCAGCTCACCACAGCCCATTCCAGCCCACCACAGCCCGTCCCATGCTACCAGAGCCCGTCCCAACCCACCACAGCCCACCAAAGCCCGTCCCCGCTCACCATAGCCCGTCCCAGCCCACCACAGCCCGTCACAGCCCATCACAGCTTGTTCCAGACCACCAGAGCCCGTCTTTAGCGCACCACAGACCGTCCCAGCCCACCAAAGCCCGTCCCAGCCCACCACAGCTCGTCCCAGCCCACCACAGCCCGTCACCGCCCAGCACAGACCATCCCCGCCCACCATAGCCGGTCCCCGCCCACCACAGCCGGTCCCAGCTCGTCCCAGCCCTTCCCAGCTCACCACAGCCCGTCCCAGCCCACCACAGCCCATCACAGACCGTTCCAGCCCACCAGAGCCCGTCCCAGCACACCACAGCCCGTGCCAGCCCGTCTCAGCTCACCACAGCCCACCACAGCCCATCCCAGCCAACCAGAGCCCGTCCCAGCCCACCACAGCCCGTGCCAGCCCGTCTCAGCTCACCACAGCCCACCACAGACCGTCACCGCCCAGCACAGACCATCCCAGCCCACCACAGCCCGTCCCAGCCCACCACAGCCCTTTCCACACCACCAGAGCCCGTCCCAGCCCACCATAGCTCGTCCCAGCCCACCACAGCCCGTCCAAGCCCACCACAGCCCGTTCCAGCCCACCACAGCCCGTGCCAGCCCGTCCCAGTCCGTGCCAGCTCGTTCCAGCCCGTGCCAGCTCGTTCCAGACCGTGTCAGCTCGTCCCAGCCCGTGCCAGCCCGTCCCAGCCCACCACAGCCCGTCCCAGCCCACCACAGCCCGTCCCAGCCCACCACAGCATGTCCCAGCCCACCACAGCATGTCCCAGGCAACCACTGACCACCACAGCCCGTCCCAGTCTGTCCCAGCCCACCACAGCCCACCACAGACCGTCCCAGCCTACAACAGCCCGTCCCAGGCCACCACAGACCGACCCAGCCCGTCCCAGCCCACCACAGCCTGTTCCAGACCACCAGAGCCCGTCTTAGCGCACCACAGACTGTCCCAGCCCACCAAAGCCCGTCCCAGCCCACCACAGCTCGTCCCAGCCCACCACAGACCGTCACCTCCCAGCACGGACCATCCCCGCCCACCATAGCCGGTCCCCGCCCACCACAGCCGGTCCCAGCTCGTCCCAGCCCTTCCCAGCTCACCACAGCCCGTCCCAGCCCAGCACAGCCCATCACAGACCGTCCCAGCCCACCAGAGCCCGTCGAGCTTACCACAGCCCACCACAGCCCGTCTCAGCTCACCACAGCCCACCACAGCCCGTCCCAGCCCACCACAGCCCAACAGAGCCCGTCCCAGCCCACCACAGCCCGTGCCAGCCCGTCACAGCTCACCACAGCCCACCACAGCCCGTCCCAGCCAACCACAGCCCTTTCCACACCACCAGAGCCCGTCCCAGCCCACCATAGCTCGTCCCAGCCAACCACAGCCCACCACAGCCCGTCCCAGCCCACCACGGCCCGTCTCAGCTCACCACAGCCCGTCCCTACCCACCATAACCCGTCCCAGCCCACCACAGCCCGTCCCAGCCCACCACAACCCACCACAGCCTATCCCAGCCCACCAGAACCCGACTCAACCCAAAACAGCTCTTCCCAGCCCACCACAGCCCATCCAAGCCCACCAGGGCCCGTCCCAGCCCACCAAGGCCTTTCCTAGCCCACCACGGCCTGTCCCAGTCCACCACAGACCGTCCCAGCACACCACAGCCCACCAAAGCCCGTCTAAGCTCACCAGAACCCACCACAGCCCACCACAGCCCATCACAGTCCGTCCCAGCCTACAACAGCCCGTCCCAGCCCACCACAGCCCGTCCCAGCAAACCACAGCTCACCACGGCCCGTCCCAGCCCACCACAGCCCGTCCCAGCTTACCACAGCCCGTCCCAGCCCGTCCCAAACCACCACAGCCTGTCCCAGCCCACCACAGCCCATCCCAGCCCACCACAGCCCGTCCCAGCCCACCACAGCCCGTCCCAGCCCGTCCCAACCCACCACAGCCCGTCCCAGCCCACCACAGCCCGTCCCAGCCCACCATAGCCCGTCCTAGCCCACCACAGACCGTCCCAGCAAACCACAGACCGTTCCAGCCCACCACAGCCCACCGAAGCCCGTCTAAGCTCACCAGAACCCACCACAGCCCACCACGGCCCGTCCCAGCCCACCACGGCCCACCACTGCCCACCACGGCCTTTCCCAGCCCACCAAGGCCCGTCCCAGCCCACCACAGACCGTCCCAGCACACCACAGCCTGTTCCAGACCACCAGAGCCCGTCTTAGCGCACCACAGACCGTCCCAGCCCACCAAAGCCCGTCCCAGCCCACCACAGCTTGTCCCAGCCCACCACAGCCCGTCACCGCCCAGCACAGACCATCCCCGCCCACCATAGCCGGTCCCCGCCCACCACAGCCGGTCCCAGCTCGTCCCAGCCCTTCCCAGCTCACCACAGCCCGTCCCAGCCCACCACAGCCCATCACAGACCGTCCCAGCCCAACAGAGCCCGTCCCAGCTTACCACAGCCCGTGCCCGCCCGTCTCAGCTCACCACAGCCCACCACAGCCCGTCCCAGCCCACCACAGCCCGTCCCAGCCAACCACAGCCCACCACAGACCACCACAGCCCGTCCCAGCCCACCACAGCCGTTTCCACACCACCAGAGCCCGTCCCAGCCCACCACAGCCCGTCCAAGCCCACCACAGCCCGTTCCAGCCCACCACAGCCCGTGCCAGCCCGTCCCAGTCCGTGCCAGCTTGTCCCAGCCCGTGCCAGCCCACCACAGACCACCACAGACCGTCCCAGCCCACCACAGCCCGTCCCAGCCCACCACAGCATGTCCCAGGCAACCACTGACCACCACAGCCCGTCCCAGTCTGTCCCAGCCCATCCCAGCCCACCACGGCCCGTCTCAGCTCACCACAGCCCGTCCCTACCCACCACAGCCCGTCCCAGCCCACCACAGCCCGTCCCAGCCCACCACAGCCCACCAAAGCCCGTCTAAGCTCACCAGAACCCACCACAGCCCACCACGGCCCGTCCCAGCCCACCACGGCCCACCACTGCCCACCACGGCATTTCCCAGCCCACCAAGGCCTGTCCCAGCCCACCACAGACCGTCCCAGCACACCACAGCCCGTCCCAGCCCGTCCCAACCCACCACAGCCCGTCCCAGCCCACCACAGCCCGTCCCAGCCCACCACAGCCTGTCCCAGCCCACCACAGCCCGTCCTAGCCCACCACAGACCGTCCCAGCCCACCACAGACCGTCCCAGCCCACCACAGCCCACCAAAGCCCGTCTAAGCTCACCAGAACCCACCACAGCCCACCACGGCCCGTCCCAGTCCACCACGGCCCACCACTGCCCACCACGGCCTTTCCCAGCCCACCAAGGCCCGTCCCAGCCCACCACAGACCACCACAGACCGTCCCAGCCCACCACGGCCCTTCCCAGCCCACCACAGTCCGTCCCAGCCCACCATGGCCCGTCCCAGCCCACCACAGCCCGTCCCAACCCACAGCAGCCCATTCCAGACCATCAGAACCCGTCCCAGCACGTCCCGGCCCACCACAGCCCGTCCCAGCTTACCACAGCCCACCACAGCCCGTCTCAGTTCACCACAGCCCACCACAGCCCGTCCCGGCCCAAACAACTCGTCCAAGCCCACCACAGCCCGTCACAGCCCGTCACAGGCCACCAGAGCTTGTCCCGGCCCACCAGAGTCCGTCCCGAGCCACCACAACACGTCCCAGCCCACCACGACTGACCACAGCCCGTCCCAGCCCACCACGGCCTGTCCCAGCCCACCACAGCTCGTCCCAGCCCACGACAGCCCGTCACAGCTCGTCCCAGCCCACCACAGCCCGTCCCAGCCCACCACAGCCCGTCCCAGCCCATCCCAGCCCACCACAGCTTTTTCCACACCACCAGAGCCCGTCCCAGCCCACCACAACCCGTCCAAGCCCACCACAGCCCGTGCCAGCCCGTCCCACTCCGTGCCAGCTCGTCCCAGCCCGTGCCAGCTCGTCCCAGCCCGTGCCAGCCTGTCCCAGCCCGTGCCAGCCCGTCCCAGCCCACCACAGCCCGTCCCAGCCCACCACAGCATGTCCCAGGCAACCACTGACCGCCACAGCCCGTCCCAGCCCACCACAGCCCACCACAGCCCGTCCCAGCCTACAACAGCCCGTCCTAGCCCACCACAGCCCGTCCCAGCAAACCACAGCTCACCGCGGCCCGTCCCAGCCCACCACAGCCCGTCCCAGCCCACCACAGCCCGTCCCAGCCCGTCCCAACCCACCACAGCCTGTCCCAGCCCACCACAGCCCATCCCAGCCCACCACAGCCCGTCCCAGGCCACCACAGCCCGTCCCAGCCCGTCCCAACCCACCACAGCCCGTCCCAGCCCACCATAGCCCGTCCTAGCCCACCACAGCCCGTCCCAGCCCACCACAGCTTGTCCCAGCCCACCACAGCCCGTCACCGCCCAGCACAGACCATCCCCGCCCACCATAGCCGTTCCCCGCCCACCACAGCCGGTCCCAGCTCGTCCCAGCCCTTCCCAGCTCACCACAGCCCGTCCCAGCCCAAAACAACTCGTCCAAGCCCACCACAGCCCGTCACAGCCGGTCACAGGCCACCAGAGCTTGTCCCGGCCCACCAGAGTCCGTCCCGAGCCACCACAACACGTCCCAGCCCACCACGACTGACCACAGCCCGTCCCAGCCCACCACAGCCCGTCCCAACCCACCACAGCCCGTCCCAGCCCACCACAGCCCGTCCCAGCCCACCACAGCCCGTCCCAGCCCACCACAGCCCGTCCAAGCCCACCACAGCCCGTCCCAGCCCGTCCCAGCCCACCACAGCTTTTTCCACACCACCAGAGCCCGTCCCAGCCCACCACAGCCCGTCCAAGCCCACCAGAGCCCGTGCCAGCCCGTCCCACTCCGTGCCAGCTCGTTCCAGCCCGTGCCAGCTCGTCCCAGCCCGTGCCAGCCTGTCCCAGCCCGTGCCAGCCCGTCCCAGCCCACCACAGCCCGTCCCAGCCCACCACAGCATGTCCCAGGCAACCACTGACCGCCACAGCCCGTCCCAGCCCACCACAGCCCACCACAGCCCGTCCCAGCCTACAACAGCCCATCCTAGCCCACCACAGCCCGTCCCAGCAAACCACAGCTCACCACGGCCCGTCCCAGCCCACCACAGCCCGTCCCAGCCCACCACAGCCCGTCCCAGCCCGTCCCAACCCACCACAGCCTGTCCCAGACCACCACAGCCCATCCCAGCCCACCACAGCCCGTCCCAGCCCGTCCCAACCCACCACAGCCCGTCCCAGCCCACCACAGCCCGTCCCAGCCCACCATAGCCCGTCCTAGCCCACCAAAGCCCGTCCCAGCCCACCACAGCTTGTCCCAGCCCACCACAGCCCGTCACCGCCCAGCACAGACCATCCCCGCCCACCATAGCCGTTCCCCGCCCACCACAGCCGGTCCCAGCTCGTCCCAGCCCTTCCCAGCTCACCACAGCCCGTCCCAGCCCACCACAGCCCATCACAGACCGTCCCAGCCCAACAGAGCCCGTCCCAGCTTACCACAGCCCGTGCCCGCCCGTCTCAGCTCACCACAGCCCACCACAGCCCGTCCCAGCCCACCACAGCCCGTCCCAGCCAACCACAGCCCACCACAGACCACCACAGCCCGTCCCAGCCAACCACAGCCCTTTCCACACCACCAGAGCCCGTCCCAGCCCACCACAGCCCGTCCAAGCCCACCACAGCCCGTTCCAGCCCACCACAGCCCGTGCCAGCCCGTCCCAGTCCGTGCCAGCTCGTCCCAGCCCGTGCCAGCCCACCACAGACCACCACAGACCGTCCCAGCCCACCACAGCATGTCTCAGCCCACCACAGCATGTCCCAGGCAACCACTGACCACCACAGCCCGTCCCAGTCTGTCCCAGCCCATCCCAGCCCACCACAGCCCGTCCCAGCCTACAACAGCCCGTCCCAGACCACCATAGCCCATCCCAGCCAACCACAGCCCACCACAGCCCATCCCAGCCCACCACGGCCCGTCTCAGCTCACCACAGCCCGTCCCAGCCCACCACAGCCCGTCCCAGCCCGTCCCAACCCACCACAGCCCGTCCCAGCCCACCACAGCCCGTCCCAGCCCACCACAGCCCGTCCCAGCCCGTCCCAACCCACCACAGCCCGTCCCAGCCCACCACAGCCCGTCCCAGCTCACCATAGCCCGTCCCCGCCCACCACAGACCGTTCCAGCCCACCACAGCCCACCAAAGCCCGTCTAAGCTCACCAGAACCCACCACAGCCCACCACGGCCCACCACTGCCCACCACGGCATTTCCCAGCCCACCAAGGCCCGTCCCAGCCCACCACAGACCGTCCCAGCACACCACAGCCTGTCCCAGCCCGTCCCAACCCACCACAGCCCGTCCCAGCCCACCACAGCCCGTCCCAGCCCACCACAGACCACCACAGACCGTCCCAGCCCACCACGGCCCTTCCCAGCCCACCACAGTCCGTCCCAGCCCACCACGGCCCGTCCCAGCCCACCACAGCCCGTCCCAGCCCACAGCAGCCCATTCCAGACCATCAGAACCCGTCCCAGCACGTCCCGGCCCACCACAGCCCGTCCCAGCTTACCACAGCCCACCACAGCCCGTCTCAGTTCACCACAGCCCACCACAGCCCGTCCCGGCCCAAAACAACTCGTCCAAGCCCACCACAGCCCGTCACAGCCCGTCACAGGCCACCAGAGCTTGTCCCGGCCCACCACAGCCCGTCCCGAGCCACCACAACACGTCCCAGCCCACCACGACTGACCACAGCCCGTCCCAGCCCACCACGGCCTGTCCCAGCTCACCACAGCTCGTCCCAGCCCACCACAGCCCGTCCCAACCCACCACAGCCTGTCCCAGCCCACCACAGCCCGTCCCAGCCCACCACGGCCCGTCCCAGCCCACCACAGCCCGTCCCAGCCCGTCCCAGCCCACCACAGCTTTTTCCACACCACCAGAGCCCGTCCCAGCCCACCACAGCCCGTCCAAGCCCACCACAGCCCGTGCCAGCCCGTCCCAGTCCGTGCCAGCTCGTTCCAGCCCGTGCCAGCCTGTCCCAGCCCGTGCCAGCCCGTCCCAGCTCACCACAGCCCACCACAGCCCGTCCCAGCCCACCACAGCATGTCCCAGGCAACCACTGACCGCCACAGCCCGTCCCAGCCCACCACAGCCCACCACAGCCCGTCCCAGCCTACAACAACCCGTCCCAGCCCACCACAGCCCGTCCCAGCAAACCACAGCTCACCACGGCCCGTCCCAGCTTACCACAGCCCGTCCCAGCCCACCACAGCCCGTCCCAGCCCGTCCCAACCCACCACAGCCTGTCCCAGCCCACCACAGCCCATCCCAGCCCACCACAGCCCGTCCCAGCCCACCACCGCCCGTCCCAGCCCGTCCCAACCCACCACAGCCCGTCCCAGCCCACCACAGCCCGTCCCAGCCCACCATAGCCCGTCCTAGCCCACCACAGACCGTCCCAGCCCACCACAGCTTGTCCCAGCCCACCACAGCCCGTCACCGCCCAGCACAGACCATCCCCGCCCACCATAGCCGGTCCCCGCCCACCACAGCCGGTCCCAGCTCGCCCCAGCCCTTCCCAGCTCACCACAGCCCGTCCCAGCCCACCACAGCCCATCACAGACCGTCCCAGCCCAACAGAGCCCGTCCCAGGTTACCACAGCCCGTGCCCGCCCGTCTCAGCTCACCACAGCCCACCACAGCCCGTCCCAGCCCACCACAGCCCGTCCCAGCCCACCACAGCCCACCACAGACCACCACAGCCCGTCCCAGCCCACCACAGCCCTTTCCACACCACCAAGGCCCGTCCCAGCCCACCACAGCCCGTCCCAGCCCACCACAGCCCACCACATCCCACCACAGCCCGTCCCAGCCCACCACAGCCCACCAAAGCCCGTCCCAGCCCACCACCACCCGACTCAAGCTCACCAGAACCCACCACACCCCACCACAGCCCATCACGGCCCGTCCCAGCCCACCACTGCCCACCACAGTTCACCACGGCCCATCCCAGCCCACCACGGCCCGTCTCAGCCCACCACAGCCCGTCCCAGCCCATCCCAGACCACCACAGCCCGTCCCAGCCCACCACAGGCCACCACAGCCCGTCCCAGCCCACCACAGCCCGTCCCAGCCCACCAGAGCCCGTCACAGCCCGTCCCAGCTTACCATATAAAGTACCAGCCCATACAAGCCCACCACAGCCCGTCCCAGCCCACCACGGCCCGTCCCACACCACCACAGCCCACCACAGCCGGTTACAGCTTATCTGAGCCCATCCCAACCCACCACAACCCGTCCCAGCCCACCACAGCCCGTCCCAGCCCACCACAACCCGTCTCAGCGCACCACAACTCGTCCCAGAACACCACAACCCACCACAGCCCGTCCCAGCCCACCGCAGCCCGTCCCAGCCCGTCCCAGCCTACCACAGCCCGTCCCAGCCCACCACAGCCCGTCACAGCCCACCACAGCCAGTCACAGCTTGTCCCAGCCCACCACAGCTCACCACAGCCCGTCCCAGCCCACCACAGCCCACCACAGCCCACCACAGCCCGTCCCAGCCCAGCATAGCTTTTCCCAGTTCATCCCAGACCACCACAGCCCGTTCCAGCCCAGCACAGCCCGTCCCAGCCCAACACAGCCCGTTCCAGACCACCACAGCCCGTCCCAGCTCGTCCCAGATCACCACAGCCTCTCACAGCCCGTCACAGCCCATCACAGCCCTTCACAGCCTGTCACAGCCCGTCACGGCCCACCACAGCCCACCACAGCCCACCACAGCCTGTCCCAGCCCACCACGGCCCGTCACAGCCCACCACGGCCCGTCCCAGCCCACCACGGCCCGTCCCAGCTCACCATGGCCCATCACAGCCCACCACAGCCCACCACAGCCCATCCCGGCCCACCACAGCCCGTCCCTGAGCACTACAGCCCATCCCAGCCCACCACAACCCGTCCCAGCCCACCACAGCTTGTCCAAGCCCACCACAGCTCGTGCCTGTCCATCCGAGCCCACCACAGCCCACCACAGCCCTTCCAAGCCAACCAGAAGCAGTCCCAGCCCACCACAACCCGTCCAAGCCCACCACAGGTCGTACCTGTCCATCCCAGCCCACCACAGCCAACCACAGCCCGTCCCAGCCAACCAGAGCCAGTCCCAGCCCACCACAACACGTCCAAGCCCACCAAAGGTCGTACCTGTCCATCCCAGCCCACAACAGCCCGTGTCAGCCCGTCCCAGACCGTCCCAGCTCACCACAACCCACCACAGCCCGTCCCCGCCCAGCAGAGCCCGTCCCCGCCCAGTAGAGCCCGTCCCCGCCCAGCAGAGCTCGTCCCAGCCTGTCCCAGGCCTTCCCAGCCCACCACAGCCCGTCCCGGCCCACCACAGCCCGGTCCGGCCCACCACAGCCCGGTCCGGCCCAACACGGCGCACCACAACCCACCACAACTTGTCCCAGCACACCACAGCCCGTCCTAGACCACCACAGCCTGTCCCAGCCCACCACAGCCCGTCACAGCTCGTGCCAACCTGTCCCAGCCCGTCCCAGCACACCACAGCCCGTGCCTACCCACCACAGCCCGTCCCAGCCCACCACAGCCCACCACAGCCCGTCCCAGCCCACCACAACCTGTCCTCGCCCACCACAGCCTGTCCCCGCCCAGCAAAATCTCTCCCCGCCCACCAAAGCCCATCCCAGCCCACCACAGCTCACCACAAACCACCACAGCCCACCACAGCCCGTCCCAGATCATCCCAGACCATCCCAGCCCACGACAGCCCGTCACAGCCCGTCCCAGCCCACCACAGCCCGTCCCACTCCACAACTGCCAGTCCCAGCTCGTCCCAGCCCACCACAGCCCGTACCAGCCCACCATATCAAGTACCAGTCCGTCCTAGCCCACCACGGCCCGTCCCAGCCCACCACAGCCCGTCTCCGCTCACCACGGCACGTACCAGCCTGTCTCAGCCTACCACAGGCCGTCCCAGCATGTCCCAGCCCACCGCAGCCCGTCCCAACCCACCACAGCCCGTCCCAGCCCAGCGCAGCCCGTCCCAGCCAACCACAGCCCGTCCCCGCCAAGCGAAGCCCGTCCCAACCAAGCGCAGCCCGTCCCAGACCAACGCAACCCATCCCAGCCCGTCCCAGCCCACCACAGCCCGTCCCGGCTCACCACAGCTCGTCCTGGCCCAACACGGCCGACCAGAGCCCACTACGGCCCACCACAGCCTGTCCCAGCCCACCACGGCCCGTCCCAGCCCACCACGGCCCGTCCCAGACCACTACGGCCCGTCCCAGCCCACCGCAGCCCACCACAGCCCATTCAAGCCCACCACAGCCCGTCCCAACCCACCACAACCCGTCCCAGCCCACCACAGCCCGTCCCAGCCCACCACAGCCCACCACAGCCCACCACAGCCCGTCCCAGCCCACCACAGCCCACCAAAGCCCGTCCCAGCCCACCACCGCCCGACTCAAGCTCACCAGAACCCACCACGCCCCACCACAGCCCATCACGGCCCGTCCCAGCCCACCACTGCCCACCACAGTTCACCACGGCCCATCCCAGCCCACCACGGCCCGTCTCAGCCCACCACAGCCCGTCCCAGCCCATCCCAGACCACCACAGCCCGTCCCAGCCCACCACAGGCCACCACAGCCCGTCCCAGCCCACCACAGCCCGTCCCAGCCCACCAGAGCCCGTCACAGCCCGTCCCAGCTTACCATATAAAGTACCAGCCGATACAAGCCCACCACAGCCCGTCCCAGCCCACCACGGCCCGTCCCACACCACCACAGCCCACCACAGCCGGTTACAGCTTATCTGAGCCCATCCCAACCCACCACAACCCGTCCCAGCCCACCACAGCCCGTCCCAGCCCACCACAACCCGTCTCAGCGCACCACAACTCGTCCCAGAACACCACAACCCACCACAGCCCGTCCCAGCCCACCGCAGCCCGTCCCAGCCCGTCCCAGCCTACCACAGCCCGTCCCAGCACACCACAGCCCGTCACAGCCCACCACAGCCAGTCACAGCTTGTCCCAGCCCACCACAGCTCACCACAGCCCGTCCCAGCCAACCAGAGCCCACCACAGCCCACCACAGCCCGTCCCAGCCCAGCATAGCTTTTCCCAGTTCATCCCAGACCACCACAGCCCGTCCCAGCCCACCACAGCCCGTACCAGCCCACCACATCAAGTACCAGTCCGTCCCAGCGCACCACGGCCTGTCCCAGCGCACCACGGCCCGTCTCCGCTCACCACAGCACGTACCAGCCTGTCTCAGCCTACCACAGCCCGTCCCAGCATGTCCCAGCCCACCGCAGCCCGTCCCAACCCACCACAGCCCGTCCCCGCCCACCATAGCCCGTCCCCGACCACCACAGCCCGTCCCCGCCAACCATAGCCCGTGCCAGCCCAGCACAGCCCGTCCCAGCCCACCACAGACCGTCCCAGCCCACCGCTGACCGTCCCAGCCCACCGCAGACCGTTCCAGACCACCGCAGCCCGTCCCAGCCCACCGCAGCCCGTCCCCGCCCATCCGAGCCCATCCCAGCATACTACAGCTTGTCCCAGCCCGTCCCAGCCCATCACAGTTCGTCCCAGCACACCACAGCCCTTCCCAGCACACCACAGCCCGTCCCAGCACACCACACCCCGTCCCAGCCCACACCAGCCCGTCCCAGCCCGTCCCCGCCCACCGCAGACCGTCTCCCCCCACCGCAGCCCGTCCCCGCCTACCAGAGCCCGTCCCAGCACACTATAACTTGTCCCAGCCCGTCCCAGCCCACCACAGCCCGTCCCAACACACCACAGCCCGTCCCATCACACCACAGCCCACCAGAGCCCGTCCCAGCCCATCCCTGCCCACCACAGCCCGTCCCAGCCCACCACAGCCCGTCCCAGCCCACCACAGCCCGCCCCAGCCCACCACAACCCGTCTCCGCCACCACAGCCCATCCCCGCCCACCAAAGCCCGTCCCGGCCCACCACAGCCCGTTCCAGACCACCAGAGCCCGTCCCAGCCCACCACAGAATGTCCCAGCCCACCACAGAATGTCCCAGCCCACCACAGCCCGTCCCAGCCCACCACAGACCGTCCCAGCCCACCACAACCCGTCTCCGCCCACCACAGCCCATATCCGCCCACCACAGCCCATCCCCGCCCACCACAGCCTGTCCCGGCCCAACACAGCCCGTTCCAGACCACCACAGCCCGTCCCAGCTCGTCCCAGATCACCACAGCCTCTCACAGCCCGTCACAGCCCATCACAGCCCTTCACAGCCCGTCACAGCCCGTCACGGCCCACCACAGCCCACCACAGACCACCACAGCCTGTCCCAGCCTACCAAGGCCCGTCCCAGCCCACCACAGCCTGTTGAAGCCCACCACAGCCGGTCGAAACCCATCACAGCCCGTCCTGGCCCACCACAGCCCGTCCCCACCCACCACAGCCCACCACAGCCCGTACCAGCCCACCATGGCCCGTCCCAGCCCGTCCCAGCCCACCACAGCCGGTCCCAGCCCACCACAGCCCACTACGGAACGACCCAGTCCACCACAACCCGTCCCAGCCCACCACAGCCCACCACAGCCCGTCCCAGCCCACCACGGCCCGTCCCTACAAACCACGGCCCGTCCCAGCCCGTCCCGGCCCACCACAGCCCGTCCCGGCCCACCACAGTCCGTCCCGGCCCACCACAGCCCGTCCCAGCAAACTGCGGCCCACCACAGCTTACCACGGCCCGTCCCAGCCCACCACGGCCCGTCCCGGCCCACCACGGCCCGTCGCAGCCCACCACGGCCCGTACCAGCTTGTCCCAGCCAACAACAGCTTGTCCCACCTTGTCCTAACCCGTCCCTACCCACCACAGCCCGTCCAAGCCCACCACAGCCCGTCCCAGCCCACCTCAGCCCACCACAGCACGTCCCACCTCACCACAACCCGTCCCAGCCCACCACACCCACCAAAGCCCACCACAGCCCGTCTTAGCCCGTCCCAGCCCATCCCAGCCCACCACAGGCCGTCTCAGCACACCACAGCCTGTCCCCGCCCACCACAGCCCGTCCCAGCCCACCACAGCCCACCACAGCCCGTCCCAGGCCGTCCCAGCCTGTCCCAGCTCATCCCAGCCCACCACAGTTTGTCCCAGCCCAGCAGAGCCCGTCCCAGCCCACCATAGACCACTACAGCACACCACACCCCGTCTCAGCCCACCGCAGCCCACCATGGCCCACCACAGCTCACCACGGCCTGACCCAGCCTACCACGGCCCGTCCCAGCCCACCACGGCCCGTCCCAGCCCACCACGGCCCGTCCCAGCCCGTGCCAGCCCATTACAGCTTACCACAGCCCGTTCCGGACCACCAGAGCCCGTCACAGCCCGTCACAGCCCACCAAAGCATGTCCCAGGCCACCACAGCCCCTCCCACCCCGTCCCCGCCCACCGCAACCCGTCCCCGCCCACCACAGCCTACAACAGCACGTCCCGGCCCACCAAAGCCCGTCCCAACCCACTACGGTCCACCACGGCCCGTCCAGGCCCATCACCGCCCGTCCCGGCCCACCATGGTCCGTCCCGGCCCACCGCAGCCCACCTCAGCCCACCACAGACCGTCCCAGCCCACCACAGCCCGTCCCAGCCCACTACTGCCCGTCCCAGCCCACCACAGCCCGTCCCAGCCCGTCCCAGCTCGTCCCAGCCCACCACAGGCCTTCCCAGCCCCTCCCAGACCCCCAGAGCCGGCCCAGCCCGTTTCAGCCCCTCCCAGACCGTCTCAGCTCACCACGGCCTGTTCCAGCCCACCAGAGCCCGTCCCAGTCCACCAGAGCCCGTCCCAACCTACCACAGCTTGTCCCGGCCCACCATAGCCCGTCCCAGCCCACCACAGCCCGTCCCAGCCCACTGCGACCCGTCCCAGCCCACCACAGCCCGTCTTAGCATGACCCAGCTCACCACAGCCCGTCCCAACCCACCACAGTTCACCACGGCCCGTCCCAGCCCACAACGGCCCACCACGGCTCACCACAGCCCGTCCCAGCCCACCACAGCCCGTCCCGGCCCACCACAGCCCGTCCCGGCCCACCACAGCCCGTCCCGGCCCACCACAGCCCGTCCCGGCCCACCACAGCCCGTCCCGGCACACCACAGCCCGTCCCGGCACACCACAGCCCGTCCCGGCACACCACAGCCCATCCCGTCCCACCACAGCCCGTCCCAGCCCACCACAGCCCGTCCCAGCCCACCACAGCCCACCACAGCCCACCGCAGCCCATCCCAGCCCACCACGGCCCGACCCAGCCCGTGCCAACCCGTCACAACACACCACAGCCCACCACAGCCCACCAAAGCCCGTCCCAGCACACCACAGCCCACCACAGCCCATCACAGCCCACCACAGCCCGTCCCAGCTTACCACAGCCCACACCAGACCGTCCCAGCCCACCACAGCCCGTCCCAGCCCACCACAGCCCGTCCCAGCCCACCACTGCCCGTCCCAGCCCGTCCCAGCCCGTCCCAGCCCACCACAGCCCACCGCAGCCCATCCCAACCCACCACGGCCCGTCCCAGCCCGTGCCAACCCGTCACAACACACCACAGCCCACCACAGCCCGTCCCTACCCACCACAGCGTGTCCCAACCCACCACAGCCCACCACTAGCCCTTCAGAACCCACCACAGCCCACGACAGCCCGTCCCAGCCCACCACAGCACGTCCCAGGCCACCACTGCCCATCCCAGCCCACCACAGCCCGTGCCAGCCCACCACAGCCCGCCTCAGCCCACTACAGCCCGTCCCAGCCCACCACAGCCCGTCCCAGCCCACCACAGCCCACCACAGCTTGTCCCAGACCACCACAGCTCTTCCCAGCCCACCATAACCAACCACAGCCTATCCCAGCCGATCCCAGCCCACCACAGCCCGTCCCATCACACCACAGCCCACCACAGCCCGTCCCAGCCAACCACGGCCCGTCCCAGCCCACCACAGCCCGTCCCAGCCCACCACGGCCCACCACAGCCCACCACGGCCCATCCGGGCCCAACACAGCCCACCAAGGCGCACCACAGCCCATCCCAGCCCATTACAGCCTGTCCCAGACCACCACATCCCATCTCAGCCCACCACAGCCCGTCCCAGCCCACCACAACCGACCACAGCCCACCACAGCCCACCACAGCCGACCACAGCCCACCACGGCAGACCACAGCCCACCACGGCCCATCCAAGCCCACCGCGGCCCATCCAAGCCCACCACGGTCCACCACGGCACGTCCCAGCCCACCACAGAGCACCACAGCCCGTCCCAGCCCGTCCCAGCCCACCACAGTATGTCCCAGACCACCACGCCCCGTGCCAACCCACCACAGCCCGTCCCAGCCCACCACAGCCCACCACGCCCCGTGCCAACCCACCAGAGCCCGTCCCAGCTCACCACAGCCCACCACAGCCCGTCCCAGACCACAAGAGGTCGTCCCAGCCCACCACTAACCCACCAAAGCCCGTCCCCGCCCACCACAGCCCGTCCCAGCCAACCACAGTGCACCACAGCCTGTCCCAACCCACCTGAGCCCGTCCCAGCTTAGCACAGCCCACCACAGCCCGTCACAGCCCGTCCCAGCCCACCAGAGGTCGTCCCAGCTCACCACAACCCACCACAGCCCTTCCCAGCCCGTCCCAGCCCACCACAGCCCGTCCCAGCCCACCACAGCCCACCACAGCTTGTCCCAGACCACCACAGCTCTTCCCAGCCCACCATAACCAACCACAGCTTATCCCAGCCGATCCCAGCCCACCACAGCCCGTCCCATCACACCACAGCCCACCACAGCCCGTCCCAGCCAACCACGGCCCGTCCCAGCCCACCACAGCCCGTCCCAGCCCACCACGGCCCACCACAGCCCACCACGGCCCATCCGGGCCCAACACAGCCCACCAAGGCGCACCACAGCCCATCCCAGCCCATTACAGCCTGTCCCAGACCACCACATCCCATCTCAGCCCACCACAGCCCGTCCCAGCTCACCACAACGGACCACAGCCCACCACAGCCCACCACAGCCGACCACAGCCCACCACGGCCGCCGCAGACCATCAGAGCCCGTCCCAGCCCACCACAATCCCGTCCCAGCCCACTATAGCCCGTCCCAGCCCACCACAACCCGTTCTAGCTCACCACAACCCACCACAGCGCACCATAGCCCACCACAGCCCACCACAGCGCACCAGAGTCTGTCCCGGCCCACCAGAGCCTGTCCCAGCCCACCACAGCCCGTCCCAGCACACCACAGCCCACCACAGCCCGTACAATTACACCACAGCCCGTCTCAGCTCACCACAACCCACCACAGCCCGTCCCAGCCCACCGCAGCCTATCCCAACCCGTCCCAGCCCACCACGGCCCGTCCCAGCCCACCACGGCCCGTCCCAGCCCGCCACGGCCCGTCCCAGCCCGTCCCAGCCCACGACAGCCCGCCCCAGCCCACGACAGCCCGTCCCAGCCCACCAGAGCCCACCAGAGCCCACCACAGCTCGTCCCAGCCCACCACAGCCCACAAGAGCTTGTCACAGACCACCACAGCCCGTCCCAGCCCACCACAGCCCACTACGGCCCACCACAGCCCGTCCCAGCCCACCACAGCCCGTCCCAGCCCACCACAGCCCGTCCCAGACCACCACAGCCTCTCACAGCACACCACAGCCCGTAACAGCCCACCACAGCAAGTACCAGCCCGTCCCAGCCCACCACGGCCCGTCTCAGCCCACCACGGCCCGTCTCAGCTCACCACAACCCGTCCCAGACGACCACAGCCCGTCCCAGCCCACCACAGCCCACCACAGCCCGTCCCAGCCCACCACGGCCCGTCCCAGCCCACCACATCCCGTCCCAGCCCACCACAGCCCGTCCCAGCCTGTTTCAGCCCAGCACGGCTAACCACGTCCTGTCCCGGCCCACCACGGCCAACCACGGTCCACCATGGCCCACCAGAGCACACCACGGCCCACCACGGCCCTTCCCAGTCCACCACAGCCCACCACAGCCTTTCCCAGCCCACCACAGCCCACCACAGCCCGTCCCAGCCCACCACGGCCCGTCCCAGCCCACCACATCCCGTCCCAGCCCACCAGAGCCCGTCCCAGCCTGTTTCAGCCCAGCACGGCTAACCACGGCCTGTCCCGGCCCACCACGGCCAACCACGGTCCACCATGGCCCACCAGAGCACACCACGGCCCACCACGGCCCTTCCCTGTCCACCACAGCCCACCACGGCCTGTCCCAGCGCACCACGGCCCGTCCCAGCCCACTACGGCCCGTCCCAGCCCACCACGGCCCGTCCCAGCCCACCACGGCCCATCACAGCCCACCACAGTTCACCACAGCCCGTCCTAGCCCAGCACGGCCCGTCCCAGCCCACCACGGACCACCACGGCCCATCTCAGCCCACCACAGCCTGTCCAAGCCCAGCACAGCCCTCCACAACCCTCCACAGCCCGTCCCAACCCTCCACAGCTCATCCCAGCCTACCACAGCCCGTCGCAGCCCAACACAGCTTATCCCAGCCCACCGAAACCCGTCCCAGCCCACCGCAACCCGTCCCAGCCCACTACAGCACACCACAGCCTGTCCCAGCTTACCACAGCCCACCACAGACCGTCCCAGCCCACCACAGCCCGTCCCAGCCCACCACAGCCCGTCCCAGCCCGTCCCAGCCCGTCCCAACCCTCCAAAGCACGTCCCAGCACACCACAGCCCACCACAGCCCATCACAGCCCACCACAGCCCGTCCCAGCTTACCACAGCCCACCGCGGCCAACCACTGCCCACCACAGCCCACCACTGCCCGTCCCAGCCCACCACAGCCCGTCCCAGCCCTTCCCAGCCCACCACTGCCCGTCCCAGCCCACCACAGCCCGTCCCAGCCCGTCCCAGCCCGTCCCAACCCACCACAGCCCGTCCCAGCCCACCACAGCCCACCACAGCCCACCGCAGCCCATCCCAGCCCACCGCGGCCCACCACTGCCCGTCCCAGCCCACCACTGCCCGTCCCAGCCCACCACAGCCCGTCCCAGCCCGTCCCAGCCCGTCCCAACCCACCACAGCCCGTCCCAGCCCACCACAGCCCACCACAGCCCACCGCAGCCCATCCCAGCCCACCACGGCCCACCACAGCCCACCGCAGCCCATCCCAGCCCACCACGGCCCGTCCCAGCCCGTGCCAACCCGTCACAACACACCACAGCCCACCACAGCCCGTCCCTACCCACCACAGCGTGTCCCAACCCACCACAGCCCACCACAGCCCTTCAGAACCCACCACAGCCCACCACAGCCCGTCCCAGCCCACCAGAGCACGTCCCAGGCCACCACAGACCACCACAGCCCACCACAGCTCGTGAAGCCCACCACAGCCCGCCTCAGCCCACTACAGCCCGTCCCAGCCCACCACAGCTTGTCCCAGCCCACCACAGCCCACCACAGCTTGTCCCAGACCACCACAGCTCTTCCCAGCCCACCATAACCAACCACAGCCTATCCCAGCCGATCCCAGCCCACCACAGCCCGTCCCATCACACCACAGCCCACCACAGCCCGTCCCAGCCAACCACGGCCCGTCCCAGCCCACCACAGCCCGTCCCAGCCCACCACGGCCCACCACAGCCCACCACGGCCCATCCGGGCCCAACACAGCCCACCAAGGCGCACCACAGCCCATCCCAGCCCATTACAGCCTGTCCCAGACCACCACATCCCATCTCAGCCCACCACAGCCCGTCCCAGCCCACCACAACCGACCACAGCCCACCACAGCCCACCACGGCCGACCACAGCCCACCACGGCCGACCACAGCCCACCACGGCCCATCCAAGCCCACCACGGCCCATCCAAGCCCACCACGGTCCACCACGGCACGTCCCAGCCCACCACAGAGCACCACAGCCCGTCCCAGCCCACCACAGCCTGTCCCAGACCACAAGAGCCCGTCCCAGCCCACCACAGCCCGTCCCAGCCCACCACAGCCCACCACGCCCCGTGCCAACCCACCAGAGCCCGTCCCAGCTCACCACAGCCCACCACAGCCCATCCCAGACCACAAGAGGTCGTCCCAGCCCACCACTAACCCACCAAAGCCCGTCCCCGCCCACCACAGCCCGTCCCAGCCAACCACAGCGCACCACAGCCCGTCACAGCCCGTCCCAGCCCACCAGAGGTCGTCCCAGCTCACCACAACCCACCACAGCCCTTCCCAGCCCGTCCCAGCCCACCACAGCCCGTCCCAGCCCACCACGGCCGCCGCAGACCATCAGAGCCCGTCCCAGCCCACCACAATCCCGTCCCAGCCCACTATAGCCCGTCCCAGCCCACCACAACCCGTTCTAGCTCACCACAACCCACCACAGCGCACCATAGCCCACCACAGCCCACCACAGCGCACCAGAGTCTGTCCCGGCCCACCAGAGCCTGTCCCAGCCCACCACAGCCCGTCCCAGCCCACCGCAGCCCGCCACGGCCCGTCCCAGCCCACCACAGCCCATTCCAGACCACCAGAGCCCTTCCCAGTTCACCACAGCCCACCACAGCCCGTCCAATTTCACCACAGCCCGTCTCAGCTCACCACAACCCACCACAGCCCGTCCCAGCCCACCGCAGCCTATCCCAACCCGTCCCAGCCCACCACGGCCCGTCCCAGCCCGTCCCAGCCCACGACAGCTCGTCCCAGCACACGACAGTCCGTCCCAGCCCACCAGAGCCCACCAGAGCCCACCACAGCTCGTCCCAGCCCACCACAGCCCACAAGAGCTTGTCACAGACCACCACAGCCCATCCAAGCCCAACACAGCCCACTACGGCCCACCACAGCCCGTCCCAGCCCACCACAGCCCGTCCCAGCCCACCACAGCCCGTCCCAGCTCGTCCCAGACCACCACAGCCTCTCACAGCACACCACAGCCCGTAACAACCCACCACAGCAAGTACCAGCCCGTCCCAGCCCACCACGGCCCGTCTCAGCCCACCACGGCCCGTCTCAGCTCACCACAACCCGTCCCAGACGACCACAG
This sequence comes from Falco biarmicus, assembly GCF_023638135.1. NCBI lineage: Eukaryota > Metazoa > Chordata > Aves > Falconiformes > Falconidae > Falco > Falco biarmicus. The sequence goes on along the minus strand of NW_026611851.1, from coordinate 2,145,791 downwards.
CCCGTCCCAGCCCACCACAGCCCACCACAGCCCGTCCCAGCCCACCACGGCCCGTCCCAGCCCACCACATCCCGTCCCAGCCCACCAGAGCCCGTCCCAGCCTGTTTCAGCCCACCACAGCTAACCACGGCCTGTCCCGGCCCACCACGGCCAACCACGGTCCACCATGGCTCACCAGAGCACACCACGGCCCACCACGGCCCTTCCCAGTCCACCACAGCCCACCACGGCCTGTCCCAGCCCACCACGGCCCGTACCAGCCCACCACGGCCCATCACAGCCCACCACAGTTCACCACAGCCCGTCCTAGCCCAGCACGGCCCGTCCCAGCCCACCACGGACCACCACGGCCCATCTCAGCCCACCACAGCCTGTCCAAGCCCAGCACAGCCCTCCACAACCCTCCACAGCCCGTCCCAACCCTCCACAACTCATCCCAGCCTACCACAGCCCGTCGCAGCCCAACACAGCTTATCCCAGCCCACCGAAACCCGTCCCAGCCCACCGCAACCCGTCCCAGCCCACCACAGCCCACCACAGGTCACCACAGCCCACCACCGGTCACCACAGCCCAACACAGGTCACCACAGCCTGTTTCAGCCCACCACGGCAAACCACGGCCCGTCTCAGCCCACCACGGCCCGCCATGGCCCACCACAGCTCGTCCCAGATAAACACGGCGCACCACAGCCCACCACGGCCCGTCCCGGCCCACCACAGCCCGTCACAGCCCGTCCCAGCTCTCCACAACACACCGCAGCCCGTCCCAGCCCACCACAGCCCGTCCCAGCCCACCACGGCCCACGAAAGCCCACCACAGCCCACCACAGGCCGTCCCAGCACACCACAAGCCGTCCTAGCCCACCACAGACCTCCAGAGCCCGTCTCAGCTCACCACAGCCTATCCCAGCACACCACGGCCCACCACAGCACACCACGGCCCACCGCAGCCTATCCCAACCCGTCCCAGCCCACCACGGCCCGTCCCAGCCCACCACGGCCCGTCCCAGCCCACCACGGCCCGTCCCAGCCCGTCCCAGCCCACGACAGCCCGTCCCAGCCCACCACAGCCCGTCCCAGCCCACCAGAGCCCACCAGAGCCCACCACAGGTCGTCCCAGCCCACCACAACCCACAAAAGCTTGTCCCAGCCCACCACAGCCTGTCCCAGCCCACCACAGCCCACTACGGCCCACCACAGCCCGTCCCAGCCCACCACAGCCCGTCCCAGCCCACCACAGCCCGTCCCAGCTCGTCCCAGACATCCACAGCCTCTCACAGCACACCACAGCCCGTCCCAGCCCACCACGGCCCGTCCCAGCCCGCCACGGCCCGTCCCAGCCCGTCCCAGCCCACGACAGCCCACCACAGCCCACCACGGCCCGTCCCGGCCCACCACATCCCGTCCCAGCACACCACAGCCCACCACAGCCCATCACAGCCCACCACAGCCTGTCCCAGCTTACCACAGCCCACCACAGCCCGTCCCAGCCCACCACAGCCCGTCCCAGCCCACCACTGCCCGTCCCAGCCCACCACTGCCCGTCCCAGCCCGTCCCAGCCCGTCTCAACCCTCCAAAGCCCGTCCCAGCACACCACAGCCCACCACAGCCCATCACAGCCCACCACAGCCCGTCCCAGCTTACCACAGCCCACCGCAGCCCACCACTGCCCGTCCCAGCCCACCACTGCCCGTCCCAGCCCACCACAGCCCGTCCCAGCCCGTCCCAGCCCGTCCCAACCCACCACAGCCCGTCCCAGCCCACCACAGCCCACACCAGACTGTCCCAGCCCATCCCAGCCCACCACGGCCCACCACAGCCCACCGCAGCCCATCCCAGCCCACCACGGCCCGTCCCAGCCCGTGCCAACCCGTCACAACACACCACAGCCCACCACAGCTCGTCCCTACCCACCACAGCGTGTCCCAACCCACCACAGCCCACCACAGCCCTTCAGAACCCACCACAGCCCACCACAGCCCGTCCCAGCCCACCACAGCACGTCCCAGGCCACCACAGACCACCACAGCCCACCACAGCCCGTGAAGCCCACCACAGCCCGCCTCAGCCCACTACAGCCTGTCCCAGCCCACCACAGCTCGTCCCAGCCCACCACAGCCCACCACAGCTTGTCCCAGACCACCAGAGCTCTTCCCAGCCCAACATAACCAACCACAGCCTATCCCAGCCGATCTCAGCCCACCACAGCCCGTCCCATCACACCACAGCCCACCACAGCCCGTCCCAGCCAACCACGGCCCGTCCCAGCCCACCACAGCCTGTCCCAGCCCACCACGGCCCACCACAGCCCACCACGGCCCATCCGGGCCCAACACAGCCCACCAAGGCGCACCACAGCCCATCCCAGCCCATTACAGCCTGTCTGAGACGACCACATCCCATCTCAGCCCACCACAGCCCGTCCCAGCCCACCACAACCGACCACAGCCCACCACAGCCCACCACGGCCGACCACAGCCCACCACGGCCGACCACAGCCCACCACGGCCGACCACAGCCCACCACGGCCCATCCAAGCCCACCACGGCCCATCCAAGCCCACCACGGTCCACCACGGCACGTCCCAGCCCACCACAGAGCACCACAGCCCGTCCCAGCACACCACAGTATGTCCCAGCCCACCAGAGCCCGTCCCAGCCCACCACAGCCCGTCCCAGCCCACCACAGCCCACCACGCCCCGTGCCAACCCACCAGAGCCCGTCCCAGCTCACCACAGCCCACCACAGCCCGTCCCAGACCACAAGAGGTCGTCCCAGCCCACCACTAACCCACCAAAGCCCGCCCCCGCCCACCACAGCCCGTCCCAGCCAACCACAGCGCACCACAGCCTGTCCCAACCCACCTGAGCCCGTCCCAGCTTACCACAGCCCACCACAGCCCGTCACAGCCCATCCTAGCCCACCAGAGGTCGCCCCAGCTCACCACAACCCACCACAGCCCTTCTTAGCCCGTCCCAGCCCACCACAATCCCGTCCGAGCCCACTATAGCCCGTCCCAGCCCACCACAACCCGTTCTAGCTCACCACAACCCACCACAGCGCACCATAGCCCACCACAGCCCACCACAGCGCACCAGAGTCTGTCCCGGCCCACCAGAGCCTGTCCCAGCCCACCACAGCCCGTCCCAGCCCACCGCAGCCCGCCACGGCCCGTCCCAGCCCACCACAGCCCATTCCAGACCACCAGAGCCCTTCCCAGTTCACCACAGCCCACCACAGCTCGTCCAATTTCACCACAGCCCGTCTCAGCTCACCACAACCCACCACAGCCCGTCCCAGCCCACCGCAGCCTATCCCAACCCGTCCCAGCCCACCACGGCCCGTCCCAGCCCACCACGGCCCGTCCCAGCCCGTCCCAGCGCACGACAGCCCGTCCCAGCCCACGACAGTCCGTCCCAGCCCACCAGAGCCCACCACAGCTCGTCCCAGCCCACCACAGCCCACAAGAGCTTGTCACAGCCCACCACAGCCCGTCCCAGCCCACCACAGCCCACTACGGCACACCACAGCCCGTCCCAGCCCACCACAGCCCGTCCCAGCCCACCGCAGTCCGCCACGGCCCGTCCCAGCCCACCACAGCCCATTCCAGACCACCAGAGCCCGTCCCAGCCCACCACGGCCCGTCCCAGCCCGTCCCAGCCCACGACAGCCCGTCCCAGCCCACGACAGCCCGTCCCAGCCCACCAGAGCCCACCACAGCTCGTCCCAGCCCACCACAGCCCACAAGAGCTTGTCACAGCCCACCACAGCCCGTCCCAGCCCACCAAAGCCCACTACGGCACACCACAGCCTGTCCCAGCCCACCACAGCCCGTCCCAGCCCACCGCAGTCCGCCACGGCCCGTCCCAGCCCACCACAGCCCATTCCAGACCACCAGAGCCCGTCCCAGCCCACCACGGCCCGTCCCAGCCCGTCCCAGCCCACGACAGCCCGTCCCAGCCCACGACAGCCCGTCCCAGCCCACCAGAGCCCACCAGAGCCCACCACAGCCCGTCCCGGCCAACCACAGCCCGTCCCAGCACACCACAGCCCACCACAGCCCATCACAGCCCACCACAGCCCGTCCCAGCTTACCACAGCCCACCACAGACCGTCCCAGCCCACCACAGCCCGTCCCAGCCCCTCCCAGCCCGTCTCAGCCCACCACAGCCTGTCCCAGGCTGTCCCAGCTCGTCCAAGCCTGTCCCAGACCCCCAGAGCCCGTCGCAGCCCACCACAGCCCGTCACAGCCCGTCCCAGCCCTCCACAACCCACCGCAGCCCGTCCCAGCCCACCACAGCCCGTCCCAGCCCACCACGGCCAACGAAAGCCCACCACAGCCCACCACAGCCCGTCCCAGCCCACCACAAGCCGTCCTAGCCGACCACAGAACTCCAGAGTCCGTCTCAGCTCACCACAGCCTATCCCAGCCCACCACGGCCCACCACAGCACACCACGGCCCACCGCAGCCTATCCCAACCCGTCCCAGCCCACCACGGCCCGTCCCAGCCCACCACGGCCCGTCCCAGCCCGTCCCAGCCCACGACAGCCCGTCCCAGCCCACGACAGCCCGTCCCAGCCCACGACAGCCCGTCCCAGCCCACCAGAGCCCACCAGAGCCCACCACAGCTCGTCCCAGCCCACCACAGCCCACAAGAGCTTGTCACAGACCAGTACAGCCCGTCCCTGCCCACCACAGCCCGTCCCAGCCCGTCCCAGCCCACCACAGCCCGTCCCAGCCCATCACAGCCCGTCCCAGCTCGTCCCAGACCACCACAGCCTCTCATAGCAACACCACAGCCCGTAACAGCCCACCACAGCAAGTACCAGCCCGTCCCAGCCCACCACAGCCCGTCTCAGCCCACCACGGCCCGTCTCAGCTCACCACAACCCGTCCCAGACGACCACAGCCCGTCCCAGCCCACCACAGCCCACCACGGCCTGTCCCAGCCCACCACGGCCCACCCCAGCCCACCACGGCCCGTCCCAGCCCACCACAGCCCATCACAGCCCACCACAGTTCACCACAGCCCGTCCTAGCCCAGCACGGCCCGTCCCAGCCCACCACGGACCACCACGGCCCATCTCAGCCCACCACAGCCTGTCCAAGCCCAGCACAGCCCTCCACAACCCTCCACAGCCCGTCCCAACCCTCCACAGCTCATCCCAGCCTACCACAGCCCGTCGCAGCCCAACACAGCTTATCCCAGCCCACCGCAGCCCGTCCCAGCCCACCACGGCCCGTCCCAGCCCACCACAGCCCATCACAGCCCACCACAGTTCACCACAGCCCGTCCTAGCCCAGCACGGCCCGTCCCAGCCCACCACGGACCACCACAGCCCATCTCAGCCCACCACAGCCTGTCCAAGCCCAGCACAGCCCTCCACAACCCTCCACAGCCCGTCCCAACCCTCCACAGCTCATCCCAGCCTACCACAGCCCGTCGCAGCCCAACACAGCTTATCCCAGCCCACCGCAGCCCGTCCCAGCCCACCGCAGCCCGTCCTAGCCCACCGAAACCCGTCCCAGCCCACCGCAACCCGTCCCAGCTTACCACAGCCCACCACAGACCGTCCCAGCCCACCACAGCCCGTCCCAGCCGGCCATGGCCCGTCCCAGCCCGCCACAGCCCAACCCAGCCCACCACAGCCCGTCCCAGCTCGTCCCAGACCACCACAGCCTCTCACAGCACACCACAGCCCGTAACAGCCCACCACAGCAAGTACCAGCCCGTCTCAGCCCACCACGGCCCGTCTCAGCTCACCACAACCTGTCCCAGACGACCACAGCCCGTCCCAGCCCACCACAGCCCACCACAGCCCGTCCCAGCCCACCACGGCCCGTCCCAGCCCACCACAGCCCGTCCCAGCCCACCAGAGCCCGTCCCAGCCTGTTTCAGCCCAGCACGGCTAACCACGGCCTGTCCCGGCCCACCACGGCCAACCACGGTCCACCATGGCCCACCAGAGCACACCACGGCCCACCACGGCCCTTCCCAGTCCACCACAGCCCACGACAGCCTGTCCCAGCCAACCACAGCGCACCACAGCCCGTCCCAACCCACCTGAGCCCGTCCCAGCTTACCACAGCCCACCACAGCCCGTCACAGCCCGTCCTAGCCCACCAGAGGTCGCCCCAGCTCACCACAACCCACCACAGCCCTTCTTAGCCCGTCCCAGCCCACCACAATCCCGTCCCAGCCCACTATAGCCCGTCCCAGCCCACCACAACCCGTTCTAGCTCACCACAACCCACCACAGCGCACCATAGCCCACCACAACCCACTACAGCACACCAGAGTCTGTCCCGGCCCACCAGAGCCTGTCCCAGCCCACCACAGCCCGTCCCAGCCCACCGCAGCCCGCCACGGCCCGTCCCAGCCCACCACAGCCCATTCCAGACCACCAGAGCCCTTCCCAGTTCACCACAGCATGTCCCAGCACACCACAGCCCACCACAGCCCGTCCAATTTCACCACAGCCCGTCTCAGCTCACCACAACCCACCACAGCCCGTCCCAGCCCACCACAGCCTATCCCAACCCGTCCCAGCCCACCACGGCCCGTCCCAGCCCACCACGGCCCGTCCCAGCCCGTCCCAGCCCACGACAGCCCGTCCCAGCCCACGACAGCCCGTCCCAGCCCACCAGAGCCCACCAGAGCCCACCACAGCTCGTCCCAGCCCACCACAGCCCACAAGAGCTTGCACAGACCACCGCAGCCCGTCCCAGCCCACCACAGCCCACTACGGCCCACCACAGCCCGTCCCAGCCCACCACAGCCCGTCCCAGCCCACCACAGCCCGTCCCAGCTCGTCCCAGACCACCACAGCCTCTCACAGCACACCACAGCCCGTAACAGCCCACCACAGCAAGTACCAGCCCGTCTCAGCCCACCACGGCCCGTCTCAGCTCACCACAACCTGTCCCAGACGACCACAGCCCGTCCCAGCCCACCACTAGCCCACCAAAGCCCGTCCCAGCCCACCACGGCCCGTCCCAGCCCACCACAGCCTCTCACAGCACACCAGAGCCCGTCCCAGCTTGTTTCAGCCCAGCACGGCTAACCACGGCCTGTCCCGGCCCACCACAGCCAACCACGGTCCACCATGGCCCACCAGAGCACACCACGGCCCACCACAGCCCTTCCCAGTCCACCACAGCCCACCACAGCCTGTCCCAGCCCACCACGGCCCGTCCCAGCCCACCACGGCCCGTCGCAGCCCACCACGGCCCGTCCCAGCCCACCACGGCCCATCACAGCCCACCACAGTTCACCACAGCCCGTCCTAGCCCAGCACGGCCCGTCCCAGCCCACCACGGACCACCACGGCCCATCTCAGCCCACCACAGCCTGTCCAAGCCCAGCACAGCCCTCCACAACCCTCCACAGCCCGTCCCAACCCTCCACAGCTCATCCCAGCCTACCACAGCCCGTCGCAGCCCAACACAGCTTATCCCAGCCCACCGAAACCCGTCCCAGCCCACCGCAACCCGTCCCAGCCCACCACAGCACACCACAGGTCACCACAGCCCACCACCGGTCACCACAGCCTGTTTCACCCCACCACGGCAAACCACGGCCCGTCCCAGCCCACCACAGCTCGTCCCAGATAAACACGGCGCACCACAGCCCACCACGGCCCGGCCCGGCCCACCACAGCCCGTCCCAGCACACCACAGCCCACCACAGCCCATCACAGCCCACCACAGCCCGTCCCAGCTTACCACAGCCCACCACAGCCCGTCCCAGCCCACCACAGCCCGTCCCAGCCCCTCCCAGCCCACCACAGCCCACCACAGCCTGTCCCAGCCTGTCCCAGCTCGTCCAAGCCTGTCCCAGACCCCCAGAGCCCGTCACAGCCCGTCCCAGCTCTCCACAACCCACCGCAGCCCGTCCCAGCCCACCACAGTTCGTCCCAGCCAACCACGGCCCACGAAAGCCCACCACAGCCCACCACGGCCCACCACAGCCCGTCCCAGCCCACCACAAGCCGTCCTAGCCCACCACAGACCTCCAGAGCCCGTCTCAGCTCACCACAGCCTGTCCCAGCCCACCACGGCCCACCGCAGCCTATCCTAACCTGTCCAGCCCGCCACGGCCCGTCCCAGCCCACCACGGCTCATCCCAGCCCACCACGGCCCGTCCCAGCACACCACGGCCCGTCCCAGCCCACCACAGTTCACCACAGCCCGTCCTAGCCCAGCACGGCCCGTCCCAGCCCACCACGGACCACCACAGCCCATCTCAGCCCACCACAGCCTGTCCAAGCCCAGCACAGCCCTCCACAACCCTACACAGCCCGTCCCAACCCTCCACAGCTCATCCCAGCCTACCACAGCCCGTCGCAGCCCAACACAGCTTATCCCAGCCCACCGAAACCCGTCCCAGCCCACCGCAACCCGTCCCAGCCCACCACAGCCCACCACCGGTCACCACAGCCCACCACAGGTCACCACAGCCTGTTTCAGCCCACCACGGCAAACCACGGCCCGTCCCAGCCCACCACGGCCCGCCATGGCCCACCACAGCTCGTCCCAGATAAACACGGCGCACCACAGCCCACCACGGCCCGTCCCGGCCCACCACAGCCCGTCCCAGCACACCACAGCCCACCACAGCCCGTCCCAGCTTACCACAGCCCACCACAGACCGTCCCAGCCCACCACAGACCGTCCCAGCCCACCACAGACCGTCCCAGCCCACCACTGCCCGTCCCAACCCACCACTGCCCGTCCCAGCCCGTCCCAGCCCGTCCCAACCCACCACAGCCCGTCCCAGCCCACCACAGCCCACCACAGGCCACCGCAGGCCATCCCAGCCCAAAACAGACGGTCCCAGCCAACCACAGCCCGTCGAGCCCACCACAGCCCGTCCCAGCCCTCCACAGCCCGTCCCAGCCCTCCACAGCCCACCACAGCCCGTCCCAGGTCACCACAGCCCGTCCCAGCCTACCACAGCCCACCACGGCTCAGCACGGCCCACTACAGCCTACCACGGCCAACGACGGCCCGCCACAGCCCGCCACAGACTGTCCCGGCCCGCCAAAGCCCATCCCAGCCTGCCACAGCCCGACCCAGCCCACCACAGCCTGTCACAGTTCACCACAGCCCGTCCCGGTCCACCACAGCCCGTCCCTGACCACAACAGCCCGTCCCAGCCCACCACAACCCACCACAGACCGTCCCAACCCACCACAGCCCGTCTAAGCTCACCATAACCCACCACAGCCCACCACAGCCCGTCCCGGCCCACCACAACTCGTCCCAGCCCACCACAGGCCGTCCCGGCCCACCACAGCCCGTCCCGGCCCACAACAGCCCGTCACAGCCCACCACAGCCTGGCACAGCCCGTCCCAGCCCGTCCTAGCCCGGCATAGCCCGTCCCAGCTCGGCACAGCCCACCACAGCCCGGCAAGGCCCACCACAGACCGTCCCAGCCTGTCCCAGCCCTTCCCAGCCCGTCCTAGCCCACCACAGCCCACCACAGCCCACCAGAGCCCGTCCCGGCCCACCAGAGCCCGCCCCGAGCCACCACGGCCCGTCCCAGCCCACCATGGCTGACCACAGCCTGTCCCCAGCCCACTACATCCGCTGCCAGCCCACCACAGCCCACCAGAGCCTGTCCCAGCCCACCACGGCCGGTCCCGGCCCACCACGGCCCACCACAGCCTGTCCCAGCCCACCACAGCTCGTCCCAGCCCACCACAGCCCGTGCCAGCCCACCACGGCTGACCACAGCCCGTGCCAGGCCACCACGGCCCACCACAGCCATCACAGTTCACCACGGCCCTTCCCAGCCCACCACGGACCACCGCAGCCCACCACGGCCCGTCCCAGTTCACCACGGCCTGTCCCAGCCCACCACAGCCCATCCCAGACCCACCACAGCCCGTCCCCAGCCCACCACAGCTTGTCCCAGCACATCACAGCCCGTCCCAGCCAGCCACAGCCCACCGCAGCCCATCCCAGCCCACCCCAGCCAGCCCACAGCACACCCACAGCCCACCACAGCACGTCCCAGACCGTCCCAATCCTTCCCAGCCCATCCTAGCCAAACAAAGACCGCCACAGCCCACCACAGCCCACCACAGCCCGTCCCAACCCACCAGAGCCCGTCCGGAGCCACAACGGCCCGTCCCAGCCCACCACGGCTGAACACAGCCCGTCCCAGCCCACCACAGCCGTCCAAGCCCACCACAGCACGTCCCTGCCCACCACAGCACGTCCCCGCCGACCACAGCCCACCACAGCCCACCACAGCCCACCACAGTGCATCCCAGCCTGTCCCAGCCCACCACAGCCCATCACAGCACGTCCCAGCTCGTCCCAGCCAACCACAGCTTGTCCCAGCCCACCATAGCCCGTCCAAGCTCACCACAACCCACCATAGCCCGTCCCAGCCCGTCCCAGCCCGGCCTAGCCCACCACAGCCCGTCCCCCGCCAACCACAGCCCGTCCCCGCCCACCACAGCCCGTCCCCGCCCACCACAGCCCATCCCCGCCCACCACAGCCGGTCCCAGCCCACCGCAGCCGGTCCCAGCTCACCACAGCCCACCACAGCCCGTCCCAGCTCACCACAGCCCGTCACAGCCCGTCCCAGCCCGTCCCAGCCCACCACAGCCTGTCCCAGCCCGTCCCATTCCACCACACCGAGTCCCAGCCCACCACAGCCCGTCCCAGCACGTCCCAGCCCGTCCCAGCCTGTCCCTGCACACCACAGCTCGTCCCAGCACACCACAGACCGTCCCAGCCCACCACAGCCCGTCCCAGCCCACAACAGCCCCTCCCAGCCCCACACAGACAATCCAGCACACCACAGCCCGTCCCAGCTTACCACAGCCCACCACACCCCGTCCCGGCCCACTACAACTCGTCCCAGCCCACCACAGCCCACCACAGCCTGTCCCAGACCACCACAGCCCGTCCCAGCCCACCACAGACCACCACAGCCCGTCCCAAAACCACCACAGCCCGTCCCAGCCCACCACAGCCCACCACAGTCCGTCCCGGCCCACTACAACTCGTCCCAGCCCACCACAGCCCACCACAGCCCGTCCCACCCCACCACAGCCCGTCCCACCCCACCACAGCCCGTCCCAGCCCACCACGGCCCGTCCCAGCCCACCACAGCCCCGTCCCAGCCCACCACAGCCCGTCTCAGCCCACCACAGCACACCACAGACCGTCCCAGCCCACCAGAGCCCGTCCCAGCTTACCACAGCCCAGCACAGCCCTTCTCAGCCCACCACAGCCCGTCCCGGCCCATCACAACTCGTCCCAGCCCACCACAGGCCACCACAGCCCACCCAGCCCTTCCCAGCCCACCAGAGGCCGTCCCAGCCCACCACAGCCCAATACAGCACACCACAGCCCGTCACAGCCCGTCAGAGGCCACCAGAGCTTGTCCCGGCCCACCAGAGTCTGTCCCAAGCCACCACGGCCCGTCCCAGCCCACGACAACTGACCACAGGCCGTCCCAGCCCACCACGGCCCGTCCCAGCCCACCACAGCCCGTCCCAGCCCACCACAGACCACCACAGCCCGTCCCAAACCACCACAGCCCACCACAGCCCACCACAGCCCACCACAGTCTGTCCAGCCCAGTACAACTCGTCCCAGCCCACCACAGCCCACCACAGCCCATCCCAGCCCACCACAGCCCGTCCCTGAGCACCACAGCCCGTCCCAGCCCACCACGGCCCGTCCCAGCCCACCACGGCCTATCCCAGCCCACCACTGCCCGTCCCAGCCCACCACTAGCCCGTCCCAGCCCACCACAGCCCGTCCCAGCCCACCACAGCCCACCACAGCCCGTCCCAGCCCACCACAGGCCGTCCCCACCCATTACAGCCCATCCCAGCCCGTCCCAGACCACCACAGCCCGTCTCAAGCTCACCAGAACCTACCACAGCCCACCACAGCCCGTCCCAGGACCACCACGGCCCACCACAGCCCACCACGGCCCGTCCCAGCCCACCACGGCCCGACCAAGCCCACCACGGCCCGAACAAGCCCACCACGGCCCGAACAAGCCCACCACGGCCCGAACAAGCCCACCACGGCTCGTAGCGGCCCACCACAGCCCGTCGCGGCCCACCACGGCCCACAGCGGTCCGTCCCGGCCAACCACGGTCCGTCGCAGCCCACCATGGCCCACCTCAGCCCACCACGGCCCTTCCCAGCCCACCACAGCCCGTCCCAGCCCACCACAGCCCACCGCAGCCCACCACAGCCCACCACAGCCTGTCCCAGCCCACCAGAACCCGCCTCAACCCAAAACAGCTCTTCCCAGGCCACCACAGCCCGTCCCAGGCCACCACAGCCCGTACCAGCCCACCACAGCTTGTCCCAGCCAGTGTCAGACCGTACCAGCCCACCACAGCCCGTGCCAGCCCGTCCCAGCTCGTCCCAGCCCACCAAGCTCGTCCCAGCCCACCACAGCCCCATACCAGCTCGTCCCAGCCCACCACAGCCCGTCCCAGCTCGTCCCAGCCCACCACAGCTGGTCCCAGCCTGTCCCAGCCCACCACAGCCCGTCCCAGCCCACCACAGCCCGTCCCAGCTCGTCCCAGCCCACCACAGCTCGTCCCAGCTCGTCCCAGCCCACACACAGCCCGTACCAGCTCGTCCCAGCCCACCACAGCCCGTCCCAGCTCGTCCCAGCCCACCACAGCTGGTCCCAGCCTGTCCCAGCCCCACCACAGCCCGTCCCAGCCCACCACAGCCCGTCTCAGCCCACCACAGCCTGTCCCAAGCCCACCGCAGCCCGTCCCCAGACCACCGCAGCCCCGTCCCAGCCCACCGAAGCCCGTCCCAGCCCACCGCAGCCCCGCCCAAGCCGTCCCTGCAAATCCCAGCCCACCATAGCCCGTCCAGCACACCACAGCTCGTCCCAGCACACCACAGCCCGTCCCAGCCCACCACAGCCCACCACAGCCTGTCCCAGCCAGTCTCCGCCCACCACAAACTGTCCTCGCCCACCGCAGCCTGTCCCCGCCCAGCAAAATCTCTCCCCTCGCCCACCACAGCCCATCCAGCCCACCACAGCTCACCACAAACCACCACAGCCCACCACAGCCCGTCCCAGACCATCCCAGCCCATCCCAGCCCACGACAGCCCCGTCACAGCCCGTCCCAGCCCACCGCAGCCCGTCCCAGCCCACAACAGCCCGTACCAGCCCACCACATCATGTACCAGTCCGTCCTAGTCCCACCACGGCTTGTCCCAGCCCACCACGGCCCGTCTCTGCTCACCACAGCACGTACCAGCCTGTCTCATGCCTACCACAGCCCGTCCCCGCCCACCGCAGCCCGTCCTAGCCCACCACAGGCCGTCCCAGCCCACCACAGCCCGTCCCAGCCCACCACAGCCCGTCCCAGCCCACCACAGCTTGTCCCCAGCCCACCACAGCCCGTGCCAGCACACCACAGCTCGTCCCAGCACACCACAGCCCGTCCCAGCCCCACCCACACCCAACACAGCCCGTCCCAGCCCACACCAGCCCACCACAAACTGTCCTCACCCACCACAGCCTGTCCCCGCCCAGCAAAATCTCTCCCCGCCCACCACAGCCCATCCCAGCCCACCACAGCTCACCACAAACCACCACAGCCCACCACAGCCCGTCCCAGACCATCCCAGCCCATCCCAGCCCACGACAGCCTGTCACAGCCCGTCCCAGCCCACCACAGCCCGTCCCAGCCCACCACAGCCCGTCCCAGCCCACCACATCAAGTACCCAGTCCGTCCTAGCCCACCACGGCTTGTCCCCAGCCCACCACGGCCCGTCTCTGCTCACCACAGCACGTACCAGCCTGTCTCAGCCTACCACAGCAAGTCCCAGCCCGTCCCAGCCCACCACAGCCCGTCCTAGCCCATCCCAGCCCACCACGGCCCGTCCCAGCCCACCACGGCACATCACAGCCCGTCCCAGCCCTCCACAGCACACCACAGCCCACTACAGCCCGTCCCAGCGCACCACAGCCCACCACAGCCCACCACAGCCCACCACAACCCGTCCCAGCCTGTCCCAGCTCATCCCAGCCCACCATAGCCCACCACAGTTTGTCCCAGCCCACCACAGCCCGTCCCAGCCCACCACAGGCCACTACAGCACACCACAGGCCACTACAGCACACCACAGCCCGTCACAGCTCGTCCCAGCCCGTCAAAGCTTTTCCCAGCCAACCACAGCCCACCACAGCATGTCCCAGGCCCCCACAGCCCACGACAGCCCGTCCCAGCCCACGACAGCCCGTCCCAGCCCACCACAGCCCGTCCCAGCCCACCACAGCCCGTCCCAGCCCACCACAGCCCGTCCCAGCCCACCACAGCCCGTCCCAGCCCACCACAGACCGTCCCAGCTCTCCACAGCTCTCCATAGCCCGTCCCAATCCTCCACAGCCCATCCCAGCCTAAAAAAGCCCGTCCCAGCCCACCACAGCCCGTCCCAGCCAAACACAGTCCGTCCCACCCCGTCCCAGCCCACCACACTCACCACAACTCGTCCCAGACCATTCCAGCACAGCACAGCCCATCCAAGCCCACCACAGCCCGTCCCAGCCAACCATAGCCGTTCTAGCCCGTCCCAGCCCACCACAGCCCTTCCCAGCCCCCCATAGCCCACCACAGCCCCTCCCAGCCCTACACAGGTCGTCCCAGCCCGTCCCAGCCCACCACAGTGCGTCCAAGTCCCTCCCAGCCCACCAGAGCCCGTCCCAGCCCTCCACAACCCACCAGAGCCTGTCCCGGCCCACCCCGGCCCATCACAGCCCACCACAGCCCGTCCCAGCCCACCACAACCAACCACGGCCCGTCCCGGCCCACCACGGCCCGTCCCCGCCCACCACAGCCCGTCCTCGCCCACCACAGCCCGTCCCAGCTCGTCCCAGCCCGTCCCAGGCCTTCCCAGCCCACCACAGCCCGTCCCGGACCACCACAGCCCGTCCCGGACCTACCACAACCTGTCCCCAACCACCACAGCCCATTCTAGCCCTTCCCAGCCCACCACAGCCCGGTCCATACCACCAGAGCCCGTCCCAGCCCACCACGGCCCGTCCCAGCCCACCACAGCCCATCCCAACCCACCACAGCCCATTCTAGCCCTTCCCAGCCCACCACAGCCCGGTCCATACCACCAGAGCCCGTCCCAGCCCACCACGGCCCGTCCCAGCCCGCCACAGACCACCACAGTTCGTCCCAGCCCGCCACAACCCGTCCCGGCCAACCACGGCCCATCCCGGCACACCACGGCCCATCCCGGCCCACCACGGCCCGTCCCAGTCCACCACAGCCTGTCCCAGCCCACCACGGCCTGTCCCAGCCCACCACAGACCACCACAGTTCGTCCCAGCCCGCCACAACCAGTCCCAGCCCGCCACAACCCGTCCCAGCTCGCCACAGCCCGTCCCGGCCCACCACGGCCCGTCCTGGCCAACCACTGCCCGTCCCAGCCCACCACAGCCCGTTCCAGACCACCACAGACCGTCGCAGCTCACCACAGAAAGTCCCAGCCCGTCACAGAACACCACAACCCGTCACCGCCCACCAGAGCCCTTCCAAGGCGTCCCAGCCCGTCCCAGCCCACCACAACCAACCACAGCCCGTCCCCGTCCAACCACAGCCTGTCCCAGCCCACCACAGCCCTTTCCAGCCCACCGCAGCCTGTCCCAGCCCACCATGGCACACCACAGCCCACCACAGCCGGTCCCAGCCCACCACAGCCCACCATGGCTTACCACGGCCCACCACAGCCTGTCCCAGCCCATCCCAGACCACCACAGCCCGTCCCAGCCCACCACAGGCCACCACAGCCCGTCCCAGCTCACTACAGCCCGTCCCAGCTCACCACAGCCCGTCCCGGCCCACCACAGCTTGTCGCAGCTCATACCAGCCGACCACAGCCCGTCACAGCCCGTCCCAGCCCACCACATAAAGTAACAGCCCATAGAAGCCCACCACAGCCCGTCCCAGCCCACCAGAGCCCGTCCCAGCCCACCACAGCTTGTCCCAGCTCATCCCAGCCCACCACAGCCCGCCACAACCCGTCCCAGCCCACCACGGCCCGTCCCAGCCCAGCACAGCCCATCCCAGCCCACCACGGCCCGTCCCAGCCCACCACGGCACATCACAGCCCACTACAGCCCGTCCCAGCCCACCACAGCCCGTCCCAGCCCACCACAGCCCACCACAACCCGTCCCAGCCTGTCCCAGCTCATCCCAGCCCACCACAGCCCACCACAGTTTGTCCCAGCCTACCACAGCCCGTCCCAGCCCACCACAGCCCGTTCCAGACCACCACAGACCGTCGCAGCTCACCACAGAAAGTCCCAGCCCGTCACAGAACACCACAACCCGTCACCGCCCACCACAGCCCTTCCAAGGCGTCCCAGCCCGTCCCAGCCCACCACAACCAACCACAGCCCGTCCCCGTCCAACCACAGCCTGTCCCAGCCCACCACAGCCCTTTCCAGCCCACCGCAGCCTGTCCCAGCCCACCATGGCACACCACAGCCCACCACAGCCGGTCCCAGCCCACCACAGCCCACCATGGCTTACCACGGCCCACCACAGCCTGTCCCAGCCCATCCCAGACCACCACAGCCCGTCCCAGCCCACCACAGGCCACCACAGCCCGTCCCAGCTCACTACAGCCCGTCCCAGCTCACCACAGCCCGTCCCGGCCCACCACAGCTTGTCGCAGCTCATACCAGCCGACCACAGCCCGTCCCAGCCCGTCCCAGCCCACCACATAAAGTAACAGCCCATAGAAGCCCACCACAGCCCGTCCCAGCCCACCAGAGCCCGTCCCGGCCCACCACAGCTTGTCCCAGCTCATCCCAGCCCACCACAGCCCGCCACAACCCGTCCCAGCCCACCACGGCCCGTCCCAGCCCAGCACAGCCCATCCCAGCCCACCACGGCCCGTCCCAGCCCACCACGGCACATCACAGCCCACTACAGCCCGTCCCAGCCCACCACAGCCCGTCCCAGCCCACCACAGCCCACCACAACCCGTCCCAGCCTGTCCCAGCTCATCCCAGCCCACCACAGCCCACCACAGTTTGTCCCAGCCTACCACAGCCCGTCCCAGCCCACCACAGGCCACTACAGCACACCACAGCCCGTCACAGCTCGTCCCAGCCCGTCACAGCTCGTCCCAGCCCTTCCCAGCCCACCACAGCATGTCCCAGGCCCCCACAGCCCACGACAGCCCGTCCCACCACACCACAGCCCGTCCCAGCCCACCACAGCCCGTCCCAGCCCACCACAACCCGTCCCAGGCCATCACAGACCACTACAGCACACCACAGCCTACCACAGCCCACCACAGCCCGTCCCAGTCCGGCACAGCTCGTCCCAGCCCGTCCCAGCCCACCACGGCCTGTCCCAGCCCACCACAGACCACCACAGTTCGTCCCAGTCCGCCACAACCCGTCCCAGCCCACCACGGCCCGTCCCAGCCCACCACGGCCCGTCCCGGCCCACCACGGCCCGTCCCGGCCCACCACAGCCTGTCCCACCCAAACACAGCCTGTCCTAGCCAAACACAGCCTGTCCCGGCCCACCATGGCCCGTCCCGAACCACCACAGCCCGTCCCGAACCACCACGGCCCGTCCCGAACCACCACGGCCCGGCCCGGCCCACCACGGCCCGTCCCGAACCACCACGGCCCGGCCCGGCCCACCACGGCCCGGCCCGGCCCACCACGGCCCGGCCCGGCCCACCACGGCACGGCCCGGCCCACCACGGCACGGCGCGGCCCACCACGGCCCGTCCCGGCCCACCACGGCCCGGCCCGGCCCACCACGGCCCGTCCCGGCCCACCCCGGCCCGTCCCAGCCCACCACAGTCCGTCCCGGCCCACCACAGCCCGTCCCGGCCCACCACGGCTTGTCCCACCACACCACAGTCCGACCCAGCCCACCACGGCCCGTCACAGCTTACCACGGCCCACCACGGCTTGCCACGGCCCAGCCCAGACCACCACAGCCCGTGTCAGCCCGCCACGGCCCGTCCCAGCCCGCCACGGCCCGTCCCAGCCCGCCACAGTTTGTTCCAGCCTACCACAGCCCATCCCAGATCACCACAGCCCGTCCCAGCCCACCACAGCCCACCACAGGCCACCGCAGGCCATCCCAGCCCAAAACAGCCAGTCCCAGCCAACCACAGCTCGTCGAGCCCACCACGGCCCGTCCCAGCCCACCACGGCCCATCACAGCCCACCACAGTTCACCACAGCCCGTCCTAGCCCAGCACGGCCCGTCCCAGCCCACCACGGACCACCACAGCCCATCTCAGCCCACCACAGCCTGTCCAAGCCCAGCACAGCCCTCCACAACCCTCCACAGCCCGTCCCAACCCTCCACAGCTCATCCCAGCCTACCACAGCCCGTCGCAGCCCACCACGGCCCATCCCAGCCCACTACATCCCGTCCCAGCCCACCACAGCCCGTCCCAGCCCACCACAGGCCACTACAGAACACCACAGGCCACTACAGCACACCACAGCCCGTCACAGCTCGTCCCAGCCCTTCCCAGCCCACCACAGCATGTCCTAGGCCCCCACAGCCCACGACAGCCCGTCCCAGCCCACGATAGCCCGTCCCAGCCCACCACAGCCCGTCCCAGCCCACGACAGCCCGTCGCAGCCCGTCCCAGCCCGTTGCAGCCCACCACAGCCCGTCCCAGCCCACCACAGGCCGCCCCAGCCCACCACAGCCCGCCCCAGCCCACCACTAGCCCGTCCCAGCCCATCCCAGCCCACCTGCCCCGGCCCAGCCCACCACGGCACACTACAGCCCGTCCCAGTCCTCCACAGCCCACCACAGCCCACCACAGCCCGTCCCAGCCCACCACAGCTCGTCCCAGCCTGTCCAAGCCCACCACAGCCCATCCCAACCCACCACAGCCCGTCCCAGCACACCACAGCCCGTCCCAGCCCACCACAGCCCGTCCCAGCCCGTCGCAGCCCACCACAGGCCGTCCCAGCCCACCACAGCCCGTC
The DNA here is from genome assembly GCF_023638135.1 of Falco biarmicus. NCBI lineage: Eukaryota > Metazoa > Chordata > Aves > Falconiformes > Falconidae > Falco > Falco biarmicus. The sequence continues at coordinate 2,126,778 of NW_026611851.1, read as the reverse complement.
GCAGCCCACCACAGCCCGTCCCAGCCCATCCCAGCCCACCCGGGCTGGCCCAGCCCACCACGGCACACTACAGCCCGTCCCAGCCCTCCACAGCCCACCACAGCCCACTACAGCCCGTCCCAGTCCACCACAGCCCGTCCCAGCCTACCACAGCCCACCACAGCCCGTCCCAGCCCGTCCCAGCTCATCCCAGCCCACCACAACCCACCACAGCTCGTCCCAGCACACCACAGCCTGTCCCAGCCCATCCCAGACCACCACAGCCCGTCCCAGCCCACCACAGGCCAGCACAGCCCGTCCCAGCTCACCACAGCCCGTCCCAGCCCACCAGAGCCCCTCCCGGCCCACCACAGCTTGTCCCAGCTCGTCCCAGCCCACCACAGCCCGTCACAGCCCGTCCCAGCCCACCACATAAAGTACCAGCCCACCAAAGCCCACCACAGCCCATCTCAGCTCACCACAAGCCGTCCCAGACCACCACAGCCCACCACAGCCGGTTACAGCTTATCACAGCCCATCCCAGCCCACCACAGCCCGTCCCAGCCCACCACAGCCCGTCCCAGCCCACCACAGCCCGTCCCAGCCCACCACAGCCCGTCCCAGCCCACCACAGCCCCACCCAGCCCATCACAGGCCACTAAAGCACACCACAGCCTACCGCAGACCACCACAGCCCGTCCCAGCCCATCACAACTCGTACCAGCCCGACACAGCCCACCACAGCCCGTCTCAGCTCACCACAGCCTGTCCCAGCCCACCACGGCCCACCACAGCCCGTCCCAGCCAAACACAGTCCGTCCCACCCCGTCCCAGCCCACCACACTCACCACAACTCGTCCCAGACCGTCCCAGCCCACCACAGCCCGTCCCAGCCCACCATAGCCGTTCTAGCCCGTCCCAGCCCACCACAGCCCTTCCCAGCCCCCCACAGCCCACCACAGTCCCTCCCAGCCCTACACAGGCCGTCCCAGCCCGTCCCAGCCCACCACAGTGCGTCCAAGTCCGTCCCAGCCCACCAGAGCCCGGCCCAGCCCTCCACAGCCCACCAGGGCCTGTCCCGGCCCACCCCGGCCCATCACAGCCCGTCTCATCTCATCATAGCTCCTCCCAGCCCACCACAGCCCGTCCCAGCCCACCACAACCAACCACAGCCCGTCCCCGTCCCACCACAGCCTGTCCCAACCCACCACAGCCCTTTCCAGCCCACCGCAGCCTGTCCCAGCCCACCATGGCACACCACAGCCCACCACAGCCCGTCCCAGCCCACCACAGCCCCCTATGGCTTACCACGGCTCACCACAGCCTGTCCCAGCCCATCCCAGACCACCACAGCCCGTCCCAGCCCACCACTGGCCACCACAGCCCGTCCCAGCCCACCACTGGCCACCACAGCCCGTCCCAGCTCACCACAGCCCGTCCCAGCCCACCAGAGCCCCTCCCGGCCCACCACAGCTTGTCCCAGCTCATCACAGCCCACCACAGCCCGTCCCAGCCCGTCCCAGCCCACCACATAAAGTACCAGCCCATAGAAGCCCACCACAGCCCGTCCCAGCCCGTCCCAGTTTACCACAGCCCGTCCCAGCCCACGAAAGCCTGTCCCAGCTTACCACATCCCGTCCCAGCTTACCACATCCCGTCCCAGCCCACCACGGTCCACCATAGCCCACCACAGCCTGTCCCAGCCCACCACGGTCCACCACAGCCAACCGCAGCAGGTCCCAGCCCACCACAGCCCATCGAAGCTGGTCCCAGCCCACCACAGCCCGTCCCACCACACCAGAGGCCGTCCCCTCCCACCACGGCCTGTCCCGGCCCACCACGGCCCGGCCCGTCCCACCACGGCCCGTCGCAGCCAGCAACGGCTTGTCCCAACCTGTTACGGCCCGTCCCAGCCCACCACGTCCCGTCCCAGCCCGCCACAGCCCGTCCCAGCCCGTTCCAGCCCGTCCCAGCCCACCAGAGCCCGTCCCAGCCCACCACAGACCACCACAGTTCATCCCAGCCCACCACAGTTCGTCCCGGCCCGTCCCGGCCTGTCCCGGCCCACCACGGCCCGTCCCGGCCCACCACAGCCTGTCCCAGCCCACCACGGCCCGTCCCAACTCACCACGGCCCGTCCCAGCCCGTCCCAGCCCATGACGGCCCGTCCCAGCCCACGAAAGCCCGTCCCAGCTTACCACAGCCCATCAAAGCCCACCACAGACTACCACAGCATACCACAGCCCGTCCCAGCCCACCACGACCCATAACAACCCACTACGGCCCGTCCCGGCCGACCACGGCCCATCCCGGCCTACTACGGCACGTCCCAGCCCACCACACCCTGTCCCAGCATACCACGGCCTGTCCCAATCCACCACAGCCCGTCCCAGCCCACCACAGACCATTCCAGACCACCACAGCCCGTCCCCGCCCACCATAGCCCGTGCCAGCCCACCACAGCCCATGCCAGCCCACCACAGCCCGTCCCCGTCCACCACAGCCCATCCCAGCTCGTTCCAGACCACCAGAACTCGTCTCAGCCCGTCCCAGCCCACCACAGCCCGTCTCAAGCTCAGCAGAACCCACCACAGCCCACCACAGCCCGTCACAGCCCACCACAGCCCACCACAGCCCGTCCCAGCCCACCAGAGCCCGTCCCAGCCCACCACAGCCCGTCCCAGCCCACCACAGCCCACCACAGCCCGTCCCAGCTTACCACAGCCCGTCCCAGCTCGCCACAGCCCACCACGGTCTGCCACAGCCCACCACGGCCCGTCCCAGCCCACCACGACCTGTCCCAGCCCACCACAGACCATCGCAGCTCACCACAGAAAGTCCCAGCCCGTCCCAGCCCACCACAACCAGTCACCACCAACCACAGCCCTTCCAAGGCGTCCCAGCCTGTCCCAGCCCACCACAACCAACCACAGCCCATCCCCGTCCCACCACAGCCCTTTCCAGCCCACCGCAGCCTGTCCCAGCCCACCATGGCACACCACAGCCCACCACAGCCCGTCCCAGCCCACCATGGCTTACCACGGCCCACCACAGCCTGTCCCAGCCCATCCCAGACCGCCACAGCCCGTCCCAGACCACCACAGCCCACCACAGCCCGTCCCAGCTCACCACAGCCCGTCCCAGCCCACCAGAGCCTGTCCCGGCCCACCACAGCTTGTCCCAGCTCATACCAGCCGACCACAGCCCGTCACAGCCCGTCCCAGCCCACCACAGACCGTCCCAGCCCATTACAGCCCGTCGCGGACCTACCAGAACCCGTCCCTGACCACCACAGCAGGTCCAAGCCCACCACAGCCCGTCCCAGCCCACCACAGCCTGTCCCAACCCACCAAAGCCCATTCCAGCCCTTCCCAACCCACCACAGCCAGTTTGAGACCACCAGTGCCCGTCCCAGCCCACCACAGCCCGTCCCCGCCCACCACAGCCCGTCCCCGCCCACCACAGCCCATCCCAGCTCGTCCCAGCCCGTCCCAGGCCTTCCCAGCCCACCACAGCCTGTCCCGGACCACGACAGCCCGTCCCGGACCTACCACAACCCGTCCCCGACCACAACAGCAGGTCCAAGCCCACCACAGCCTGTGCCAGCCCACCACACACCGTGCCAGCCCACCACAGCCCATGCCAACCCACCAGAGCCCATTCCAGCCCTTCCCAGCCCACCACAGCCCGGTCCATACCACCAGAACCCGTCCCAGCCCACCACGGCCCGTCACAGCCCGTCCCAGCCCACCAAAGCCCACCACAGCCCATCTCAGCTCACCACAACCCGTACCAGACCACCACAGCCCGTCCCAGCCCACCACGGCCCGTCCCAGCCCACCACGGCCCGTCCCAGCCCACCACAGACCGTTCCGTACCTAACAGGAGCCGTCCCTGACCACCACAGCAGGTCCAAGCCCACCACAGCCCGTCCCAGCCCACCACAGCCTGTCCCAACCCACCACAGCCCATTCCAGCCCTTCCCAACCCACCAGAGCCGGTTTGAGACCACCAGAGCCCATCCCAGCCCTCCACAGCCCGTCCCCGCCCACCACAGCCCATCCCCGCCCACCACAGCCCATCCCTGCCCACCACAGCCCGTCCCAGCTCGTCCCAGCCCGTCCCAGGCCTTCCCAGCCCACCACAGCCCGTCCCGGACCACGACAGCCCGTCCCGGACCTACCACAACACGTCCCCGACCACAACAGCAGGTCCAAGCCCACCACAGCCCATCCCAACCCACCATAGCCCATTCCAGCACTTCCCAGCCCACCACAGCCCGGTCCATACCACCAGAGCCCGTCCCAGCCCACCACGGCCCGTCCCAGCCCACCACGGCCCGTCCCAGCCCACCACGGCCCACCACAGCCGGTTACAGCTTATCACAGCCCGTCCCAGCCCAACACAGGCCGACTCCGGTCACCACCAGAGCCCGTCCCAGCCCACCACGGCCCGTCCCAGCCCACCACGGCCCGTCCCAGCCCACCACAGCTCGTCCCCGCCCACCACAGCCCGTCCCCGCCCACCACAGCCCGTCCCAGCCCACCACAGCCCACCACAGCCCACCACTGCCCGTCCCAGCCCAGCACAGACCAGCACAGCCCGTCCCAGCCCATCCCAGCACACCACAGCCCGTCCCAACCCACCACAGCCTGTTCCAGACCACCACAGCCCGTCCCAGCCCACCACAGCCCGTCCCAGCACACCACAGCCCGTCCCTAGCCCACCACAGCCCGTCCCTAGCCCACCACAGCCCGTCCCCGCCCGTCCCAGCCCACCACAGACCAGCACAGCCCGTCCCAGCCCGTCGCAGCCTGCCGCAGCCCGTCCCAGCCCACCACAGCCCGTTCCAGCCCACCACATCCCGTCCCCGCCCACCATAGCCCGTGCCCGCCCACCACAGCCCGTCCCAGCCCACCACAGCCCGTCCCAGCCAACCTCAGGCTGTCCAAACCCGGCAAAGCTTGTCCCAGCCCAGCACAGCCCTCCAGAGCCCGTCCCAGCCCACCACAGCCCGTCCCAGCTCGTTCCAGACAACCAGAACTCGTCTCAGCCCGTCCCAGCCTACCACAGCCCGTCACAAGCTCAGCAGAACCCACCACAGCCCACCACAGCCCGTCCCAGCCCGTCCCAGACCACCACAGACCAGCACAGCCCGTCCCAGCCCACCACAGCCTGTCCCAGCACACCACAGCCCGTCCCAGCCCACCACAGCCCATCCCAGCACACCACAGCCCGTGCCAGCCCATCCCAGCCCACCACAGCCCGTCCCAGCCCGTCCCAGCCTGTTCCAGACCATCAGAGCCAGTCCCAGCCCGTCCCAGCCCACCACAGCCCGTCTCAAGCTCACCAGAACCCACCACAACCCACCACAGCCTGTCCCAGACCACCACGGCCCACCACAGCCCACCATGGCCCGTCCCAGCCCACCACGGCCGACCACAGCGAACCACGGCCCACCAAAGCTCACCACAGCCCGTCCCAGCACACCACAGCCCGTCCCAGCGAACCACAGCCCGTCCCCGCCCGTCCCTGTCGACCACAACCCGTCCCAGTCCACCACAGCCCGTCCCAGCTTGCCACAGCCCGTTCCAGCCCGCCACAGCCCACCACAGCCCGTCCCCGCCCACCACAGCCCGTCCCCGCCCGTCCCCATTGACCACAGCCCGTCCCAGCACACGACAGCTCGTCCCAGAACACCACAGCCCACCAGAGCCCATCCCAGCCCACCAGAGCCCGTCCCAGCCCACCACAGCCCGTCCCAGCCCACCACAGCCCACCACAGCCCACCACTGCCCGTCCCAGCCCAGCACAGACCAGCACAGCCCGTCCCAGCCCATCCCAGCACACCACAGCCCGTCCCAACCCACCACAGCCTGTTCCAGACCACCACAGCCCGTCCCAGCCCACCACAGCCCGTCCCAGCACACCACAGCCCGTCCCTAGCCCACCACAGCCCGTCCCTAGCCCACCACAGCCCGTCCCCGCCCGTCCCAGCCCACCACAGACCAGCACAGCCCGTCCCAGCCCGTCGCAGCCTGCCGCAGCCCGTCCCAGCCCACCACAGCCCGTTCCAGCCCACCACATCCCGTCCCCGCCCACCATAGCCCGTGCCCGCCCACCACAGCCCGTCCCAGCCCACCACAGCCCGTCCCAGCCAACCTCAGGCTGTCCAAACCCGCCAAAGCTTGTCCCAGCCCAGCACAGCCCTCCAGAGCCCGTCCCAGCCCACCACAGCCCGTCCCAGCTCGTTCCAGACAACCAGAACTCGTCTCAGCCCGTCCCAGCCTACCACAGCCCGTCACAAGCTCAGCAGAACCCACCACAGCCCACCACAGCCCGTCCCAGCCCGTCCCAGACCACCACAGACCAGCACAGCCCGTCCCAGCCCACCACAGCCTGTCCCAGCACACCACAGCCCGTCCCAGCCCACCACAGCCCATCCCAGCACACCACAGCCCATCCCAGCCCATCCCAGCCCACCACAGCCCGTCCCAGCCCGTCCCAGCCTGTTCCAGACCATCAGAGCCAGTCCCAGCCCGTCCCAGCCCACCACAGCCCGTCTCAAGCTCACCAGAACCCACCACAACCCACCACAGCCTGTCCCAGACCACCACGGCCCACCACAGCCCACCATGGCCCGTCCCAGCCCACCACGGCCGACCACAGCGAACCACGGCCCACCAAAGCTAACCACAGCCCGTCCCAGCACACCACAGCCCGTCCCAGCGAACCACAGCCCGTCCCCGCCCGTCCCTGTCGACCACAACCCGTCCCAGTCCACCACAGCCCGTCCCAGCTTGCCACAGCCCGTTCCAGCCCGCCACAGCCCACCACAGCCCGTCCCCGCCCACCACAGCCCGTCCCCGCCCGTCCCCATTGACCACAGCCCGTCCCAGCACACGACAGCTCGTCCCAGAACACCACAGCCTGTCCCAGCCCACCACAGCCAGTCCCAGCCCACCACAGCCCGTCCCAGCCCACCACAGCCCACCAGAGCCCATCCCAGCCCACCAGAGCCCGTCCCAGCCCACCACAGCCCGTCCCAGCCCACCACAGCCCATCTCAAGCTCACAAGAACCCACCAAAGCCCACCACAGCCTGCCCCAGACCACCACGGCCCACCACAGCCCACCACGGCCTGTCCCAGCCCACCACGGCCCACCACAGCCCACCACGGCCCACCACAGTTCACCACGGGCCGTCTCAGCCCACCATGACCTGTCCCAGCCCACCACGGCCCAACATAGACCATCCCTTCCCATACCGGCCCAAAACGGTCCACCACGGCCCACCACAGCCCACCACAGTTCACCACGGCCCGTCCGAGCACACCACGCCCCACCACAGCCCGTTCCAGCTCACCACAGCCCGTTCCAGCCCACCACAGCCCGTCCCAGTCCATCCCAGCACGTCCCAGCCAACCATGGCCCGTCCCAGCCTACCACGGCCCACCACAGCCCGTCCCAGACCGTCCGAGCCCACCACAGCCTGTCCCAGACCACCAGAGCTCGTCCCAGCCTGTCCCAGCCCACCACAGCTTGTCTCAAGCTCACCAGAACCCACCACAGCCCACCATAGCCCGTACCAGACCACCACGGCCCACCACAGATAACCACGGCCCGTCCCAGCCCACCACGGCACACCAAAGCGAACCACGGCCCACCACAGCCCACCACGGCCCGTCCCAGCCCACCACGGCCCACCACAGCCAACCCCTTCCCATCCCGGCCCAAAACGGCCCAACACGGCCCACCACGGTTCACCACGGCCCGTCCCCGCCCACCACGGCCCACCACAGCCCGTCCCAGCCCACCACAGCCCATCCCAGCCCGTCCCAGCCAGTCCCAGCTCATCCCAGCCCGTCCCAGCCCACCACAGCCAGTCCCAGCCCACCACAGCCAGTCCCATTCCACAATAGCCCGTCCCAACCCGTCCCAGATTACCACAGCCCGTCCCAGCCCACCACAGCCCGTCCCAGCTTACCACAGCCCGTCCCAGCTCGCCACAGCTTGTTCCAGGCCGCCACAGCCCACCACGGTCCGCCACAGCCCACCACGGCCCGTCCCAGCCCACCACGACCTGTCCCAGCCCACCACGGCCCACCACAGCCCACCCCTTCCCATCCCGGCCCAAAACGGCCAACCACGGCGCACCACAATTCACCACGGCCCGTCCCCGCCCACCACGGCCCACCACAGCCCGTCCCAGCCCACCACAGCCCATACCAGCCCGTCCCAGCCAATCCCAGCTCATCCCAGCTAAGCACAGCCAGTCCCAGCCTAACACAGCCCGTTTCAGCTTACCACAGCCCATCCCAGATCACCACAGCCCGTTCCAGCCCACCACAGCCCACCACAGCCCACCACAGCCCGTCCCCGCCCACCACAGCCCGTCCCCGCCCGTCCCCGTTGACCACAGACCGTCCCAGCCCACCACAGCCCGTTACAGCTTACCAAAGCCCGTCCCAGCCCACCAAAGCCCGTCCCCGCACACCACAGCCCATGCCTGCCCACCACAGCCCGTCTCCGCCCACCACAGCCCGTCCCAGCCCGTCCCAGCCCACCACAGCCCGTCCCAGCCCACCACAGCCCGTCCCAGCCTACCACAGCCTGTCCCAGCCCACCACAGCCCGTCCCAGCCCACCACAGCCCATCCCAGCACACCACAGCCCGTCCCAGCACACCACAGCCCGTCCCAGCACACCACAGCCCGTCCCAGCATGGCCCAGCCCACCACAGCCCGTCCCAGCACACCACAGCCCGTCCCAGCCCGTCCCAGCACACCACAGCCCGTCCAAGCCCACCACAGCCCACCACAGCCCACCACAGCTCGTCCCAGCACACCACAGCCCGTCCCAGCCCACCACGGCCCGTCCCAGCCCACCACGGCCCGTCCCAGCCCGTCCCAGCCCACCACGGCCCATAACAACCCACCACGGCCCGTCCCGGCCTACTACGGCTCGTCCCAGCCCACCACAGCCTGTCCCAGCCCACCAGAGCCCGTCCCAGCCCACCACGGCCCGTCCCAGCCCGTCCCAGCCCACCACAGCCCGTCCCAGCCCACCACAGCCAGTCCCAGCCCGTCCCAACCCGCCCCAGCCCACCACGGCCCGTCCCAGCCCACCACGACCCGTCCCAGCCCACCACAGCCCACCACAGCCGGTTACAGCTTATCACAGCCCGTCCTAGCCCAACACAGGCCGTCTCTGCTCACCACCAGAGCCCGTCCCAGCCCACCACGGCCCGTCCCAGCCCACCACGGCTCTCCACAGCTCTCCATAGCCCGGTCCAATCCTCCACAGCCCGTCCCAGCCCAACACAGCCCGTCCCAGCCCAACACAGCTTATCCCAGCCCACCACAGCCCGTCCCCGCCCACCACAGCCTGTCCCCCGCCCACCACAGCCCGTCCCCGCCCACCACAGACCGTCCCCGCCCACCACAGCCCGTCCCCGCCCACCACAGCCCGTCCCAGCCGTCCCAGCAAATCCCAGCCCACCACAGCCCGTCTTAGCTCACTACAGCGCGTCCCAGTCCACCACACCCACCACAGCCCGTCCCAGCCCATTCCAGCCCACCACAGCCTGTCCCAGCTCATCACAACCCACCACAGCCAACCACAGCCGGTCCCAGCCCACCACACCCCACCGCAGCCCGTCCCACCACACCAGAGTCCATCCCAGCCCACAACGGCCCGTCACAGCTTACCACGGCCCACCACGGCTTTCCACGGCCCATCCCAGCCCACCACGGCCCTTCCCAGCCCGCCACGGCCCGTCCCAGCCCGCCACGGCCCGTCCCAGCCCGCCACGGCCCGTCCAAGCCCGCCACGGCCCGTTCCAGACCACCACGTCCCGTCCCAGCTCGCCACAGCCCGTCCCAGGCCGCCACAGACCACCACAGTTCATCCCAGCACACCACAGTCCGTCCCAGCCCGCCACGGCCCATCCCGGCCCACCCCGGCCCGTCCTGGCCCCCCACGGCCTGTCCCGGCCCCCCACGGCCTGTTCCGGACCACCACGGCCCGTCCCGGCCCACCACGGCCCGTCCCTGCTCACCACGGCCCGTCCCAGCCCGTCCCAGCCCACGACGGCCTGTCCCAGCCCACGAAAGCCCGTCCCAGCTTACCATATCCCGTCCCAGCTTACCACAGCCCATCACAGCCCACCACGGTCTACCACAGCCCACCACAGACCGTCCCATCCCACCACGGCCCATAACAACCCACCACGGCCCGTCCCAGCCCACCACGGCCCGTCCCAGCCCACCACGGCCCGTCCCAGCCCACCACGGCCGGTCCCAGCCCACCACGGCCGGTCCCAGCTCACCACGGCCCGTCCCAGCCCACCACGGCCGGTCCCAGCTCACCACGGCCTGTCCCAGCTCACCACGGCCCGTCCCAGCCCACCACGCTCAGTCCCAGCTCACCACAGCCCGTCCCAACCCACCACGGCCCGTCCCAGCCCGTCGCAGCCCACCACGGCCCGTCCCAGCCCACCACGGCCCGTCCCAGCCCACCACGGCCCGTCCCAGCCCGTCCCAGCCCACCACGGCCCATAACAACCCAACACGGCCCGTCCCGGCCTACTACGGCTCGTCCCAGCCCACCACAGCCTGTCCCAGCCCACCAGAGCCCGTCCCAGCCCACCACGGCCCGTCCCAGCCCGTCCCAGCCCACCACAGCTCGTCCCAGCCCACCACAGCCAGTCCCAGCCCGTCCCAACCCGCCCCAGCTCACCACGGCCCGTCCCAGCCCACCACGACCCGTCCCAGCCCACCACGACCCGTCCCAGCCCACCACAGCCCACCACAGCCGGTTACAGCTTATCACAGTCCGTCCCAGCCCAACACAGGCCGTCTCTGCTCACCACCAGAGCCCGTCCCAGCCCACCACGGCCCGTCCCAGCCCACCACGGCTCTCCACAGCTCTCCATAGCCCGGTCCAATCCTCCACAGCCCGTCCCAGCCCACCAAAGCCCGTCCCAGCCCACCACGGCCCGTCCCAGCCCACCACAGCTCTCCACAGCTCTCCATAGCCCGGTCCAATCCTCCACAGCCCGTCCCAGCCCAACACGGCCCGTCCCAGCCCAACACAGCTTATCCCAGCCCACCACAGCCCGTCCCCGCCCACCACAGACCGTCCCCCCCCACCACAGCCCGTCCCCGCCCACCACAGACCGTCCCCGCCCACCACAGCCCGTCCCCGCCCACCACAGCCCGTCCCCGCCCACCACAGCCCGTCCCAGCCGTCCCAGCAAATCCCAGCCCACCACAGCCCGTCCCAACCCACCACAGCCCGTCCCAGCACACCACAGCCCGTCCCAGCACACCACAGCCCGTCCCAGCACACCACAGCCCGTCCCAGCATGGCCCAGCCCACTACGGCCCGTCCCGGCCCCCCACGGCCCGTCCCGGCCCACCACGGCCCGTCCCGGCCCACCACGGCCCGTCCCGGCTCACACGGCTCATCCCAGCCTGTCCCAGCCCACGACGGCCTGTCCCAGCCCACGAAAGCCCATCCCAGCTTACCATATCCCGTCCCAGCTTACCACAGCCCATCACAGCCCACCACGGTCTACCACAGCCCACCACAGACCGTCCCATCCCACCACGGCCCATAACAACCCACCATGGCCCGTCCCGGCCTACTACGGCTCGTCCCAGCCCACCACAGCCTGTCCCAGCCCACCAGAGCCCGCCCCAGCCCACCACAGCCCGTCCCAGCCCACCACGGCCGGTCCCAGCCCACCACGGCCCGTCCCAGCTCACCACGGCCCGTCCCAGCTCACCACGGCCCGTCCCAGCTCACCACGGCCTGTCCCAGCCCGTCCCAGCCCACCACGGCCCGTCGCAGCCCACCACGGCCCATCGCAGCCCACCACGGCCCGTCCCAGCCCACCACGGCCCGTCCCAGCCCACCACGACCCGTCCCAGCTCACCACGGCCCGTCCCAGCCCACCACGGCCCGTCCCAGCCCACCACGGCCCGTCCCAGCCCGTCCCAGCCCACCACGGCCCATAACAACCCACCACGGCCCGTCCCGGCCTACTACGGCTCGTCCCAGCCCACCACAGCCTGTCCCAGCCCACCAGAGCCCGTCCCAGCCCACCACGGCCCGTCCCAGCCCGTCCCAGCCCACCACAGCCCGTCCCAGCCCACCACAGCCAGTCCCAGCCCGTCCCAACCCGCCCCAGCCCACCACGGCCCGTCCCAGCCCACCACGACCCGTCCCAGCCCACCACAGCCCACCACAGCCGGTTACAGCTTATCACAGCCCGTCCTAGCCCAACACAGGCCGTCTCTGCTCACCACCAGAGCCCGTCCCAGCCCACCACGGCCCGTCCCAGCCCACCACGGCTCTCCACAGCTCTCCATAGCCCGGTCCAATCCTCCACAGCCCGTCCCAGCCCAACACAGCCCGTCCCAGCCCAACACAGCTTATCCCAGCCCACCACAGCCCGTCCCCGCCCACCACAGCCTGTCCCCGCCCACCACAGCCCGTCCCCGCCCACCACAGACCGTCCCCGCCCACCACAGCCCGTCCCCGCCCACCACAGCCCGTCCCAGCCGTCCCAGCAAATCCCAGCCCACCACAGCCCGTCTTAGCTCACTACAGCGCGTCCCAGTCCACCACACCCACCACAGCCCGTCCCAGCCCATTCCAGCCCACCACAGCCTGTCCCAGCTCATCACAACCCACCACAGCCAACCACAGCCGGTCCCAGCCCACCACACCCCACCGCAGCCCGTCCCACCACACCAGAGTCCATCCCAGCCCACAACGGCCCGTCACAGCTTACCACGGCCCACCACGGCTTTCCACGGCCCATCCCAGCCCACCACGGCCCTTCCCAGCCCGCCACGGCCCGTCCCAGCCCGCCACAGCCCGTCCCAGCCCGCCACGGCCCTTCCCAGCCCGCCACGGCCCCTTCCAGACCACCACGTCCCGTCCCAGCTCGCCACAGCCCGTCCCAGGCCGCCACAGACCACCACAGTTCATCCCTAGCCCACCACAGTCCGTCCCAGCCCGCCACGGCCCATCCCGGCCCACCCCGGCCCGTCCTGGCCCCCCACGGCCTGTCCCGGCCCCCCACGGCCCGTCCCGGCCCACCACGGCCCATAATAACCCACCACGGCCCGTCCCGGCCTACTACGGCTCGTCCCAGCCCACTACAGCCTGTCCCAGCCCACCAGAGCCCGTCCCAGCCCACCACGGCCCGTCCCAGCCCAACACAGCTTATCCCAGCCCACCACAGCCCGTCCCCGCCCACCACAGCCCGTCCCAGCCCAACACAGCTTATCCCAGCCCACCACAGCCCGTCCCCGCCCACCACAGACCGTCCCCGCCCACCACAGCCCGTCCCCGCCCACCACAGCCCGTCCCAGCCGTCCCAGCAAATCCCAGCCCACCACAGCCCGTCTCAGCTCACTACAGCGCGTCCCAGTCCACCATACCCACCACAGCCCGTCCCAGCCCATTCCAGCCCACCACAGCCTGTCCCAGCTCATCACAACCCACCACAGCCAACCACAGCCGGTCCCAGCCCACCACACCCCACCGCAGCCCGCCCCACCACACCAGAGTCCATCCCAGCCCACAACGGCCCGTCACAGCTTACCACGGCCCACCACGGCTTTCCACGGCCCATCCCAGCCCACCACGGCCCTTCCCAGCCCGCCACGGCCCGTCCCAGCCCGCCACGGCCCGTCCCAGCCCGCCACGGCCCGTCCCAGCCCGCCACGGCCCGTTCCAGACCACCACGTCCCGTCCCAGCTCGCCACAGCCCGTCCCAGGCCGCCACAGACCACCACAGTTCATCCCAACCCACCACAGTCCGTCCCAGCCCGCCACGGCCCATCCCGGCCCACCCCAACCCGTCCTGGCCCCCCACGGCCTGTCCCGGCCCCCCACGGCCCGTCCCGGCCCACCACGGCCCGTCCCGGCCCACCACGGCCCGTCCCGGCTCACCACGGCCCGTCCCAGCCCGTCCCAGCCCACGACGGCCTGTCCCAGCCCACGAAAGCCCGTCCCAGCTTACCATATCCCGTTCCAGCTTACCACAGCCCATCACAGCCCACCACGGTCTACCACAGCCCACCACAGACCGTCCCATCCCACCACGGCCCATAAAAACCCACCACGGCCCGTCCCAGCCTACTACGGCCCGTCCCAGCCTACCACGGCCCGTCCCAGCCCACCACGGCCTGTCCCAGCCCACCACGGCCGGTCCCAGCCCACCACGGCCGGTACCAGCTCACCACGGCCCGTCCCAGCCCACCACGGCCGGTCCCAGCTCACCACGGCCCGTCCCAGCCAAACACGGCCCGTCCCAGCCCACCACGGCCGGTCCCAGCTCACCAAAGCCCGTCCCAATCCACCACGGCCCGTCCCAGCCCGTCGCAGCCCACCACGGCCCGTCCCAGCCCACCACAGCCCGTCCCAGCCCACCACGGCCCGTCCCAGCCCGTCCCAGCCCACCACGGCCCATAACAACCCACCACGGCCCGTCCCGGCCTACTACGGCTCGTCCCAGCCCACCACAGCCTGTCCCAGCCCACCAGAGCCCGTCCCAGCCCACCACGGCCCGTCCCAGCCCGTCCCAGCCCACCACAGCTCGTCCCAGCCCAACACAGCCAGTCCCAGCCCGTCCCAACCCGCCCCAGCCCACCACGGCCCGTCCCAGCCCACCACAGCCCATCCCAGCTTGTCCCAGCCTGTCCCAGCCCACCACAGACCACCACAGCCTGTCCCAGCTCGTCCCAGCCCACCAGAGCCCGTCCCAGCCCACCAGAGCCCGTCCGAGCCCACCACAGCTCGTCCCAGCCCACCAGACCCCACTACAGCCCGTCCTCGCCCACCTCAGCCCGTCCCCGCCCACCAGAGTCCGTCCCAGCTTACCACAACTCACCACAGCCCGTCAAAGCTAACCACAGCCTACCACTGCCCGTCCCGGCCCACCACAGCCCTTCCTGGCCCACGACAGCCTGTCCCGGCCCACCACAACCCGTCCCATCCCACCACAGCCCACCACAGCCTGTCCCAGCCCACCACAGCCCACCACAGCCAACCACAGGCCACCACAGCTCGCCCCAGCCTACCACAGCCCACCACGGCCCACCAGAGCCCACTACTGCCCATCCCAGCCTGCTAAGGCCCACCATGGATCGCCAGAGCACACCACGGATGGTCACAGCCCATCCCAGACCGCCACAGCCTATCCCAGCCTGCCACAGCCCACCACAGCCTGCCACAGCCCACCACAGCCCACCACAGCCCGTCCCAGCCCGCCACAGCCCGTCGCAGCCCACCACATCTTGTCCCAGCACAGCACAGCTCATCCCAGCCCACCATGACCCATCTCAGCCCACCACGACTGGTCACAGACCACCACGGTCCACCACAGCCCGTCACAGACCACCACGGACCGCCACAGCCCGTGCCAGCCAACCACAGCCCGTCCCAGCCCACCACAGCCTGTCCCCGCCCACCACAGCCCATCCCCACCCACCACAGCCCGTCCAAGCCCACCACAGCTTGTCCCAGCCCACCACAGCCCATCCCAGCCCACCACAGCCCGTCCCAGCCTGTCCCAGCCCACCACAGCCCGTTCCAGCCCACCACAGCCCGTCTCAAACTCACCATAACCGCCCACAACCCACCACAGCCCGTCCCCACCCACCACAGCCCACCATAGCCCACCACAGCTCGTCCCAGCCCACCACGGCCCACCACAGCCCACCATGGACCCTCCCAGCCCACCACGGCCCACCACAGCCCGTTAAAGCCCACCACAGCCCACCACGGCCCGCCACAGCCCGCCATAGACTGCCACAACCCGTCCCAGCCTGCCACAGCCCACCACAGCCCGCCACAGCCCACCACAGCCCACCACAGCCCGTCCCAGCCCACCACAGCCCACCACAGCCCGTCACAGCCCGACCCAGCCCATCACAGAGGGTCCAAGTCAACCACAGCCTGTCCCAGCCCACGAAAGCCCATCCCAGCTCACCACAGCCTGTCACAGCCCACCACAGCCCACCACAGCCCGTCACAGCCCGACCCAGCCCATCACAGAGGGTCCAAGTCAACCACAGCCTGTCCCAGCCCACGAAAGCCCATCCCAGCTCACCACAGCCTGTCACAGCCCACCACAGCCCGTCCCAGCCCAACACAGCCCACCACAGCCCACCACAGCCCACCACAGCCCACCAAAACCTGTCCCATCCCACCACAGCCCGTCCCAGACTACCACAGCCCACCACAGCCTATCCCATCCCACCACAGCCCATCCCAGCCCACCACAGCGCATCCCAGCACACCAAAGCCCGTCCCAGCCCACCACAGCCTGTCCCAGACCAGCACAGCTCACCGTAGCCCGTTCCAGCCCGGCACAGCCCGCCACAGCCCACCACAGCCCGCCACAGACAACCACTGCCTGTCCTGGCCTACCACGGCCCACCACGGCCTGCCATGGCCTACCATGGCCCATAATGGCCGGCCAGAGCACACCACGGCCCATCACAGCCCGTCCCAGAACACCACAGCCTGTCCCAGCCCACCACAGCCCGTCCCAGCCCACCACAGCCCATCACAGACCACTACAGCCCACCACAGCCCGTCCCAGCCAACCACGGACCGTCCCGGCCCACCACGGCCCACCACAGCCCACCACAGTTCACCATGGGCCATCTCAGCTCACCATGACCTGTCCCAGCCCACCACGGCCCACCACAGCCCATCCCTTCCCATACCGGCTCAAAACGGCCCACCACGGCCCACCACAGCCCACCACGGTTCACCACGGCCCGTCCCAGCCCACCACAGCCCGTCCCAGCACACCACAGACCATCCCAGTCCACCACACACCGTCCCAGCATGTCCCAGCCTGTCCCAACCCACCACAGCCTGTTCCAAACCACCACAGCCCGTCCCAGCCCACCACAGCCTGTCCCAGCACACCACAGACCATCCCAGTCCACCACACACCGTCCCAGCATGTCCCAGCCTGTCCCAACCCACCACAGCCTATTCCAGACCACCACAGCCCGTCCCAGGCACCACAGCCTGTCCCAGCACACCACAGCCCGTCCCTAGCCCACCACAGCCCGTCCCCGCCCATCGCAGCCCGTCCCAGCACACTACAGCTTGTCCCAGCCCGTCCCAGCCCGTCCCAGCATGTCCCAGCCCGTCCCAGCCCACCACAGCCCGTCCCAGCCCACACCAGCCCGTCCCAGCACACCACAGCCCGTCCCAGCCCACCACAGCCCGTCCCAGCCCACTACAGCCCGTCCCAGCCCACCACAGCCCGTCCCATCACACCACAGCCCTCCAGAGCCCGTCCCAGCCCGTCCCAGCCAACCACGGCCCTTCCCAGCCCACCACGGCCCACCACAGCCCACCACAGCCCGTCGCAGCCCACCACAGCCCGTCCCATCCCACCACAGCCCGTCCCAGCCCACCACAGCCCGTCCCAGCCCACCACAGCCCGTCCCAGCTCGTTCCAGCCCACCACAGCCCGTCTCAAGCTCAGCAGAACCCACCACAGCCCGTCCCAGCCCGTCCCAGACCACCACAGCCCACCACAGCCCGTCCCAGCCCACCACAGCCCGTCCCAGCCCGTCCCATTCCACCACAGCCCGTCCCAGCCCTCCACAGACCGTTCCAGACCACCACAGCCCGTCACAGCCCACCATAGCCCGTGCCAGCCCACCACAGCCCGTCCCAGCCCACCACAGCCCGTCCCCGCCCGTCCCGGCCCACCACAGACCAGCACAGCCCGTCCCAGCACACCACAGCCCGTCCCAGCCCGTCCCAGCCCATCCCAGCCCGTCGCAGCATGCCGCAGCCCGTCCCAGCCCACCACAGCCCGTCCCAGCACACCACAGCCCGTGCCAGCCCACCACAGCCCGTCCCAGCCCACCACAGACCGTCCCAGCCCACCACAGACAGTCCCAGCCCACCACAGACCGTTCCAGACCACCGCAGCCCGTCCCCGCCCACCGCAGCCCGTCCCCGCCCATCGCAGCCCGTCCCAGCACACTACAGCTTGTCCCAGCCCGTCCCAGCCCGTCCCAGCATGTCCCAGCCCGTCCCAGCAGACCACACCCCGTCCCAGCCCACACCAGCCCGTCCCAGCACACCACAGCCCGTCCCAGCCCACCACAGCCCGTCCCAGCCCACTACAGCCCGTCCCAGCCCACCACAGCCCGTCCCATCACACCACAGCCCTCCAGAGCCCGTCCCAGCCCGTCCCAGCCAACCACGGCCCTTCCCAGCCCACCACAGCCCGTTCCAGCCCACCACAGCCCGTCCCAGCCCACCACAGCCCGTCCCAGCCCACCACAGCCCGTCCCAGCTCGTTCCAGCCCACCACAGCCCATCTCAAGCTCAGCAGAACCCACCACAGCCCGTCCCAGCCCGTCCCAGACCACCACAGCCCACCACAGCCCGTCCCAGCCCACCACAGCCCGTCCCAGCCCGTCCCATTCCACCAGATCCCGTCCCCGCCCACCACAGCCCATCCCAGCTCGTCCCAGCCCGTCCCAGGCCTTCCCAGCCCACCACGGCCCGTCCCAGCCCACCACAGACCACCACAGGTCGTCCCAGCCCGCCACAACCCCTCCCAGCCCACCACGGCCCGTCCCGGCCCACCACGGCCCGTCCCGTCCCACCACAGCCTGTCCCAGCCCACCACAGCCTGTCCCAGCCCACCACGGCCCCTCCCAGCCCTCCACAGACCACCACAGTTCGTCCCAGCCCGCCACAACCAGTCCCAGCCAAACACAGCCTGTCCCAGCTCGCCACAGCCCGTCCCAGCCCAGCACGGCCCGTCCCGGCCCACAACGGCCCGGCCCGGCCCACCACAGCCTGTCCCAGCCAAACACAGCCCGTCCCGGCCCACCACAGCCCGTCCCGGCCCACCACGGCCCGTCCCAGCTCACCACGGCCTGTCCCAGCCCACCACGGGCTGTCCCAGCCCACCACGGCCCGTCCCAGCCCGTCCCAGCCCACGACAACCCGTCCCAGCCCACGAAAGCCCGTCCCAGCTTACCACATCCCGTCCCAGCTTACCACAGCCCATCACAGCCCACCACGGTCCACCACAGCCCACCACAGCCCGTCCCAGCCCACCACGGCCCATAACAACCCACCACGGCCCGTCGCGGCCCACCACGGCCCGTCCCAGCCTACTACGGCTCGTCCCAGCCCACCACAGCCTGTCCCAGCCCACCAGAGCCCGTCCCAGCCCACCACGGCTTGTCCCAACCCACCACGGCCTGTCCCAGGCAAACACAGCCCGTCCCGGCCCACCACAGCCCGTCCCGGCCCACCATGGCCCGTCCCAGCTCACCACAGCCTGTCCCAGCCCACCACGGGCTGTCCAAGCCCACCACGGCCCGTCCCAGCCCGTCCCAGCCCACGACAACCCGTCCCAGCCCACGAAAGCCCGTCCCAGCTTACCACATCCCGTCCCAGCTTACCACAGCCCATCACAGCCCACCACGGTCCACCACAGAGCATCACGGTCCACCACAGCCCACCACGGCCCATAACAACCCACCACGGCCCGTCGCGGCCCACCACGGCCCGTCCCAGCCTACTACGGCTCGTCCCAGCCCACCACAGCCTGTCCAAGCCCACCAGAGCCCGTCCCAGCCCACAACGGCTCGTCCCAGCCCACCACGGCCCGTCCCAGCCCGTCCCAGCCCACCACAGCCCGTCCCAACCCACCATAGCCCATCCCAGCCCACCACAGCCCACCACAGCCCGTCCCAGCCCACCACAGCCCGCCCCAGCCCATAGAAGCCCACCACAGCCCATCCCAGCCCACCCGGCCCGTCCCAGCCCACCACGGCACACTACAGCCCGTCCCAGCCCTCCACAGCCCACCACAGCCCACCACAGACCGTCCCAGCCCACCACAGCCCGTCCCAGCCCACCACAGCCCGTCCCAGCCCGTCCCAGCCTGTCCCAGCTCATCCCAGCCCACCACAGCCCACAACAGTTTGTCCCAGCCCACCACAGCCCGTCCAAGCCCAGCACAGCCCGTCCCAGCCCACCACAGGCCACTACAGCACACCACAGGCCACTACAACACACCACAGCCCGTCACAGCTCGTCCCAGCTCGTCACATCATGTCCCAGCCCTTCCCAGCCCACCACAGCATGTCCCAGGCCCCCACAGCCCACGACAGCCCTTCCCAGCCCACGACAGTCCTTCCCAGCCCACCAGAGCCCGTCCCCGTCCACCACAGCCCGTCCCAGCCCGTCCCAGCTCGTCCCAGCTCGTCCCAGTACGTCCCAGCCCACCACAGCTGGTCACAGCCCACCACAGCTGGTCACAGCCCACCACAACGGGCTGTGGTGGGCTGGGACGGGCTGTGGTGGGCCGGGACGGGCTGTGGTGGGCCGTGGTGAGCAGGGACGGGCTGTGGTGGGCTGTGGTGGGCCGTTTTGGGACTGGATGGGAAGGGGTGGGCTGTGGTGGGCCGTGGTGGGCTGTGGCAGGCCGTGGTGGGCTGGGACGGGCCGTGGTGGGCTGTGGTGGGCCGTGGCTCGCTGCGGTGGGCCGTGGAGGGCTGGGACGGGCTCTGGTGGTCTGGAAAGGGCTGTGGTGGGCTGGTACGGGCTGTGGTGGGCTGGGACGGGCTGTGGTGGGCTGGGACGGGCTGTGGTGGGTGAGGACTAGCTGTGGTGGGCGGGGACGGGCTGTGGTGGACTTGATACGGGCTGTGGTGTGCTGGGACGGTCTGTGGTGGGCTGGGACGGGCTGCGACGGGCTGCGACGGGCTGGGACGGGCTGTGACGGGCTGTGGTGTGCTGGGATGGGCTGTGCTGGTCCGTGGTGGGCTGGGACGGGCTGTAGTGAGCTGGGACGGGCTGTGGTGGCCAGTGGTGGGCTGGGACGGGCTGTGGTGGTCTGGGATGGGCTGGGACAGGCTGTGGTGGGCCGTGGTAAGCCATGGTCGGCTGTGGTGGGCTGGGACGGGCTGTGGTGGGCTGTGGTGTGCCATGGTGGGCTGGGACAGGCTGCGGTGGGCTGGAAAGGGCTGTGGTGGGCTGGGAAGGGCTGGAATGGGCTGTGGTGGGTTGGGACAGGCTGTGGTGGGCTGGGACGGGCTGTGGTGGGCTTGGACCTGCTGTGGTGGTCAGGGACGGGTTCTGGTAGGTCCGGGACGGGCTGTGGTGGGCTGGGACGGGCTGTGGTGGGCTGGGACGGGCTGTGGTGGGCTTCTATGGGCTGGTACTTTATGTGGTGGGCTGGGACGGGCTGGAATGGGCTGTGGTGGGTTGGGATGGGCTGTGGTGGGCTGGCACGGTGTGTGGTGGGCTGGCACAGGCTGTGGTGGGCTTGGACCTGCTGTTGTGGTCGGGGATGGGTTGTGGTAGGTCCGGGACGGGCTGTCGTGGTCCGGGACGGGCTGTGGTGGGCTGGGAAGGCCTGGGACAGGCTGGGACGAGCTGGGATGGGCTGTGGTGGGCGGGGACGGGCTGGGACGAGCTGGGACGGGTAGTGGTGGACCGGGGCGGGCTGTGGTGTTCTGTAGTGGTCTGTGGTGTTCTGTAGGGGTCTGTGACGGGCTGGGACGGGCTGTGATGGGCAGGGACGTGCTGCGGTGGCCGTGGACGGGCTGTGGTGGGCTGGGACGGGCTGTGGTGGGCTGGGACGGACTGTGGTGTGCTGGGACGGGCTGTGGTGGGCGGGGACGGGCTCTGGTGGTCTCAAACCAACTGTGGTGGGTTGGGAAGGGCTGGAATGGGCTTTGGTGGGTTGGGACAGGCTGTGGTGGGCTGGGACGGGCTGTGGTGGGCTTGGACATGCTGTGGTGGTCAGGGACGGGTTCTGGTAGGTCTGGGACGGGCTGTGGTGGGCTGAAACGGGCTGTGGTGGGCTGGGATGGGCTGTGATAAGCTGTAACCGGCTGTGGTGGGCTGTGGTGGTCTGGTACGGGTTGTGGTGAGCTGAGATGGGCTGTGGTGGGCTTTGGTGGGCTGGGGTGGGCTCGGACGTGCCGTGGTGGGCTGGGACGGGCTGTGGTGGGCTTCTATGGGCTGGTACTTTATGTGGTGGGCTGTGACGGGCTGTGACGGGCTGTGGTGGTCTGGGATGGGCTGGGACAGGCTGTGGTGGGCCGTGGTAAACCGTGGTGGGCTGTGGTGGGCTGGGACGGGCTGTGGTGGGCTGTGGTGTGCCATGGTGGGCTGGGACAGGCTGCGGTGGGCTGGAAAGGGCTGTGGTTGGCTGGGACAGGCTGTGGTGGGCTGGGGACGGGCTGTGGTTGGTTGTGGTGGGCTGGGACGAGCTGTGATGAGCTGAGACGGGCTGTGATGGGCCGGTGTGGGCCGGGACAGGCTCTGGTGGGCTGTGGAGGGCTGGGACGGGCTCTGGTGGGCTGGGACGGACTTGGACGCACTGTGGTGGGCTGGGACGGGCTGGGAAGGGCTGTGGTGGGCTGTGGGGGGCTGGGAAGGGCTGTGGGGGGCTGGGATGGGTTAGAACGGCTATGGTGGGCTGGGACGGGCTGTGGTGGGCTTGGATGGGCTGTGCTGTGCTGGAACGGTCTGGGACGAGTTTTGGTGAGTGTGGTGGTCTGGGACGGGCTGGGACGGACTGTGTTTAGCTGAGACGGGCTGTGGTGGGCTGGGACAGGCTGTGGTGAGCTGAGACGGGCTGTGGTGGGCTGTGTCGGGCTGGTACGAGCTGTGCCGGGCTGGGACGGGCTGTGGTGGTCTGCGCTAGGCTGTGGTGTGCTGTAGTGGCCTGTGATGGGCTGGGTGGGGCTGTGGTGGGCTGGGACGGGCTGTGGTGGGCTGGGATAAGCTGTGTTGGGCTGGGACGGGCTGTGTTAGGCTGGGACAGGCTGTGGAGGATTGGGACGGGCTATGGAGAGCTGTGGAGAGCTGGGACGGTCTGTGGTGGGCTGGGACAGGCTGTGGTGGGCTTGGACCTGCTGTGGTTGTCGGGGACAGGTTGTGGTAGGTCCGGGACGGGGTGTCGTGGTCCGAGACGGACTGTGGTGGGCTGGGAAGGCCTGGGACGGGCTGTGGTGGGCGGGGACGGGCTGTGGTGGGCGGGGACGGGCTGTGGTGGGCGGGGATGGGCTGGGACGAACTGGGATGGGCTGTGGTGGATTGCGGTAGGCTGTGGTGCTCTGTAGTGGTCTGTGGTGGGCTGGGACGGGCTGTGGTGGGCTGGGATGGGCTGTCGTGGGCTGGGAAGGGCTGTCGTGGGCTGTGGGGGCCTGGGACATGCTGGGGTGGGCTGTGGTGGGCTGGGACGTGCTGTGACGAGCTGGGACGAGCTGTGACAGGCTGTGGTGTGTTGTAGTGGCCTGTGGTATGCTGTAGTGGCCTGTGGTGGGCTGGGACGGGCTGTGGTGGGCTGGGACAAACTGTGGTGGGCTGTGGTGGGCTGGGATGAGCTGGGACAGGCTGGGACGGGCTGGGACGGGCTGTGGTCGGCTGTAGTGGGCTGGGACGGGCTGTGGTGGGCTGGGACGGGCTGTAGTGGGCTGTGGTGGGCTGTGGAGGGCTGGGACGGGCTGTAGTGTGCCGTGGTGGGCTGGGACGGGCCGGGTGGGCTGGGATGGGCTGGGACGGGCTGTGGTGGGCTGGGGCGGGCTGTGGTGGGCTGGGACGGGCTGTGGTGTGCTGGGACGGGCTGTGGTGGGTTGGGACGGGCTGTGGTGGGCTGGGACGGGCTGGGACGGGCCGTGGTGGGCTGGGACGGGCCGTGGTGGGCTGGGACGGGCTGTGGTGGGCTGGGACGGGCTCTGGTGGGCTTGGACAGGTTGTGGTGGGCTGGGACGAGCCGTTGTAAGCTGGGACGGACCGTGATGGGCCGCGACGGGCCGTGGTGTTGTTATGGGCCGTGGTGGGCTGGGACGGGCTGTGGTGGGCTGTGGTGGACTGTGGTGGGCTGTGATGGGCTGTGGTAAGCTGGGACGGGATGTGGTAAGCTGGGACGGGCTTTCATGGGCTGGGACGGGTTGTCGTGGGCTGGGACGGGCTGGGACGAGCCGTGGTGGGCTGGGACGGGCCGTGGTCGGCTGGGACAGCCTGTGGTGGGCTGGGACAGGCTGTGGTGAGCTGCGACGGGCCGTGGTGGGCCGGGACGGGCCGTGGTGGGCCGGGACGGGCTGTGGTGGGCCGGGACGGGCCGTGGTGGGCTGGGACGAACTGTGGTGGGCTGGGATGAACTGTGGTGGTCTGTGGTGGGCTGGGACGGGCTGTGGTGATCTGGGACGGGCTGTGGTAGGCTGGGACAAACTGTGGTGGGCTGGGACGGGCCGTGGTGGGCCGGGACGGGCCGTGGTGGGCTGGGACGGGCCGTGGTGAGCGGGGACGGGCTGGGACAGGCTGGGACGGGCTGTGGTCAGCTGGGACGGGCTGTGGTGGGCTGGGACGGGCTGGGGTTGGCTGGGACGGGCTGCTGTGGGCTGGGACGGGCTGGGACGGGCTGGGACAGGCTGGGATAGGCTGAGACAGGCTGTGGTGGCCTGGGACATTCTGTGGTGGGCTGTGGTGGGCTCTGGTGGTCTGGAACGAGCTGTGGTTGGTTTGGGACGGGCTGGGACGGGCGGTGGTGGGCTGGGACAAGCTGTGGTTTGCGGGGACGGGCTGTGGTGGGCGGGGACGGGCTGTTGTGGGCGGAGACGGGCTGTGATGGGCGGAGACGGCCTGGGACGGTCTGTGGTGGGCTGGGACATTCTGTGGTGGGCTGGGACGGGCTGGGAGGAGCAGGGACGGGGTGTGGTGGGCTGGGACGGGCTGTGGTGGGCTGGGACGGGCTGTGACGGGCTGTGGTGAGCTGGGACGGGCTGTGGTGGGCTGTGGTGAGCTGGGACCGGCTGTGGTGGGCTGGGACCGGCTGTGGTGGGCGGGGATGGGCTGTGGTTGGCGGGGACGGGCTGTGGTGGGCGGGGACGGGCTGTGGTTGGCGGTGACGGGCTGTGGTGGGCTAGGCCGGGCTGGGACGGGCTATGGTGGGTTGTGGTGAGCTGGGACGGGCTATGGTGGGCTGGGACAAGCCGTGGTGGTCTGTGGTGGGCTGGGACGAGCTGGGACGTGCTGTGATGGGCTGTGGTGGGCTGTGGTCGGCGGGGACGTGCTGTGGTGGGCAGGAACGTGCTGTGGTGGGCTTGGACGGGCTGTGGTGGGCTGGGACGGGCTGTGGTCAGCCGTGGTGGGCTGGGACGGGCCGTTGTGGCTCCGGACGGGCTCTGGTGGGTTGGGACGGGCTGTGGTGGGCTGTGGTGGGCTGTGGCGGTCTTTGTTGGGCTAGGACGGGCTGGGAAGGATTGGGACGGTCTGGGACGTGCTGTGGTGGGCTGTGGTGGGCTGGAACGGGCTATGTCTGGCTGGGATGAGCTGGGACGGGCTGTGGTGGGCTGGGACGGCCTGTGGTGGGCTGTGGTGGGCTGTGGCTGGCTGGGGTGGGCTGGGATGGGCTGCGGTGGGCTGTGGCTGGCTGGGACGGGCTGTGATGTGCTGGGACAAGCTGTGGTGGGCTGGGACGGGCTGTGGTGGTCTGGGATGGGCTGTGGTGGGCTGGGACAGGCCGTGGTGACCTGGGACGGGCCGTGGTGGGCTGCGGTGGTCCGTGGTGGGCTGGGAAGGGCCGTGGTGAACTGTGGTGGGCTGTGGTGGGCCGTGGTGGCCTGGCACGGGCTGTGGTCAGACGTGGTGGGCTGGGACAGGCTGTGATGTGCTGGGACGGGCTGTGGTGGGCCGTGGTGGGCCGGGACCGGCCGTGGTGGGCTGGGACAGGCTCTGGTGGGCTGTGGTGGGCTGGCACCGGCTGTAGTGGGCTGGGACAGGCTGTGGTCAGCCGTGGTGGTCTGGGACGGGCCGTGGTGGCTCGGGGCGGGCTCTGGTGGGCCGGGACGGGCTCTGGTGGGCTGTGGTGGGCTGTGTCGGGCTGTGGTGGGCTAGGACGGGCTGGGAAGGGCTGGGATAGGCTGGGACGTTCTGTGGTGGGCCTTGCCGGGCTGTGGTGGGCTGTGCCGAGCTGGGACGGGCTATGCCAGGCTGTGGTGGGCTGTGACGGGCTGTTGTGGGCCGGGACGGGCTGTGGTGGGCCGGGACGGCCTGTGGTGGGCTGGGACGAGTTGTGGTGGGCCGGGACGGGCTGTGGTGGGTTATGGTGAGCTTTGACGGGCTGTGGTGGGTTGGGACGGTCTGTGGTGGGTTGTGGTGGGCTGGGACGGGCTGTTGTGGTCAGGGACGGGCTGTGGTGGGCCGGGACGGGCTGTGGTGGGCTGTGACAGGCTGTGGTGGGCTGGGTCGGGCTGTGGCAGGCTGGGATAGGCTGTGGTGGGCTGGGACGGGCTGTGGTGGGCTGGGACGGGCTGTGGTGGGCGGGGACGGGCTGTGGTGGGCTGGGACGGGCTGTGTTGGGCTGGGACGGGGCTGTGTTAGGCTGGGACAGGATGTGGAGGATTGGGACGGGCTATGGAAAGCTGTGGAGAGCTGGGACGGTCTGTGGTGGGCTGGGACAGGCTGTGGTGGGCTTGGACCTGCTGTGGTGGTCCGGGACGGGCTGTCGTGGGCTGGGACGGGCTGTGGTGGGCTGGGAAGGCCTGGGACGGGCGGGGACGGGCTGTGGTGGGCGGGGACGGGCTGTGGTGGGCGGGGACGGGCTGTGGTGGGCGGGGATGGGCTGGGACGAGCTGGGACGGGCTGTGGTGGATTGTGGTAGGCTGTGGTGCTCTGTAGTGGTCTGTGGTGTTCTGTAGTGGTCTGTGGTGGGCTGGGACTGGCTGTGGTGGGCTGGGATGGGCTGTCGTGGGCTGGGAAGGGCTGTCGTGGGCTGTGGGGGCCTGGGACATGCTGGGGTGGGCTGTGGTGGGCTGGGACGTGCTGTGACGAGCTGGGACGAGCTGTGACGGTCTGTGGTGTGTTGTAGTGGCCTGTGGTATGCTGCAGTGGCCTGTGGTGGGCTGGGTCGGGCTGTGGTGGGCTGGGACAAACTGTGGTGGACTGTGGTGGGCTGGGATGAGCTGGGACAGGGTGGGACGGGCCGTGGTGGGCTGTGGTGGGCTGGGACGGGCTGTGGTGGGCTGGGACGGGCTGTAGTGGGCTGTGGTGGGTTGTGGAGGGCTGGGACGGGCTGTAGTGTGCCGTGGTGGGCTGGGACGGGCCGGGTGGGCTGGGATGGGCTGGGACGGGCTGTGGTGGGCTGGGGCGGGCTGTGGTGGGCTGGGGCAGGCTGTGGTGGGTTGGGACGGGCTGTGGTGGGTTGGGACGGGCTGTGGTGGGCTGGGACGGGCTGGGACGGGCTGTGGTGGGCTGGGACGGGCTGTGGTGGGCTGGGACGGGCTGTGGTGGGCTTCTATGGGCTGGTACTTTATGTGGTGGGCTGGGACGGGCTGTGACGGGCTGTGGTGGTCTGGGATGGGCTGGGACAGGCTGTGGTGGGCTGGGACGAGTTGTGATGAGCTGAGACGGGCTGTGATGGGCCGGGGTGGGCCGGGACAGGCTCTGGTGGGCTGTGGAGGGCTGGGACGGGCTCTGGTGGGCTGGGACGGACTTGGACGCACTGTGGTGGGCTGGTACGGGCTGGGACGGCCTGTGTAGGTCTGGGAGGGGCTGTGGGGGGCTGTGGTGGGCTGGGAAGGGCTGTGGTGGGCTGGGACAGGCTAGAACGGCTATGGTGGGCTGGGACGGGCTGTGGTGGGCTTGGATGGGCTGTGCTGTGCTGGAACGGTCTGGGACGAGTTGTGGTGAGTGTGGTGGGCTGGGACGGGCTGGGACGGACTGTGTTTAGCTGGGACGGGCTGTGGTGGGCCGTGGTGGGCTGGGACAGGCTGTGGTGAGCTGAGACAGGCTGTGGTGGGCTGGGACGGGCTGGTACGAGCTGTGACGGGGTGGGACAGGCTGTGGTGGTCTGCGCTAGGCTGTGGTGTGCTGTAGTGGCCTGTGGTGGGCTGGGTGGGGCTGTGGTGGGCTGGGTGGGGCTGTGGTGGGCTGGGACGGGCTGTGGTGGGCTGGGACGGGCTGTGGTGGGCTGGGACGGGCTGTGTTAGGCTGGGACGGGCTGTGTTAGGCTGGGACAGGATGTGGAGGATTGGGACGGGCTATGGAAAGCTGTGGAGAGCTGGGACGGTCTGTGGTGGGCTGGGACAGGCTGTGGTGGGCTTGGACCTGCTGTGGTGGTCCGGGACGGGCTGTCGTGGGCTGGGACGGGCTGTGGTGGGCTGGGAAGGCCTGGGACGGGCTGTGGTGGGCGGGAACGGGCTGTGGTGGGCGGGGACGGGCTGTGGTGGGCGGGGATGGGCTGGGACGAGCTGGGACGGGCTGTGGTGGATTGTGGTAGGCTGTGGTGCTCTGTAGTGGTCTGTGGTGTTCTGTAGTGGTCTGTGGTGGGCTGGGACTGGCTGTGGTGGGCTGGGATGGGCTGTCGTGGGCTGGGAAGGGCTGTCGTGGGCTGTGGGGGCCTGGGACATGCTGGGGTGGGCTGTGGTGGGCTGGGACGTGCTGTGACGAGCTGGGACGAGCTGTGACGGTCTGTGGTGTGTTGTAGTGGCCTGTGGTATGCTGCAGTGGCCTGTGGTGGGCTGGGACGGGCTGTGGTGGGCTGGGACAAACTGTGGTGGACTGTGGTGGGCTGGGATGAGCTGGGACAGGGTGGGACGGGCTGTGGTGGGCTGTGGTGGGCTGGGACGGGCTGTGGTGGGCTGGGACGGGCTGTAGTGGGCTGTGGTGGGTTATGGAGGGCTGGGACGGGCTGTAGTGTGCCGTGGTGGGCTGGGACGGGCCGGGTGGGCTGGGATGGGCTGGGGCGGGCTGTGGTGGGCTGGGGCGGGCTGTGGTGGGCTGGGGCGGGCTGTGGAGGGGTGGGACGGGCTGTGGTGGGTTGGGACCGGCTGTGGTGGGCTGGGACGGGCTGGGACGGGCTGTGGTGGGCTGGGACGGGCTCTGGTGGGCTGGGACAGGCTGGGGTGGGCTGGGACGAGCCGTTGTAAGCTGGGACAGGCCATGATGTGCCGCGACGGGCCGTGGTGGGTTGTTATGGGCCGTGGTGGGCTGGGACGGGCTGTGGTGGGCTGTGGTGGACCGTGGTGGGCTGTGATGGGCTGTGGTAAGCTGGGACGGGCTGTGGTAAGCTGGGACGGGCTTTCATGGGCTGGGACGGGTTGTCGTGGGCTGGGACGGGCTGGGACGGGCCGTGCTGACCTGGGACGGGCCGTGGTCGGCTGGGACAGCCTGTGGTGGGCTGGGACAGGCTGTGGTGAGCTGGGACGGGCCGTGGTGGGCGGGACGGGCCGTGGTAAGCCGGGACGGGCCGTGGCGGGCTGGGACGAACTGTAGTGGGCTGGGATGAACTGTGGTGGTCTGTGGTGGGCTGGGACGGGCTGTGGTGATCTGGGACGGGCTGTGGTAGGCTGGGACAAACAGTGGCGGGCTGGGACGGGCCGTGGTGGGCCGGGACGGGCCGTGGTGGGCCGGGCCGGGCCGTCGTGGGCTGCGACGGGCCGTAGCGGGCTGGGACGGGTTGTGGAGGACTGGGACGAACTGTGGTGGTCTGTGGTGGGCTGTGGTGGACCATGGTGGGCTGTGATGGGCTGTGGTAAGCTGGGACGGGATGTGGTAAGCTGGGAGGGGCTTTCGTGGGCTGGGACGGGTTGTCGTGGGCTGGGACGGGCTGGGACGGGCTGTGGTGAGCTGGGACAGGCCGTGGTCGGCTGGGACAGCCCGTGGCAGGCTGGGACAGGCTGTGGTGAGCTGGGACGGGCCGTGGTGGGCCGGGACGGGCCGTGGTGGGCCGGGACGGGCCGTGGTGGGCCGGGACGGGCCGTGGTGGGCCGAGACGGGTCGTGGTTGGCCGGGACGGGCCGTGGCGGGCTGGGACGAACTGTGGTGGGCTGGGATGAACTGTGGTGGGCTGTGGTGGGCTGGGACGGGTTGCGGTGGGCTGGGACGGGTTGCGGTGGGCTAGGACGGGCTGCGGTGGGCTGGGATAAGCTGTGTTGGGCTGCGACGGGCTGTGGTAGGCTGGGATGAGCTGTGGAGGGTTGGGACGGGCTGTGGAGGGTTGTGGAGGGCTGTGCTGGGCTTGGACAGGCTGTGGTGGGCTGAGATGGGCTGTGGTGGTCCGTGGTGGGCTGGGACGGGCCGTGCTGGGCTAGGACGGGCTGTGGTGAACTGTGGTGGGCTGTGATGGGCCGTGGTGGGCTGGGACGGGCCGTGGTGGGCTCGACGGGCCGTGGTTGGCTGGGACGGGCTGGGACGGGCTGGGACGGGCTGTGGTGGGCTGGGACGGGCTGGGACGGGCCGTGGTGGGCTGGGACAGGCTGTGGTGGGCCGTAGTGGGCTGTGGTGGGCCGTGTTGGGCCGGGACGAGCTGCGGTGAGCCGGGACGGGCTGTGGTGGGCCGGGACGGGCTGCGGTGGTCTGGGACGGGCTGCGGTGGGTTGGTATTTCATGTGGTGGGCTGGGACGGGCTGTGATAAGCTGTAACCGGCTGTGGTGGGCTGTGGTGGTCTGGGACAGGTTGTGGTGAGCTGAGATGGGCTGTGATGGGCTTTGGTGGGCTGGGACGGGCTGCGCTGGGCTGGGACGTGCTGCGGTGGGCGGGGATGGGCTGCGGTGGGCGGGGACGGGCTGCGGTGGGCGGGGATGGGCTGCGGTGGGCGGGGACGGGCTGCGGTGGGCAGGGACGGGCTGTTGTAGACTGAGACAGGCTGGTACGGGCTGTGGTGAGCGGAGACGGGTCGTGGTGTGCTGGGACGGCCCGTGGTGGGCTGGGACGGACTGGTACGGGCTGTGGTGTGCTGGTACGGGCTGTGGTGGGCTGGGACGGGCTGTGGTGGGCTGGGACGAGCTGGGACGGGCTGTGGTGGGCTGGGACGGGCTGTGGTGGGCTGGGACGGGCTGTGGTGGGCTGGGACAGGCTGTGATGGGCCGTGGAGGGCCGGGACAGGATCTGGTGGGCTGTGGAGGGCTGGGACGGGCTGTGGAGGATTGGGACGGGCTGTGGAGAGCTGTGGTTGGCTGGGATAGGCCGTGGTGAGCCGTGGTGGGCCGTTTTGGGCCGTTTTGGGCCCGGATGGGAAGGGGTGGGCTGTGGTGGGCCGTGGTGGGCTGGGACGGGCCGTGGTTATCTGTGGTGGGCCGTGGTGGTCTGGTACGGGCTATGGTGGGCTGTGGTGGGTTCTGGTGAGCTTGAGACGGGCTGTGGTGGGCTGGGACAGGCTGGGACGAGCTCTGGTGGTCTGGGACAGGCTGTGGTGGGCTCGGACGGGCTGGGATGGGCCGTGGTGGGCCGTGGTGGGCTGGGACGGGCCGTTGTGGGCTGGGACGTGCTGGGATGGACTGGGACGGGCTGTGGTGGGCTGGAACGGGCTGTGGTGAGCTGGGACGGGCTGTGGTGGGCTGTGGTGGGCTGGGACGGGCTGTGGTGGGCGGGGACGGGCTGTTGTAAGCTGTGACGGACTGTGACGAGCTGAGACGGCCTGTGGTGGGCCGTGTTGGGCCAGGACAGGCCCTGGTGGGCTGTGGAGCGCTGGGACGGGCTGTGGTGGGCTGGGACTGACTTGGACGCACTGTGGTGTGATGGGACGGGCTGGGACGGCCTGTGTTGGGCTGGGACGGGCGGTGGTGGGCTGTGGTGGAGTGGGAAGGGCTGTGGTGGGCTGGGACGGGCCGTGGAGGGCTAAGACGGGCCGTGGTGGGCTGGGACAGGCTGTGGTGGGCCTTAGTGGGCTGTGGTGGGCCTTAGTGGGCTGTGGTGGGCCGTGGTGGGCCGGGACGAGGTGTGGTGAGCCGGGACGGGCTGGGACGTGCTGGGACGGGCTGTGGTGGGCTGGGACGGGCTGTGATGGGCTGGGATGGGTTGTGATAAGCTGTAACCGGCTGTGTTGAGCTGTGGTGGTCTGGGACGGGTTGTGGTGAGCTGAGATGGGCTGTGGTGGGCTTTGGTGGGCTGGGGTGGGCTCGGACGGGCCGTAGTGGGCTGGGACGGGCTGTGGTGGGCTTCTATGGGCTGGTACTTTATGTGGTGGGCTGGGACGGGCTGTGACGGGCTGTGGTGGGCTGGGACGAGCTGGGACAAGCTGTGTTGGGCCGGGACGGGCTCTGGTGGGCTGGGACGGGCTGTGGTGGGCTGTGGTGGACCGTGGTGGGCTGTGATGGGCCGTGGTAAGCTGGGACGGGCTTTCGTGGGCTGGGACAGGTTGTCGTGGGCTGGGACGGGCTGGGACGGGTCGTGGTGAGCTGGGACGGGCCGTGGTGGGCTGGGACAGCCCGTGGTGGGCTGGGACAGGCTGTGGTGAGCTGGGACGGGCCGTGGTGAACCGGGACGAGCCGTGGCGGGCTGGGGCGAACTGTGGTGGGCTGGAATGAACTGTGGTGGTCTGTGGTGGGCTGGGACGGGCTGTGGTGGGCTGGGACGGGCTGTGACGGGCTGGGACGGGCTGTGGTGGGCTGGGATGGGCTGTGATAAGCTGTAACCGACTGTGGTTGGCTGTGGTGGGCTGGGACGGGTTGTGGTGAGCTGAGATGGGCTGTGGTGGGCTTTGGTGGGCTGGGGTGGGCTCGGACGGGCCGTGGTAAGCTGGGACGGGCTGTGGTGGGCTTCTATGGGCTGGTACTTTATGTGGTGGGCTGGGACGGGCTAGTGACGGGCTGTGGTGGGCTGGGACGACCTGGGAAAAGCTGTGGTGGGCCGGGACGGGCTCTGGTGAGCTGGGAGGGGCTGTGGTGGCCTGTGGCGGGCTGGGGCGGGCTGTGGTGGGCTGGGGCGGGCTGTGGTGGGCTGGGGCGGGCTGTGGTGGGCTGGGGCGGGCTGTGGTGGGCTGGGATGGGCTGTGGTGGGCTGGGGCGGGCTGTGGTGGGCTGCGACGGGCTGGGACCGGCTGGGACGGGCTGCGACGGGTTGGGACGGGCTGTGGTGTGCTGGAACGGGCTGTGGTGGGTTGGGACGGGCTGTGGTGGGCTGGGAAGGGCTGGGACGGGCCGTGGTGGGCTGGGACGGGCCGTGGTGTGCTGGGACGGGCTGTGGTGGGCTGGGACGGGCTGTGGTGGGCTGCGACGGGCTGGGACGGGCTGGGACGGGCCGTGGTGGGCTGGGACGGGGTGTGGTGGGCTGGGACGGGCTGTGGTGGGTTGGGACGGGCTGTGGTGGGCTGGGAAGGGCTGGGACGGGCCGTGGTGGGCTGGGACGGGCTCTGGTGGGCTTGGACAGGCTGTGGTGGGCTGGGACGAGCCGTAGTAGGCTGGGACGGGCCGTGGTGTGCCGCGACGGGCCGTGGTGGGTTGTTATAGGCCGTGGTGGGCTGGGACGGGCTGTGGTGGGCTGTGGTGGACCGTGGTGGGCTGTGATGGGCTGTGGTATGCTGGGACGGGATGTGGTAAGCTGGGACGGGCTTTCGTGGGCTGGGACGGGTTGTCGTGGGCTGGGACGGGCTGGGACGGGCCGTGGTGAGCTGGGACGGACCGTGGTGGGCTGGGACGGGCTGTGGTGGGCCGGGACGGGATGTGGCGGGCTGGGACAAACTGTGGTGGGCTGGGATGAACTGTGGT
Source organism: Falco biarmicus (assembly GCF_023638135.1). Taxonomy (NCBI): domain Eukaryota; kingdom Metazoa; phylum Chordata; class Aves; order Falconiformes; family Falconidae; genus Falco; species Falco biarmicus. The sequence continues at coordinate 2,093,273 of NW_026611851.1, read as the reverse complement.
GGGCTGTGGTGGGCTGGGACTGGCTGTGGTGATCTGGGACGGGCTGTGGTAAACTGGGACAAACTGTGGCGGGCTGGGACGTGCCGTGGCGGGCTGGGACGGGCCGTGGCGGGCTGGGACGGGCCGTGGCGGGCTGGGACGGGCCGTGGTGGGCTGGGACGGGCTGTGGTGAGCTGAGATGGGCTGTGGTGGGCTTTGGTGGGCTGTGGTGGGCTCGGACGGGCCGTGGTGGGCTGGGACGGGCTGTGGTGGGCTTCTATGGGCTGGTACTTTATGTGGTGGGCTGGGACGGGCTGTGACGGGCTGTGGTGGTCTGGGATGGGCTGGGACAGGCTGTGGTGTGCCATGGTGGGCTGGGACAGGCTGTGGTGGGCTGGAAAGGGCTGTGGTGGGCTGGAACGGGCTGTGGTGGGCTGGGACAGGCTGTGGTGGGATGGGGACGGGCTGTGGTTGGTTGTGGTGGGCTGGGACGGGCTGTGGTGGGCTGGGACGGGCTGTGGTGGGCTGGGACGAGCTGTGATGAGCTGAGACGGGCTGTGATGGGCCGGGGTGGGCCGGGACAGGCTCTGGTGGGCTGTGGAGGGCTGGGCCGGGCTCTGGTGGGCTGGGACGGACTTGGACGCACTGTGGTGGGCTGGGACGGGCTGGGACGGCCTGTGTAGGGCTGGGAGGGGCTGTGGTGGGCTGTGGGGGGCTGGGAAGGGCTGTGGTGGGCTGGGACGGGCTAGAACGACTATGGTGGGCTGGGACGGGCTGTGGTGGGCTTGGATGGGCTGTGCTGTGCTGGAACGGTCTGGGACGAGTTGTGGTGAGTGTGGTGGGCTGGGACGGGCTGGGACGGACTGTGTTTAGCTGGGACGGGCTGTGGTGGGCCGTGGTGGGCTGGGACAGGCTGTGGTGAGCTGAGACGGGCTGTGGTGGGCTGTGTCGGGCTGGTACGAGCTGTGACGGGGTGGGACGGGCTGTGGTGGTCTGCGCTAGGCTGTGGTGTGCTGTAGTGGTCTGTGGTGGGCTGGGACGGGCCGTGGTGAGCTGGGACAGCCCGTGGAGGGCTGGGACAGGCTGTGGTGAGCTGGGACGGGCCGTGGTGGGCCGGGACGGGCTGTGGTGGGCCGGGACGGGCCGTGGTTGGCTGGGACAAACTGTGGTGGGCTGGGATGAACTGTGGTGGGCTGTGGTGGGCTGGGACGGGCTGTGGTGATCTGGGACGGGCTATGGTAGGCTGGGACAAACTGTGGCGGGCTGGGACGGGCCGTGGCGGGCTGGGACGGGCCGTGGCAGGCTGGGACGGGCTGTGGCGGGTGTGGATGGGCTGTGATAAGCTGTAACTGGCTGTGGTGGGCTGTGGTTGTCTGGTACGGGTTGTGGTGAGCTGAGATAGGCTGTGGTGGGCTTTGGTGGGCTGGGGTGGGCTGGGACGGGCTGTGGTGTGCTGGGACGGGCTGTGGTGGGCTTCTATGGGCTGGTACTTTATGTGGTGGGCTGGGACGGGCTGTGACGGGCTGTGGTGGTCTGGGATGGGCTGGGACAGGCTGTGGTGGGCTGGGACGAGTTGTGATGAGCTGAGACGGGCTGTGATGGGCCGGGGTGGGCCGGGACAGGCTCTGGTGGGCTGTGGAGGGCTGGGACGGGCTCTGGTGGGCTGGGACGGACTTGGACGCACTGTGGTGGGCTGGTACGGGCTGGGACGGCCTGTGTAGGTCTGGGAGGGGCTGTGGGGGGCTGTGGTGGGCTGGGAAGGGCTGTGGTGGGCTGGGACAGGCTAGAACGGCTATGGTGGGCTGGGACGGGCTGTGGTGGGCTTGGATGGGCTGTGCTGTGCTGGAACGGTCTGGGACGAGTTGTGGTGAGTGTGGTGGGCTGGGACGGACTGTGTTTAGCTGGGACGGGCTGTGGTGGGCTGTGTCGGGCTGGTACGAGCTGTGACGGGGTGGGACAGGCTGTGGTGGTCTGCGCTAGGCTGTGGTGTGCTGTAGTGGCCTGTGATGGGCTGGGTGGGGCTGTGGTGGGCTGGGACGGGCTGTGGTGGGCTGGGACGGGCTGTGGTGGGCTGGGACGGGCTGTGTTAGGCTGGGACAGGATGTGGAGGATTGGGACGGGCTATGGAAAGCTGTGGAGAGCTGGGACGGTCTGTGGTGGGCTGGGACAGGCTGTGGTCGGCTTGGACCTGCTGTGGTGGTCGGGGACGGGTTGTGGTAGGTCCGGGACGGGCTGTCGTGGGCTGGGACGGGCTGTGGTGGGCTGGGAAGGCCTGGGACGGGCTGGGATGGGCTGTGGTGTGCGGGGACGGGCTGTGGTGGGCGGGGACGGGCTGTGGTGGGCGGGGATGGCTGGGACGAGCTGGGACGGGCTGTGGTGGATTGTGGTGGGCTGTGGTGCTCTGTAGTGGTCTGTGGTGTTCTGTAGTGGTCTGTGGTGGGCTGGGACTGGCTGTGGTGGGCTGGGATGGGCTGTCGTGGGCTGTGGGGGCCTGGGACATGCTGGGGTGGGCTGTGGTGGGCTGGGACGTGCTGTGACGAGCTGGACGAGCTGTGACGGTCTGTGGTGTGTTGTAGTGGCCTGTGGTATGCTGCAGTGGCCTGTGGTGGGCTGGGACGGGCTGTGGTGGGCTGGGACAAACTGTGGTGGACTGTGGTGGGCTGGGATGAGCTGGGACAGGGTGGGACGGGCTGTGGTGGGCTGTGGTGGGCTGGGACGGGATGTGGTAAGCTGGGACGGGCTTTCATGGGCTGGGACGGGTTGTCGTGGGCTGGACGGGCTGGGACGGGCCGTGCTGACCTGGGACGGGCCGTGGTCGGCTGGGACAGCCTGTGGTGGGCTGGGACAGGCTGTGGTGAGCTGGGACGGGCCGTGGTGGGCCGGGACGGGCCGTGGTAAGCCGGGACGGGCCGTGGCGGCTGGGACGAACTGTAGTGGGCTGAAATGAACTGTGGTGGTCTGTGGTGGGCTGGGACAGGCTGTGGTGATCTGGGACGGGCTGTGGTAGGCTGGGACAAACTGTGGCAGGCTGGGACGGGCCGTGGTGGGCCGGGCCGGGCCGTGGTGGGCCGCGACGGGCCGTCGTGGGCTGCGACGGGCCGTGGCGGGCTGGGACGGGTTGTGGAGGACTGGGACGAACTGTGGTGGTCTGTGGTGGGCTGTGGTGGACCGTGGTGGGCTGTGATGGGCTGTGGTAAGCTGGGATGGGATGTGGTAATCTGGGAGGGGCTTTCGTGGGCTGGGACGGGTTGTCGTGGGCTGGGACGGGCTGGGACGGGCCGTGGTGGGCTGGGACAGGCCGTGGTCGGCTGGGACAGCCCGTGGCAGGCTGGGACAGGCTGTGGTGAGCTGGGACGGGCCGTGGTGGGCCGGGACGGGCCGTGGTGGGCCGGGACGGGCCGTGGTTGGCCGGGACGGGCCGTGGTGGGCCGAGACGGGTCGTGGTGGGCCGGGACGGGCCGTGGCGGGCTGGGACGAACTGTGGTGGGCTGGGATGAACTGTGGTGGGCTGTGGTGGGCTGGGACGGGTTGCGGTGAGCTAGGACGGGCTGCGGTGGGCTGGGATAAGCTGTGTTGGGCTGCGACGGGCTGTGGTAGGCTGGGATGAGCTGTGGAGGGTTGGGACGGGCTGTGGAGGGTTGTGGAGGGCTGTGCTGGGCTTGGACAGGCTGTGGTGGGCTGAGATGGGCTGTGGTGGTCCGTGGTGGGCTGGGACGGGCCGTGCTGGGCTAGGACGGGCTGTGGTGAACTGTGGTGGGCTGTGATGGGCCGTGGTGGGCTGGGACGGGCCGTGGTGGGCTCGACGGGCTGTGGTTGGCTGGGACCGTCTGTTTTGGGCTGGGATGGCCTGCGGTGGCCTGTGGTGGGCTGGGACGGGCTGTGGTGGGTTGGGATGGGCTGGGAGGGTCTGTGGTGGTCTGGGACGGTCTGTGGAGGGCTAGGGACGGGCTGTGGTGGATTGGGACGGGCTGTGGTGGGCTGGGACGGGCTGTGGTGGGCTGGGATGAACTGTGGTGGGCTGTGGTGGGCTGGGACGGGTTGCGGTAGGCTGAGACGGGTTGCGGTGGGCTAGGACGGGCTGCGGTGGGCTGGGATAAGCTGTGTTGGGCTGCGACGGGCTGTGGTAGGCTGGGATGAGCTGTGGAGGGTTGGGACGGGCTGTGGAGGGTTGTGGAGGGCTGTGCTGGGCTTGGACAGGCTGTGGTGGGCTGAGATGGGCTGTGGTGGTCCGTGGTGGGCTGGGACGGGCCGTGCTGGGCTAGGACGGGCTGTGGTGAACTGTGGTGGGCTGTGATGGGCCGTGGTGGGCTGGGACGGGCCGTGGTGGGCTCGACGGGCTGTGGTTGGCTGGGACCGTCTGTTTTGGGCTGGGATGGCCTGCGGTGGCCTGTGGTGGGCTGGGACGGGCTGTGGTGGGTTGGGATGGGCTGGGAGGGGCTGGGACGGGCTGTGGTGGGCTGGGACGGGCAGTGGTGGGCTGGGACGGGCTGTGGTGGGCTGTGAGAGGCTGTGGTGGGCTGGGACGGTCTGTGGTGGGCTGGGACGGTCTGTGGTGGGCTGTGGTGTGCTGGGATGGGCTGTGGTGTGCTGTGATGGGCTGTGGTGGGCTGTGGTGTGCTGGGATGGGCTGTGGTGGGCTGGGACGGTCTGTGGTGGGCTGGGACGGTCTGTGGTGGGCTGTGGTGGGCTGGGACGGGCCGTGGTGTGCTGGGACAGGCTGTGGTGGGCTGGGACGGGCCGTGGTGGGCCGGGATGGGCCGTGGTGTGCCGGGACGGGCCGTGGTGGGATGGGACGGGTTGTGGCGGGCTGGGACGAACTGTGGTGGTCTGTGGTGCGCTGGGACGGGCCGTGGTGGGCTGGGACGGGCTCTGGTGGTATGGACCGGGCTGTGGTGGGCTGGGAAGGGCTGGAATGGGCTGTGGTGGGTGTGGATGGGCTGTGGTGGGCTGGGACGGTCTGTGGTGGGCTGGGACGGGCTGTGGTGAGCTGGGACGGGCTGTGCTGGCCTGTGGTGGGCTGGGACGGGCTGTGGTGGTCTGGGATGGGCTGGGACAGGCTGTGGTGTGCTGGGACGAGCTGTGGTGCGTTGTGGTGGGCTGTGGAGGGCTGGGACGGGCTGTAGTGTGCCGTGGTGGGCTGGGACGGGCCGGGTGGGCTGGGATGGGCTGGGGCGGGCTGTGGTGGGCTGGGACGGGCTGTGGTGGGCTGCGACGGGCTGGGACGGGCTGTGGTGTGCTGGGACGGGCTGTGGTGGGTTGGGACGGGCTGGGACGGGCCGTGGTGGGTTGGGACGGGCTGTGGTGGGCTGGGACGGGCTCTGGTGGGCTTGGACAGGCTGTGGTGGGCTGGGACGAGCCGTAGTAGGCTGGGACGGGCCGTGGTGGGCCGCGACGGGCCGTGGTGGGTTGTTATGGGCCGTGGTGGGCTGGGACGGGCTGTGGTGGGCTGTGGTGGACCGTGGTGGGCTGTGATGGGCTGTGGTAAGCTGGGACGGGATGTGGTAAGCTGGGACGGGCTTTCGTGGGCTGGGACGGGTTGTCGTGGGCTGGGACGGGCTGGGACGGGCCGTGGTGAGCTGGGACGGGCCGTGGTGGGCTGGGACAGCCCGTGGTGGGCTGGGACAGGCTGTGGTGAGCTGGGACGGGCCGTGGTGGGCCGGGACGGGCCGTGGCGGGCTGGGACGAACTGTGGTGGGCTGGGATGAACTGTGGTGGGCTGTGGTGGGCTGGGACGGGCTGTGGTGGGCTGGGACGGGCTGTGGTGGGCGGGGATGGGCTGTGATAAGCTGTAACCGGCTGTGGTGGGCTGTGGTGGGCTGGGACGGGTTGTGGTGAGCTGAGATGGGCTGTGGTGGGCTTTGGTGGGCTGGGGTGGGCTCGGACGGGCCGTGGTAGGCTGGGACGGGCTGTGACGGGCTGTGGTGGGCTGGGACGAGCTGGGACAAGCTGTGGTGGGCCGGGACGGGCTCTGGTGGGCTGGGACGGGCTGTGGTGGGCTGGGACAGGCTGTGGTGTGCTGGGACGAGCTGTGGTGGGTTGTGGTGGGCTGGGATGAACTGGGACGGGCTGGGACAGGCTGTGGTGGGCTGTGGTGGGCTGGGACGGGCTGTGGTGGGCTGGGACGGGCTGTGGTGGGCTGGGATGGGCTGTGATAAGCTGTAACCGGCTGTGGTGGGCTGTGGTGGGCTGGGACGGGTTGTGGTGAGCTGAGATGGGCTGTGGTGGGCTTTGGTGGGCTGGGGTGGGCTCGGACGGGCCGTGGTAGGCTGGGACGGGCTGTGACGGGCTGTGGTGGGCTGGGACGAGCTGGGACAAGCTGTGGTGGGCCGGGACGGGCTCTGGTGGGCTGGGACGGGCTGTGGTGGGCTGGGACAGGCTGTGGTGTGCTGGGACGAGCTGTGGTGGGTTGTGGTGGGCTGGGATGAGCTGGGACGGGCTGGGACAGGCTGCGGTGGGCTGTGGTGGGCTGGGACGGGCTTTGGTGGGCTGGGACGGGCTGTGGTGGGCTGTGGAGGGCTGGGACGGGCTGTAGTGCGCCGTGGTGGGCTGGGCCGGGCCGGGTGGGCTGGGATGGGCTGGGGCGGGCTGTGGTGGGCTGGGGCGGGCTGTGGTGGGCTGGGACGGGCTGTGGTGGGCTGCGACGGTCTGGGACGGGCTGCGACGGTCTGGGACGGGCTGCGACGGTCTGGGACGGGCTGGGACGGGCTGTGGTGTGCTGGGACGGGCTGTGGTGGGTTGGGACGGGCTGTGGTGGGCTGGGGTGGGCTGGGACGGGCCGTGGTGGGCTGGGACGGGCTGTGGTGGGCTGGGACGGGCTCTGGTGGGCTTGGACGGGCTGTGGTGGGCTGGGACGAGCCGTAGTAGGCTGGGACGGGCCGTGGTGGGCCGCGACGGGCCGTGGTGGGTTGTTATAGGCTGTGGTGGGCTGGGACGGGCTGTGGTGGGCTGTGGTGGACCGTGGTGGGCTGTGATGGGCTGTGGTAAGCTGGGACGGGCTATCGTGGGCTGGGACGGGCTTTCGTGGGCTGGGACGGGTTGTCGTGGGCTGGGACGGGCTGGGACGGGCCGTGGTGAGCTGGGACGGGCCGTGGTGGGCTGGGACGGGCTGTGGTGGGCTGTGGTGTGCCATGGTGGGCTGGGACAGGCTGCGGTGGGCTGGAAAGGGCTGTGGTGGGCTGGGACAGGCTGTGGTGGGACGGGGACGGGCTGTGGTTGGTTGTGGTGGGCTGGGACGGGCTGTGGTGGGCTGGGACGGGCTGTGGTGGGCTGGGACGAGCTGTGATGAGCTGAGACGGGCTGTGATGGGCCGGGGTGGGCCGGGACAGGCTCTGGTGGGCTGTGGAGGGCTGGGCCGGGCTCTGGTGGGCTGGGACGGACTTGGACGCACTGTGGTGGGCTGGGACGGGCTGTGGTGGGCTGTGGTGGGCTGGGACGGTCTGTGGTGGTCTGGGACGGTCTGTGGAGGGCTAGGGACGAACTGTGGTGGGCTGGGACGGGCTGTGGTGGGCTGGGACGGGCTGTGGTGGGCTGGGATGGGCTGTGATAAGCTGTAACCGGCTGTGGTGGGCTGTGGTGGTCTGGGACGGGTTGTGGTGAGCTGAGATGGGCTGTGGTGGGCTTTGGTGGGCTGGGGTGGGCTCGGACGGGCCGTAGTGGGCTGGGACGGGCTGTGGTGGGCTTCTATGGTCTGGTACTTTATGTGGTGGGCTGGGACGGGCTGTGACGGGCTGTGGTGGGCTGGGTCGAGCTGGGACAAGCTGTGGTGGGCCGGGACGGGCTGTGGTGGGCTGGGACGGGCTGTGGTGAGCTGGGACGGGCTGTGCTGGCCTGTGGTGGGCTGGGACGGGCTGTGGTGGTCTGGGATGGGCTGGGACAGGCTGTGGTGTGCTGGGACGAGCTGTGGTGGGTTGTGGTGGGCTGTGGAGGGCTGGGACGGGCTGTAGTGTGCCGTGGTGGGCTGGGACGGGCCGGGTGGGCTGGGATGGGCTGGGACGGGCTGTGGTGGGCTGGGGCGGACTGTGGTTGGCTGGGACGGGCTGGGATAGGCTATGACGGGCTGTGGTGTGCTGGGACGGGCTGTGGTGGGTTGGGACGGGCTGGGACGGGCCGTGGTGGGTTGGGACGGGCTGTGGTGGGCTGGGACGGGCTCTGGTGGGCTTGGACAGGCTGTGGTGGGCTGGGACGAGCCGTAGTAGGCTGGGACGGGCCGTGGTGGGCCGCGACGGGCCGTGGTGGGTTGTTATGGGCCGTGGTGGGCTGGGACGGGCTGTGGTGGGCTGTGGTGGACCGTGGTGGGCTGTGATGGGCTGTGGTAAGCTGGGACGGGATGTGGTAAGCTGGGACGGGCTTTCGTGGGCTGGGACGGGTTGTCGTGGGCTGGGACGGGCTGGGACGGGCCGTGGTAAGCTGTGACGGGCCGTGGTGGGCTGGGACAGCCCGTGGTGGGCTGGGACAGGCTGTGGTGAGCTGGGACGGGCCGTGGTGGGCCGGGACGGGCCGTGGTGGGCTGGGACGAACTGTGGTGGTCTGGGATGAACTGTGGTGGGCTGTGGTGTGCTGGGACGGGCTGTGGTGGGCTGGGACGGGCTGTGGTGGGCTGGGATGGGCTGTGATAAGCTGTAACCGGCTGTGGTGGGCTGTGGTGGGCTGGGACGGGTTGTGGTGAGCTGAGATGGGCTGTGGTGGGCTTTGGTGGGCTGGGGTGGGCTCGGACGGGCCGTGGTTGGCTGGGACGGGCTGTGACGGGCTGTGGTGGGCTGGGACGAGCTGGGACAAGCTGTGGTGGGCCGGGACGGGCTCTGGTGGGCTGGGACGGGCTGTGGTGGGCTGGGACAGGCTGTGGTGTGCTGGGACGAGCTGTGGTGGGTTGTGGTGGGCTGGGATGAGCTGGGACGGGCTGGGACAGGCTGTGGTGGGCTGTGGTGGGCTGGGACGGGCCGTGGTGGGCTGGGACGGGCTGTGGTGGGCTGTGGAGGGCTGGGACGGGCTGTAGTGCGCCGTGGTGGGCTGGGCCGGGCCGGGTGGGCTGGGATGGGCTGGGGCGGGCTGTGGTGGGCTGGGGCGGGCTGTGGTGGGCTGCGACGGGCTGGGACGGACTGCGACGGGCTGGGACGGGCTGCGACGGGCTGGGACGGGCTGTGGTGTGCTGGGACGGGCTGTGGTGGGCTGCGACGGGCTATGGTGGGCTGGGGTGGGCTGGGACGGGCCGTGGTGGGCTGGGACGGGCTGTGGTGGGCTGGGACGGGCTCTGGTGGGCTTGGACGGGCTGTGGTGGGCTGGGACGAGCCGTAGTAGGCTGGGACGGGCTGTGGTGGGCCGCGACGGGCCGTGGTGGGTTGTTATAGGCCGTGGTTGGCTGGGACGGGCTGTGGTGGGCTGTGGTGGACCGTGGTGGGCTGTGATGGGCTGTGGTAAGCTGGGACGGGATGTGGTAAGCTGGGACGGGCTTTCGTGGGCTGGGACGGGTTGTCGTGGGCTGGGACGGGCTGGGACGGGCCGTGGTGAGCTGGGACGGGCCGTGGCGGGCTGGGACGGGCTGTGGTGGCCTGTGGTGGGCTGGGACGGGCTGTGGTGGTCTGGGATGGGCTGGGACAGGTTGTTGTGAGCCGTGGTAAGCCATGGGGGGCCGTGGTGGGCTGGGACGGGCTGTGGTGGGCTGTGGTGTGCCATGGTGGGCTGGGACAGGCTGCGGTGGGCTGGAAAGGGCTGTGGTGGGCTGGGACAGGCTGTGGTGGGACGGGGACGGGCTGTGGTTGGTTGTGGTGGGCTGGGACGGGCTGTGGTGGGCTGGGACGGGCTGTGGTGGGCTGGGACGAGCTGTGATGAGCTGAGACGGGCTGTGATGGGCCGGGGTGGGCCGGGACAGGCTCTGGTGGGCTGTGGAGGGCTGGGCCGGGCTCTGGTGGGCTGGGACGGACTTGGACGCACTGTGGTGGGCTGGGACGGGCTGTGGTGGGCTGTGGTGGGCTGGGACGGTCTGTGGTGGTCTGGGACGGTCTGTGGAGGGCTAGGGACGGGCTGTGGTGGACTGGGACGGGCTGTGGTGGGCTGGGACCGGCTGTGGTGGGCTGGGATGGGCTGTGATAAGCTGTAACCGGCTGTGGTGGGCTGTGGTGGTCTGGTACGGGTTGTGGTGAGCTGAGATGGGCTGTGGTGGGCTTTGGTGGGCTGGGGTGGGCTCGGACGGGCCGTAGTGGGCTGGGACGGGCTGTGGTGGGCTTCTATGGTCTGGTACTTTATGTGGTGGGCTGGGACGGGCTGTGACGGGCTGTGGTGGGCTGGGACGAGCTGGGACAAGCTGTGGTGGGCCGGGACGGGCTGTGGTGGGCTGGGACGGGCTGTGGTGAGCTGGGACGGGCTGTGCTGGCCTGTGGTGGGCTGGGACGGGCTGTGGTGGTCTGGGATGGGCTGGGACAGGCTGTGGTGTGCTGGGACGAGCTGTGGTGGGTTGTGGTGGGCTGTGGAGGGCTGGGACGGGCTGTAGTGTGCCGTGGTGGGCTGGGCCGGGCCGGGTGGGCTGGGATGGGCTGGGACGGGCTGTGGTGGGCTGGGGCGGACTGTGGTTGGCTGCGACGGGCTGGGATAGGCTATGACGGGCTGTGGTGTGCTGGGACGGGCTGTGGTGGGTTGGGACGGGCTGGGACGGGCCGTGGTGGGTTGGGACGGGCTGTGGTGGGCTGGGACGGGCTCTGGTGGGCTTGGACAGGCTGTGGTGGGCTGGGACGAGCCGTAGTAGGCTGGGACGGGCCGTGGTGGGCCGCGACGGGCCGTGGTGGGTTGTTATGGGCCGTGGTGGGCTGGGACGGGCTGTGGTGGGCTGTGGTGGACCGTGGTGGGCTGTGATGGGCTGTGGTAAGCTGGGACGGGATGTGGTAAGCTGGGACGGGCTTTCGTGGGCTGGGACGGGTTGTCGTGGGCTGGGACGGGCTGGGACGGGCCGTGGTGAGCTGGGACGGACCGTGGTGGGCTGGGACGGGCCGTGGTGGGCCGGGACGGGATGTGGTCGTCTGGGACGGGTTGTGGTGAGCTGGGACGGGCCGTGGTGGGCTGGGACAGCCCGTGGTGGGCTGGGACCGGCTGTGGTGAGCTGGGACGGGCCGTGGTGGGCCGGGACGGGCCGTGGTGGGCTGGGACGAACTGTGGTGGGCTGGGATGAACTGTGGTGGGCTGTGGTGGGCTGGGACGGGCTGTGGTGGGCTGGGACGGGCTGTGGTGGGCTGGGATGGGCTGTGATAAGCTGTAACCGGCTGTGGTGGGCTGTGGTGGGCTGGGACGGGTTGTGGTGAGCTGAGATGGGCTGTGGTGGGCTTTGGTGGGCTGGGCTGGGCTCGGACGGGCCGTGGTTGGCTGGGACGGGCTGTGACGGGCTGTGGTGGGCTGGGACGAGCTGGGACAAGCTGTGGTGGGCCGGGACGGGCTCTGGTGGGCTGGGACGGGCTGTGGTGGGCTGGGACAGGCTGTGGTGTGCTGGGACGAGCTGTGGTGGGTTGTGGTGGGCTGGGATGAGCTGGGACGGGCTGGGACAGGCTGTGGTGGGCTGTGGTGGGCTGGGACGGGCCGTGGTGGGCTGGGACGGGCTGTGGTGGGCTGTGGAGGGCTGGGACGGGCTGTAGTGCGCCGTGGTGGGCTGGGCCGGGCCGGGTGGGCTGGGATGGGCTGGGGCGAGCTGTGGTGGGCTGGGGCGGGCTGTGGTGGGCTGGGACGGGCTGTGGTGGGCTGCGACGGGCTGGGACGGACTGCGACGGGCTGGGACGGGCTGCGACGGGCTGGGACGGGCTGGGACGGGCTGGGACAGCCCCTGGTGGGCTGGGACAGGCTGTGGTGAGCTGGGACGAGCTGTGGTGGGCTGGGACGAGCCGTAGTAGGCTGGGACGGGCCGTGGTGGGCCGCGACGGGCCGTGGTGGGTTGTTATAGGCCGTGGTTGGCTGGGACGGGCTGTGGTGGGCTGTGGTGGACCGTGGTGGGCTGTGATGGGCTGTGGTAAGCTGGGACGGGATGTGGTAAGCTGGGACGGGCTTTCGTGGGCTGGGACGGGTTGTCGTGGGCTGGGACGGGCTGGGACGGGCCGTGGTGAGCTGGGACGGGCCGTGGCGGGCTGGGACAGCCCGTGGTGGGCTGGGACAGGCTGTGGTGAGCTGGGACGAGCTGTGGTGGGTTGTGGTGGGCTGGGATGAGCTGGGACGGGCTGGGACAGGCTGTGGTGGGCTGTGGTGGGCTGGGACGGGCTGTGGTGGGCTGGGACGGGCTGTAGTGGGCTGTGGTGGGCTGTGGTGGGCTGGGACGGGCTGTAGTGCGCCGTGGTGGGCTGGGCCGGGCCGGGTGGGCTGGGATGGGCTGGGGCGGGCTGTGGTGGGCTGGGACGGGCTGTGGTGGGCTGCGACGGGCTGGGACGGGCTGCGACGGGCTGGGACGGGCTGCGACGGGCTGTGGTGTGCTGGGACGGGCTGTGGTGTGCTGGGACGGGCTGTGGTGGGTTGGGACGGGCTGTGGTGGGCTGGGAAGGGCTGGGACGGGCCGTGGTGGGCTGGGACGGGCTGTGGTGGGCTGGGACGAGCCGTAGTAGGCTGGGACGGGCCGTGGTGGGCCGCGACGGGCCGTGGTGGGTTGTTATAGGCCGTGGTGGGCTGGGACGGGCTGTGGTGGGCTGTGGTGGACCGTGGTGGGCTGTGATGGGCTGTGGTAAGCTGGGACGGGATGTGGTAAGCTGGGACGGGCTTTCGTGGGCTGGGACGGGTTGTCGTGGGCTGGGACGGGCTGGGACGGGCCGTGGTGAGCTGGGACGGGCCGTGGTGGGCTGGGACAGCCTGTGGTGGGCTGGGACAGGCTGTGGTGAGCTGGGACGGGCCGTGGTGGGCCGGGACAGGCTGTGTTTGGCTGGGACAGGCTGTGGTGGGCTGGGACAGGCTGTGGTGGGCTGGGACGTGTTGTGGCGGACTGGGACGAACTGTGGTGGTCTGTGGTGGGCTGGGACGGGCTGGGACGAGCTGTGCCGGGCTGGGACGGGCTGTGGTGGGCTGTGGTAGGCTGTGGTGTGCTCTAGTGGTCTGTGATGGGCTGGGACGGGTTGTGGTGGGCCGGGACGGGCTGTGGTGGGCTGGGACGGACTGTCGTGAGCTGGGACGGGCTGTGGTGGGCTGGGACGGGCTGTGGTGGGCTGAGACAGGCTGTGGTGTTCTGGAACAGGCTGTGGTGGGTTGGGACAGGCTGGGACATGCTGGGACGGTGTGTGGTGGACTGGGATGGTCTGCGGTGTGCTGGGACGGGCTGTGGTGGGCAGGGATGGGCTGTGGTGGGGCGTGGTGGGCTGGGACGGGCCGCGGTGAACCATGGTGGGCTGTGGTGGGCCGTGGTGGGCCGTTTTGAGCCGGTATGGGAAGGGATGGGCTGTGGTGGGCCGTGGTGGGCTGGGACAGGTCATGGTGGTCTGAGATGGCCCGTGGTGGGCTGTGGTGGGCCGTGGTGGGCTGGGATGGGCCGTGGTGGGCTGTGGTGGGCCGTGGTGGTCTGGGACAGGCTGTGGTGGGCTGTGGTGGGTTCTGGTGATCTTGAGACGGGCTGTGGTGGGCTGGGACGGGCTGTGGTGGGCAGGGACGGGCTGTGGTGGGCTGGGACGGGCTGTGGTGGGCAGGGACGGGCTGTGGTGGGCTTGGACGGGCTGGGACGGGCTGTGGTGGGCTGGGACGGGCTGTGGTTGGCTGGGACGGACTGTGATGAACTGAGACGGGCTGTGGTCGGCCGTGTTGGGCCGGGACAGGATCTGTTGGGCTGTGGATTGCTGGGACGTGCTGTGGTGTGCTGGGACCGGCTGGGACAGGCTGTGGTGGGCTAGGACGGGCTCTGGTGGGCGGGGATGGGCTCTGGTGGGCAGGGACGGGCTTTGGTGGTCTGGAATGGGCTGTGGTGGGCTGGGACAGGCTGGCACGTGCTGAGACGGGTTGGGACGTGCTGGGACGGTCTGTAGTGGGCTGGGACGGGCTGTGGTGGGCTGGGACGGGCTGTGGTGGGCTGGGACAGGCTGCGGTGTGCTGGGACGGGCTGGGACGGTCTGGGACGGGCCGTAGTGGGCTGGGACGGGCCGTGGTGGGCTGGGACGGGCTGGGACGGGCCATGGTGGGCTGGGACAGGCTGTGGTGGGCCGTAGTGGGCTGTGGTGGGCTGTGGTGGGCGGGGACGGGCTGTGGTAAACTGGGACGGGCTGTGGTGGGCTGGGACGGGCTGCGGTGGGCGGGGACGGGCTGCGGTGGGCGGGGGACGGGCTGCGCTGGGCTGGGACGGGCTGCGGTGGGCGGGGACGGGCTGCGGTGGGCGGGGACGGGCTGTTGTAGGCTGAGACAGGCTGGTACGGGCTGTGGTGAGCGGAGACGGGTCGTGGTGGGCTGGGACGGCCCGTGGTGGGCTGGGACGGACTGGTACTTGATGTGGTGGGCTGGGACGGGCTGTGGTGGGCTGGGACGGGCTGTGGTGCTCTGGGACGAGCTGGGACGGGCTGTGGTGGGCTGGGACGGGCCATGGTGGTCCGGGACAGGCTCTGGTGGGCTGTGGAGGGCTGGGACGGGCTGTGGAGGATTGGGACGGGCTGTGGAGAGCTGTGGTGGGCTGGGACGGGCCGTGGTGGGCTGGGACGGGCCGTGGTGGGCTGGGACGAGCCGTGGTAAGCTGGGACAGGCTGTGGTGGGCTGGGACGGGCTGTGGTAAACTGGGACGGGCTGTGGTGTGCTGGGACGGGCTGTGGTGGGCTGGGACGGGCTGTGGTGGGCTGGGACGGGCTGTGGTGTGCTTGGACGGGCTGGGACGGGCTGGGACGGGCTGTGGTGGGCGGAGACGGGCTGTGGTGGGCAGGGATGGGCTGTGGTGGGCGGGGACGGGCTGTGGTGGGCTGGTACGGGCTTTGGTAAGCTGTAACGGGCTGTGGTGGGCGGGGACGGGCTGTGGTGGGCGGGGACAGACTGTGGTGGGCGGGGACGGGCTTTGGTGGGCTGTGGTGGGCTGGGACGGGCTGTGGTAAGCTGTAACGGGCTGTGGTGGGCCGGGACTGGCTGTGGTTTGCTGGGACAGGCTGGGATGAGCTGGGATTGGCTGTGATGGGCTGTGGTGGGCTGGGACGGGCTGTGGTGGGCCGTGGTGGGCGGGGACGGGCCGTGGTGAATTGTGGTGCGCCGTGGTGGGCCGTTTTGGGCCGGGATGGGAAGGGGTGGGCTGTGGTGGGCCGTGGTGGGCTGGGACGGGCCGTGGTGGGCTGTGGCGGACTGTGGTGGGCTGTGGCGGGCTGGAACAAGCTGTGGCGAGCTGGGACGGGCTGTGGTAAGCTGGGACGGGCTGTAGTGGGCTGGGACGGGCTGTGGTAAACTGGGACGGGCTGGGACGGGCTGGGACAGGCTGGGACGGGCTATTGTGGAATGGGACTGGCTGTGGTGGGCTGGGACTGGCTGTGGTGGGCTGGGACGGGCTGGGACGAGCTGGGACTGGATGGGACGGGCTGGCATGGGCTGTGGTGGGCTGGGACGGGCTGTGGTGGGCCGTGGTGGGCGGGGACGCGCCGTGGTGAGCCGTGGTGGGCCGTGTTGGGCCGTTTTGGGCCGGGATGGGAAGGGGTGGGCTGTGGTGGGCCGTGGTGAGCTGGGACGGGCCGTGGTGGGCTGTGGTGGGCCGTGGTTCGCTGTGGTGGGCCGTGGTGGGCTGGGACGGGCCGTGGTTATCTGTGGTGGGCCGTGGTGGTCTGGTACGGGCTATGGTGGGCTGTGGTGGGTTCTGGTGAGCTTGAGACGGGCTGTGGTGGGCTGGGACGGGCTGTGATGGGCCGTGGTGGGCCGGGACAGGCTCTGGTGGGCTGTGGAGGGCTGGGACGGGCTGTGGAGGATTGGGACGGGCTGTGGAGAGCTGTGGTGGGCTGGGACGGGCCGTGGTGGGCTGGGCTGGGCCGTGGCAAGCCGTGGTGGGCCGTCGTAAGCTGTGACGGGCCGTGGTGGGCTGGGTCGGACTGTGGTGTGGTGGGACAGGCTGTGGTGGGCTGGGACGGGCTGTGGTGGTACGGGGACGGGCTGTGGTTGGTTGTGGTGGGCTGTGACGGGCCGTGGTGGGCTGGGTCGGACTGTGGTGTGGTGGGACGGGCTGTGGTCGGCTGGGACGGGCTCTGGTGGGCTGTGGTTGGTTGTGGTGGGCCGGGACGGGCCGTGGTGGGCCGGGACGGGCTGTGTTTGGCTGGGACAGGCTGTGTTTGGCTGGGACAGGCTGTGGTGGGCTGGGACAGGCTGTGGTGGGCTGGGACGGGTTGTGGCGGACTGGGACGAACTGTGGTGGTCTGTGGTGGGCTGGGACGGGCCGTGGTCGACCGGGATAGGCCATGGTGTGCCGGGACGGGCCGTGGTGGGCTGGGACGGGTTGTGGCGGGCTGGGACGAACTGTGGTGGTCTGTGGTGGGCTGGGACGGGCCGTGGTGGGCTGGGACGGGCTCTGGTGGTATGGACCGGGCTGTGGTGGGCTGGGAAGGGCTGGAATGGGCTGTGGTGGGTTGGCATGGGCTGTGGTGGGCTGGCACAGTGTGTGGTGGGCTGCGACAGGCTGTGGTGGGCTTGGACCTGCTGTTGTGGTCGGGGACGGGTTGTGGTAGGTCCGGGACGGGCTGTCGTGGTCCGGGACGGGCTGTGGTGGGCTGCGAAGGCCTGGGACGGGCTGGGACTAGCTGGGACGGGCTGTGGTGGGCGGGGACGGGCTGTGGTGGGCGGGGACGGGCTGTGGTGGGCGGGGACGGGCTGTGGTGGGCTGGGACGGGCTCTGGTGGTCTCAAACCGGCTGTGGTGGGTTGGGAAGGGCTGGAATGGGCTTTGGTGGGTTGGGACAGGCTGTGGTGGGCTGGGACGGGCTGTGGTGGGCTTGGACCTGCTGTGGTGGTCAGGGACGGGTTCTGGTAGGTCCGGGACGGTCTGTGGTGGGCTGGGACGGGCTGTGGTGGGCTTCTATGGGCTGGTACTTTATGTGGTGGGCTGTGACGGGCTGTGACGGGCTGTGGTCGGCTGGTATGAGCTGGGACAAGCTGTGGTGGGCCGGGACAGGCTCTGGTGGGCTGGGACGTGCTGTGGTGAGCTGCTACGGGCTGTGGTGGCCTGTGGTGGGCTGGGACGGTCTGTGGTGGTCTGGGATGGGCTGGGACAGGCTGTGGTGATCCGTGGTAAGCCATGGTCGGCTGTGGTGGGCTGGGACGGGCTGTGGTGGGCTGGGACGGGCTGTGGTGGGCTGGGATGGGCTGTGATAAGCTGTAACCGGCTGTGGTGGGCTGTGGTGGTCTGGTACGGGTTGTGGTGAGCTGAGATGGGCTGTGGTGGGCTTTGGTGGGCTGGGGTGGGCTCGGACGGGCCGTGGTGGGCTGGGACGGGCTGTGGTGGGCTTCTATGGGCTGGTACTTTATGTGGTGGGCTGGGACGGGCTTTGACGGGCTGTGGTGGTCTGGGATGGGCTGGGACAGGCTGTGGTGGGCCGTGGTAAGCCATGGTGGGCTGTGGTGGGCAGGGATGGGCTGTGGTGGGCTGTGGTGGGCCATGGTGGGCTGGGACGGGCTGGGATGGGCTGGGACGGGCTGTGGTGGGCTGGGACATTCTGTGACGGGCTGTGGTGGGCCGGGACGGGCCGTGGTGGGCCGGGACGGGCTTTGGTAGAGCTCTGGTGGGCTGGAACGGGCTCTGCTGGGCTGGAACGGGCTGGAACGAGCTGTAATGGGCTGTGGTGGGCTTGGACGGGCTGTGGTGGGTTGTGGTGAGCTGAGATGGGCTGGGACGGGCTGTGGTGGGCTGTATTGGGCTATGGTGGGCTGTGGTGGGCTGGGACGGGCTGTGGCGGGCTGGGACGGGCTGTGGTGGGCTGTGGTGGGACGGGACGGGCTGTGGTGGGCTGGGACGGGCTGTGGTGGTCTACGGTAGCCTGTGGTGTGCTGTAGTGGCCTGTGGTGGGCTGGGACGGGCTGTGGTGGTCTGGGACGGGATGCGGTGGGCTGTGGTGGGACGGGACGGGCTGTGGTGGGACGGGACGGGCTGTGGTGTGCTGAGACGGGCTCTGGTGGGCCGGGGCGGGCTGTGGTGTGCCGGGACGGGCTGTGGTGGGATGGGACGGGCTGTGGTGTGCCGGGACGTGCTGTGGTAGGCTGGGACGGGCTGTGGTGGGCTGGGACTCGCTGTGGTGCACTGGGACGAATTGTGGTGGGCTGGGACGGGCTGTGGTGGGCCGTGGTGGGCCGTTGGGGGCTGGGACGGGCCGTGGTGAACTGTGGTGGGTTGGGACGGGCTGTGGGGGGCTGGGTCGGGCTAAGACGGGCTGTGGAACGGGCTGGGACAGGCTGGGACGTGCTGTGGTGGGCTGAGACGTACTGTGGTGGGCTGTGGTGTGCTGTGGTGGGCTGGGACGGGCTGTGGTGGGCTGTGGAGGGCTGGGACAGGCTGGGACAGGCTGTGGTGGGCTGTGTAAGCTGGGACGGGCTCTGGCGGGCTGGGACGGTCTGTGTTGAGCTGTGGTGGGCTGGGACGGGCCGTGGTGGGCTGGGACAAGCTGTGGTGGGCTGTGGTGGGCTGGGACGGGTTGTGGTGGGCTGTGGTGGGCTTGGACGGGCTGTGGTGGGCCGTAGCGGGCTGTGGTGGG
Organism: Falco biarmicus; assembly: GCF_023638135.1. Classification (NCBI taxonomy): domain Eukaryota; kingdom Metazoa; phylum Chordata; class Aves; order Falconiformes; family Falconidae; genus Falco; species Falco biarmicus. The sequence continues at coordinate 2,074,672 of NW_026611851.1, read as the reverse complement.
CTGGGACAGGCTGGCACGGGCTGTGGTGGGCTTGTATTGGCTGGCATGGGCTGGGGTGGGCCGTGGTGGGCTGGGATGGGCCGTGGTGGGCTGGGACGGGCCGTGTTTGGCTGGGACGGGCTGTGGTGGGCTGGGACGGGCCGTGGTTGGCTGGGACGGGCCGTGGTGTGCTGGGACGGGCCTTGGTGCGCTGGGACGAATTGTGGTGGGCTGGGACGGGATGTCGTGGTCCGGGTCGGGCTGTGGTTGGCTGGGACAAGCTGTGGTGGGCTGGGACGCGCTGTGGTGCACTGGGACGGGCTGTAGTGGGCTGTGGTGTGCTGTGGAGGGCTGGGACGGGCTGTGATGTGCCGTGGTGGGCTGGGACGGGCCTTGGTGGGCTGGGATGGGCCGTGGTGGGCTGGGACGGGCCGTGGTGGGCCGGGCCGGGCCGGGATGGGCCGTGGTGGGCTGGGACGGGTTGTGGCGGGCTGTGGTGGGCTGGGATGAGCTGGGACAAGCTGTGGTGGGCCGGGCCGGGCTCTGGTGGGCTGGGACGGGATGTGGTGGGCTTCTATGGGCTGGTACTTTATGTGGTGGGCTGGGACGGGCTGTGACGGGCTGTGGTCAGCTGGTATGAGCTGGGACATGCTGTGGTGGGCCGGGACGGGCTGTGGTGAGCTGGGACGGGCTGTGGTGAGCCGGGACGGGCTGTGGTGGCCTGTGGTGGGCTGGGACGGGCTGTGGTGGTCTGGGATGGGCTGGGACAGGCTGTGGTGGGCCGTGGCAAGCCATGGTCGGCTGTGGTGGGCTGGGACGGGCTGTGGTGGGCTGTGGTGTGCCATGGTGGGCTGGGACAGGCTGCGGTGGGCTGGAACGGGCTGTGGTGGGCTGGGACAGGCTGTGGTTGGACGGGGACGGGCTGTGGTTTGTTCTGTTGGGCTGGGACGGGCTGGGACGCCTTGGAAGGGCTGTGGTGGGCGGTGACGGGTTGTGGTGTTCTGTGACGGGCTGGGACTTTCTGTGGTGAGCTGCGACGGTCTGTGGTGGTCTGGAACGGGCCGTGGTGGGCCGGGCCGGGCCGTGGTGGGCCGGGACGGGCCGTGCTGGGCTGGGACGGGCTGTGGCGAGCTGGGACGGGCTGTGGCGAGCTGGGACGGGCTGTGGCGAGCTGGGACGGGTTGTGGCGGGCTGGGACTGGTTGTGGCGGGCTGGGACGAACTGTGGTGGTCTGTGGTGGGCTGGGACGGGCCGTGGTGTGCTGGGACCGGCTGTGGTGGTCTGGGACGAGCTGTGATGGGCCGGGGTGGGCCGGGACAGGCTCTGGTGGGCTGTGGAGGGCTGGGCTGGGCTCTGGTGGGCTGGGACGGACTTGGACGCACTGTGGTGGGCTGGGACGGGCTGGGACGAGTTGTGGTGAGTGTGGCGGGCTGGGACGGGCTGGGACGGACTGTGTTTGGCTGGGACGGGCTGTGGTGGGCTGTGGTGGGCTGGGACGGTCTGTGGTGGGCTGGGACGGTCTGTGGAGGGCTAGGGACGGGCTGTGGTGGGCTGGGACGGGCTGTGGTGGGCTGGGACGGGCTGTGGTGGGCTGGGATGGGCTGTGATAAGCTGTAACCGGCTGTGGTGGGCTGTGGTGGGCTGGGACGGGTTGTGGTGAGCTGAGATGGGCTGTGGTGGGCTTTGGTGGGCTGGGGTGGGCTCGGACGGGCCGTAGTGGGCTGGGACGGGCTGTGGTGGGCTTCTATGGTCTGGTACTTTATGTGGTGGGCTGGGACGGGCTGTGACGGGCTGTGGTGGGCTGGGACGAGCTGGGACAAGCTGTGGTGGGCCGGGACGGGCTGTGGTGGGCTGGGACGGGCTGTGGTGAGCTGGGACGGGCTGTGCTGGCCTGTGGTGGGCTGGGACGGGCTGTGGTGGTCTGGGATGGGCTGGGACAGGCTGTGGTGTGCTGGGACGAGCTGTGGTGGGTTGTGGTGGGCTGTGGAGGGCTGGGACGGGCTGTAGTGTGCCGTGGTGGGCTGGGCCGGGCCGGGTGGGCTGGGATGGGCTGGGACGGGCTGTGGTGGGCTGGGGCGGACTGTGGTGGGCTGCGACGGGCTGGAATAGGCTGGGACGGGCTGTGGTGTGCTGGGACGGGCTGTGGTGGGTTGGGACGGGCTGGGACGGGCCGTGGTGGGTTGGGACGGGCTGTGGTGGGCTGGGACGGGCTGTGGTGGGCTTGGACAGGCTGTGGTGGGCTGGGACGAGCCGTAGTAGGCTGGGACGGGCCGTGGTGGGCCGCGACGGGCCGTGGTGGGTTGTTATGGGCCGTGGTGGGCTGGGACGGGCTGTGGTGGGCTGTGGTGGACCGTGGTGGGCTGTGATGGGCTGTGGTAAGCTGGGACGGGATGTGGTAAGCTGGGACGGGCTTTCGTGGGCTGGGACGGGTTGTCGTGGGCTGGGATGGGCTGGGACGGGCCGTGGTGAGCTGGGACGGGCCGTGGTGGGCTGGGACAGCCCGTGGTGGGCTGGGACAGGCTGTGGTGAGCTGGGACGGGCCGTGGTGGGCCGGGACGGGCCGTGGCGGGCTGGGACGAACTGTGGTGGGCTGGGATGAACTGTGGTGGGCTGTGGTGGGCTGGGACGGGCTGTTGTGGGTTGGGACGGGCTGTGGTGGGCTGGGATGGGCTGTGATAAGCTGTAACCGGCTGTGGTGGGCTGTGGTGGGCTGGGACGGGTTGTGGTGAGCTGAGATGGGCTGTGGTGGGCTTTGGTGGGCTGGGGTGGGCTCGGACGGGCCGTGGTAGGCTGTGACGGGCTGTGACAGGCTGTGGTGGGCTGGGACGAGCTGGGACAAGCTGTGGTGGGCCGGGACGGGCTCTGGTGGGCTGGGACGGGCTGTGGTGTGCTGGGACGAGCTGTGGTGGCTTGTGGTGGGCTGGGATGAGCTGGGACGGGCTGGGACAGGCTGTGGTGGGCTGTGGTGGGCTGGGACGGGCTGTGGTGGGCTGGGACGGGCTGTAGTGGGCTGTGGTGGGCTGTGGAGGGCTGGGACGGGCTGTAGTGCGCCGTGGTGGGCTGGGCCGGGCCGGGTGGGCTGGGATGGGCTGGGGCGGGCTGTGGTGGGCTGGGACGGGCTGTGGTGGGCTGGGACGGGCTGTGGTGGGCTGGGACGGTCTGGGACGGGCTGCGACGGGCTGGGACGGGCTGCGACGGGCTGGGACGGGCTGGGACGGGCTGTGGTGTGCTGGGACGGGCTGTGGTGGGTTGGGACGGGCTGTGGTGGGCTGGGAAGGGCTGGGACGGGCCGTGGTGGGCTGGGACGGGCTGTGGTGGGCTGGGACGGGCTCTTGTGGGCTTGGACGGGCTGTGGTGGGCTGGGACGAGCCGTAGTAGGCTGGGACGGGCCGTGGTGGGCCGCGACGGGCCGTGGTGGGTTGTTATAGGCCGTGGTTGGCTGGGACAGGCTGTGGTGGGCTGTGGTGGACCGTGGTGGACTGTGATGGGCTGTGGTAAGCTGGGACACGATTTGGTAAGCTGGGACGAGCTTTCGTGGGCTGGGACGGGTTGTGGTGGGCTGGGACGGGCTGGGACGGGCCGTGGTGAGCTGGGACGGGCCGTGGTGGGCTGGGACAGCCCGTGGTGGGCTGGGACGGGCCGTGGTGGGCCGGGACGGGATGTGGCGGGCTGGGACGAACTGTGGTGGGCTGGGGCGAACTGTGGTGGGTTGGGATGAACTGTGGTGGTCTGTGGTGGCCTGGGACGGGCTGTGGTGTGGTGGGACGGGCTGTGGTGTGCTGGGACAGGCTGTGGTGGGACGGGGACGGGCTGTGGTTGGTTGTGGTGGGCTGTGACGGGCCGTGGTGGGCTGGGTCGGACTGTGGTGTGGTGGGACGGGCTGTGGTCGGCTGGGACGGGCTGTGGTGGACCGTGGTGGGCTGGGACAAGCTGTGGTGGGCTAGGGGCGGGCTGTGGTGGGCCGGGACGGGCCGTGGTGGGCCGAGACGGGCCGTGGTGGGCCGGGACAGGCTGTGTTTGGCTGGGACAGGCTGTGGTGGGCTGGGACAGGCTGTGGTGGGCTGGGACGTGTTGTGGCGGACTGGGACGAACTGTGGTGGTCTGTGGTGGGCTGGGACGGGCCGTGGTGGGCTGGGACAGGCTGGGACGAGCTGTGCCGGGCTGGGACGGTCTGTGGTGGGCTGTGGTAGGCTGTGGTGTGCTGTAGTGGTCTGTGATGGGCTGGGACGGGTTGTGGTGGGCCGGGACGGGCTGTGGTGGGCTGGGACAGGCTGTGGTGTGCTGGGACGAGCTGTGGTGGGTTGTGGTAGGCTGGGATGAGCTGGGACGGGCTGGGATGGGCTGGCGCGGGCTGTGGTGGGCTGCGACGGGCTGGGACGGGCTGCGACGGGCTGGGACGGGCTGCGACGGGCTGGGACGGGCTGGGACGGGCTGTGGTGTGCTGGGACGGGCTGTGGTGGGTTGGGACGGGCTGTGGTGGGCTGGGAAGGGCTGGGACGGGCCGTGGTGGGCTGGGACGGGCTGTGGTGGGTTGGGACGGGCTCTAGTGGGCTTGGACGGGCTGTGGTGGGCTGGGACGAGCCGTAGTAGGCTGGGACGGGCCGTGGTGGGCCTTGACGGGCCGTGGTGGGTTGTCATAGGCCGTGGTGGGCTGGGACGGGCTGTGGTGGGCTGTGGTGGACCGTGGTGGGCTGTGATGGGCTGTGGTAAGCTGGGACGGGATGTGGTAAGCTGGGACGGGCTTTCGTGGGCTGGGACGGGTTGTCGTGGGCTGGGACGGGCTGGGACGGGCCGTGGTGAGCTGGGACGGGCCGTGGTGGGCTGGGACAGCCCGTGGTGGGCTGGGACAGGCTGTGGTGAGCTGGGACGGGCCGTGGTGGGCCGGGCCGGGCCGTGGTCGGCCGGGACGGGCCGTGGTGGGCTGGAGCGAACTGTGGTGGGTTGGGATGAACTGTGGTGGTCTGTGGTGGCCTGGGACGGGCTGTGGTGTGGTGGGACGGGCTGTGGTGGGCTGGGACGGGCTGTGGTGGGACGGGGACGGGCTGTGGTTGGTTGTGGTGGGCTGTGACGGGCCGTGGTGGGCTGGGTCGGACTGTGGTGTGGTGGGACGGGCTGCGGTCGGCTGGGACGGGCTGTGGTGGACCGTGGTGGGCTGGGACGGGCTGTGGTGGGCTGGGACGGGCTGTGGTGGGCTGGGATGGGCTGTGGTGGGCTGGGACGGGCCGTGGTGGGCCGGGACAGGCTGTGTTTGGCTGGGACAGGCTGTGGTGGGCTGGGACAGGCTGTGGTGGGCCGGGACGGGCCGTGGTGGGCTGGGACGGGCCGTGGTGGGCCGGGACAGGCTGTGTTTGGCTGGGACAGGCTGTGGTGGGCTGGGACAGGCTGTGGTGGGCTGGGACGTGTTGTGGCGGACTGGGACGAACTGTGGTGGTCTGTGGTGGGCTGGGACGGGCTGGGACGAGCTGTGACGGGCTGGGACGGGCTGTGGTGGGCTGTGGTAGGCTGTGGTGTGCTGTAGTGGTCTGTGATGGGCTGGGACGGGTTGTGGTGGGCCGGGACGGGCTGTGGTGGGCTGGGACGGACTGTCGTGGGCTGGGACGGGCTGTGGTGGGCTGGGACGGGCTGTGGTGGGCTGGGACGGGCTGTGGTGGGCTGGGACGGGCTGTCGTGGGCTGGGACGGGCTGTCGTGGGCTGGGACGGGCTGTCGTGGGCTGTGGGGGCCTGGGACCTGCTGTGGTGGGCTGGGAAGGGCTGGGACGAGCTGTGACGGGCTGGGACGAGCTGTGACGGGCTGTGGTGTGCTGTAGTGGCCTGTGGTGGGCTGGGACGGGCTGTGGTGGGCTGGGATGAGCTGGGACAGGCTGGGACGGGTTGTGGTGGGCTTTGGTGGGCTGGGATGGTCTGTGGTGGGCTGGGACGGGCTGTAGTGGGCTGTGGTGTGCTGTGGAGGGCTGGGACGGGCTGTGATGTGCCGTGGTGGGCTGGGACGGGCCGTGGTGGGCTGGGCTGGGCCGTGGTGGGCTGGGACGGGCCGTGGTGGGCCGGGACGGGCCGGGATGGGTTGTGGTGGGCTGGGACGGGTTGTGGCGGGCTGTGGTGGGCTGGGATGAGCTGGGACAAGCTGTGGTGGGCTGGGACGGGCTCTGGTGGGCTGGGACGGGCTGTGGTGGGCTTCTATGGGCTGGTACTTTATGTGGTGGGCTGGGACGGGCTGTGACGGGCTGTGGTCAGCTGGTATGAGCTGGGACATGCTGTGGTGGGCCGGGACGGGCTGTGGTGAGCTGGGACGGGCTTTGGTGAGCCGGGACGGGCTGTGGTGGCCTGTGGTGGGCTGGGACGGGCTGTGGTGGTCTGGGATGGGCTGGGACAGGCTGTGGTGGGCCGTGGCAAGCCATGGTCGGCTGTGGTGGGCTGGGACGGGCTGTGGTGGGCTGTGGTGTGCCATGGTGGGCTGGGACAGGCTGCGGTGGGCTGGAACGGGCTGTGGTGGGCTGGGACAGGCTGTGGTTGGACGGGGACGGGCTGTGGTTTGTTGTGTTGGGCTGGGACGGGCTGGGACGCCTTGGAAGGGCTGTGGTGGGCGGTGACGGGTTGTGGTGTTCTGTGACGGGCTGGGACTTTCTGTGGTGAGCTGCGACGGTCTGTGGTGGTCTGGAACGGGCTGTGGTGGGCCGGGCCGGGCCGTGGTGGGCCGGGCCGGGCCGTGGTGGGACGGGGACGGGCTGTGGTTGGTTGTGGTGGGCTGTGACGGGCCGTGGTGGGCTGGGTCGGACTGTGGTGTGGTGGGACGGGCTGTGGTCGGCTGGGACGGGCTGTGGTGGACCGTGGTGGGCTGTGGTTGGTTGTTGTGGGCCGGGACGGGCCGTGGTGGGCCGGGACGGGCTGTGGTGGGCCGGGACAGGCCATGGTGTGCCGGGACGGGCCGTGGTGGGCTGGGACGGGTTGTGGCGGGCTGGGACGAACTGTGGTGGTCTGTGGTGGGCTGGGACGGGCCGTGGTGGGCTGGGACGGGCTCTGGTGGTATGGACCGGGCTGTGGTGGGCTGGGAAGGGCTGGAATGGGCTGTGGTGGGTTGGCATGGGCTGTGGTGGGCTGGCACGGTGTGTGGTGTGCTGCGACAGGCTGTGGTGGGCTTGGACCTGCTGTTGTGGTCGGGGACGGGTTGTGGTAGGTCCGGGACGGGCTGTCGTGGTCCGGGACGGGCTGTGGTGGGCTGCGAAGGCCTGGGACGGGCTGGGACGAGCTGGGACGGGCTGTGGTGGGCGGGGACGGGCTGTGGTGGGCGGGGACGGGCTGTGGTGGGCGGGGACGGGCTGTGGTGGGCTGGGACGGGCTCTGGTGGTCTCAAACCGGCTGTGGTGGGTTGGGAAGGGCTGGAATGGGCTTTGGTGAGTTGGGACAGGCTGTGGTGGGCTGGGACGGGCTGTGGTGGGCTTGGACCTGCTGTGGTGGTCAGGGACGGGTTCTGGTAGGTCCGGGACGGTCTGTGGTGGGCTGGGACGGGCTGTGGTGGGCTTCTATGGGCTGGTACTTTATGTGGTGGGCTGTGACGGGCTGTGACGGGCTGTGGTCGGCTGGTATGAGCTGGGACAAGCTGTGGTGGGCCGGGACAGGCTCTGGTGGGCTGGGACGTGCTGTGGTGAGCTGCTACGGGCTGTGGTGGCCTGTGGTGGGCTGGGACGGTCTGTGGTGGTCTGGGATGGGCTGGGACAGGCTGTGGTGATCCGTGGTAAGCCATGGTCGGCTGTGGTGGGCTGGGACGGGCTGTGGTGGGCTGGGACGGGCTGTGGTGGGCTGGGATGGGCTGTGATAAGCTGTAACCGGCTGTGGTGGGCTGTGGTGGTCTGGTACGGGTTGTGGTGAGCTGAGATGGGCTGTGGTGGGCTTTGGTGGGCTGGGGTGGGCTCGGACGGGCCGTGGTGGGCTGGGACGGGCTGTGGTGGGCTTCTATGGGCTGGTACTTTATGTGGTGGGCTGGGACGGGCTTTGACGGGCTGTGGTGGTCTGGGATGGGCTGGGACAGGCTGTGGTGGGCCGTGGTAAGCCATGGTGGGCTGTGGTGGGCTGGGACGGGCTGTGGTGGGCTGTGGTGGGCCATGGTGGGCTGGGACAGGCTGCGGTGGGCTGGAAAGGGCTGTGGTGGGCTGGGACAGGCTGTGGTGGGATGGGGACGGGCTGTGGTTGGTTATGGTGGGCTGGGACGGGCTGTGGTGGGCTGGGACGAGCTGGGATGAGCTGTGACGGGCTGTGGTGTGTTGTAGTGGCCTGTGGTGTGCTGTGGTGGCCTGTGGTGGGCTGGGACAGGCTGTGCTGGGCTGGGACGGGCTGTGGTGGGCTGGGACAAACTGTGGTGGGCTGTGGTGGGCTGGGATGAGCTGGGACGGGCTGGGACGGGCTGTGGTGGGCTGTGGTGGGCTGGGACGGGCTGTGGTGGGCTGGGACGGGCTGTAGTGGGCTGTGGTGGGCTGTGGAGGGCTGGGACGGGCTGTAGTGTGCCGTGGTGGGCTGGAACGGGCCGGGTGGGCTGGGATGGGCTGGGACTGGCTGTGGTGGGCTGGGGAGGGCTGTGGTCGGCTGGGACGGGCTGTGGTGGGTTGGGACGGGCTGTGGTGGGCTGGGACGGGCCGTGGTGGGCTGGGACGGGCTCTGGTGGGCTTGGACAGGCTGTGGTGGGCTGGGACGACCCATTGTAGGCTGGGAGGGGCCGTGGTGGGCCGCGACGGGCCGTGGTGGGTTGTTATGGGCCGTGGTGGGCTGGGACGGGCTTTGGTGGACCGTGGTGGGCTGTGATGGGCTGTGGTAAGCTGGGACGGGATGTGGTAAGCTGGGACGGGCTTTCGTGGGCTGGGACGGGTTGTCGTGGGCTGGGACGGGCTGGGACAGGCCGTGGTGAGCTGGAAGGGGCCGTGGTGGGCTGGGACGGGCTGTGGTGGGCTGGGACGGGCTCTAGTGGGCTGCGACGGGCTGCGACGGGCTGGGACAGGCTGCAACGGGCTGGGACGGGCTGTGCTGGTCTGTGGTGGCCTGGGACGGGTGGGGACGGGCTGTGGTGGGCTGGGACGGTGTGTGGTGGGCTGGGACGGTGTGTGGTGGGCTGGGACGGTGTGTGGTGGGCTGGGACGGTCTGTGGTGGGCTGGGATGGGCTGCGACGGGCTGGGATGGGCTGCGACGGGCTGGGACGGGCTGTGCTGGTCTGTGGTGGGCTGGGACGGGTTTGGACAGGCTGTGGTGGGCTGGGACAGGCTTGGACGGGCTGTGGCGGGCTGGGACGGGCTGTGTTGGGCTAGGGACGGGCTGTGGTGGTCTGGAACAGGCTGTGGTGGGTTGGGACAGGCTGGGATATGCTGGGACGGTGTGTGGTGGACTGGGATGGTCTGTGGTGTGCTGGGACGGGCTGAGGTGGGCAGGGATGGGCTGTGGTGGGGCGTGGTGGGCTGGGACGGGTTGGGACAAGCTCTGGTGGGCCGTGGTGGGCCGTTTTGAGCCGGTATGGGAAGGGATGGGCCGTGGCGGGCTGGGACAGGTCATGGTGGGCTGGGACAGGTCATGGAGGGCTGAGATGGCCCGTGGTGAACTGTGGTGGGCCGTGGTGGGCTGGGACGGGCTGTGGTGGGCTGGGACGGGCTGTGGTGGGCTGGGACGGGCTGTGGTGGGCTGGGACGAACTGTGGTGGGCTGGGACATTCTGTGGTGGGCTGGGACGGGCTGTGGTGGGCTGGGACATTCTGTGGTGGGCTGGGACGGGCTGTGGTGGGCGGGGACGGGCTGTGGTGGGCGGGGACGGGCTGGGACAGGCTGTGGTGTGCTGGGACGGGCTGTGCTGGTCTGTGGTGGGCTGGGACGGGCGGGGACGGGCTGTGGTGGGCTGGGACGGGCTGGGATGGGCTGGCACGGGCTGGGACGAGCTGTGTTGGGCTAGGGACGGGCTGTGGTGTGCTGGGACGGGCTGTGGTGGGCAGGGATGGGCTGTGGTGGGGCGTGGTGGGCTGGGACCGGCTGTGGTGAGCTGGGACGGGCCGTGGTGGGCGGGGACGGGGGGGTGGTGGGCTATGGTGGGCCGTGGTGGTCTGGGATGAGTCCTGATGGACTGGGACGGGCTGTGGTGGGCTGGGACGGGCCGTGGTGGACTGGGACGGGATGTGGTGGGCTGGGACGGGCTCTGGTGGGCTGTGGTGTGATGGGATGGCCTTTGGTGAGCTGGGACGGGCTGTAGTGAACCATGGTGGGGTGTGCTGGGCCGTGGTGGGCTGGGACGGGCTGTGGTGGATTGTGGTGGGCCGTGGTGGCCTGGGACGGGCCGTGGTGGCCTTGGACGGGCCGTGTTGGCCTGGGACGGGCCGTGGTGGCCTAAGACGGGCCGTGGTGGCCTGGGATGGGCTGTGGTGGGCTGGGACGGGATGTGGTGGGCTGTGGTGGGCTGTGGTGGGCCGTGGTGTGCTGGGACGGGCCGTTGTGGGCTGTGGTGGGCCGTGGTGGTCTGGGACGGGCTGTGGTAAACTGGGACGGGCTGGGACGGGCTGAGGTGGGCTGGGACTGGCTGTTGTGGGCTGGGACTGGCTGTGCTGGGCTGGGACTGGCTGTGGTGAGCTGGGACGGGCTGTGGTGGGCTGGGACGGGCTGCGGTGGGCTTTGGTGGGTTCTTGTGAGCTTGAGATGGGTTGTGGTGGGCTGGGACGGGCTGGGACGGGCTGTGGTGGGCTGGGACGGGCTGTGGTGGGCTGTGATGGGCTGTGGTGTGCTGGGACGGGCTGTGGTGGGCTGGGACTGGCTGTGGTGGGCTGGGACGGGCTGTGGTGGGCCGTGGTGGGCGGGGACGGGCCGTGGTGAACCGTGGTGGGCCGGGATGGGAAGGGGTGGGCTGTGGTGGTCTGTGGTGGGCTGGGACAGGTCGTGGTGAGCTGGGACGGGCCGTGGTGAGCTGTGGTGGGCCGTGGTCGTCTTGGACAGGCTGTGGTGGGCTTTGGTGGGTTCTTGTGAGCTTGAGATGGGCTGTGGTGGGCTGGGACGGGCTGGGACGGGATCTGATGGTCTGGAACGAGATGTGATGTGCTGCAATGGGCTGTGGTGGGCTGGGACGGGCTGTGGTGGGCTGGGACGGGCTCTGGTGGGCTGTGGTGGGCTGGGACGGGCTGTGGTGGGATGGGACATGCTGTGGTGTGCTGGGACGGGCTGTGGTGTGCTGGGACGAGCTGTCGTGGGCTGGGACGGGCTGGGACGGGCTGGGACGAGTTGTAGTGTGCTGGGACGGCCTGGGGTGGGCGGGTACGGGCTGTGGTGTGCTGGGACGGGCTGTGGTGTGCTGGGACGGGCTGTGGTGTGCTGGGACGGGCTGTGGTGGGCGGGGACGGGCCGTGGTGGGCTATGGTGGGCCGTGGTGGGCTGGGATGGGTCCTGATGGGCTGGGACGGGCCGTGGTGGGCTGGGACGGGCCGTGGTTGACTGGGACGGGCTGTGGTGGGCTGGGACGGGCTGGGACGGGCTCTGGTGGGCTGTGGTGTGATGGGATGGGCTTTGGTGGGCTGGGACGGGCTGTGGTGAACTGTGGTGGGCTGTGGTGGGCTGTGGTGGGCCGTGGTGTGCTGGGACGGGCCGTTGTGGGCTGTGGTGGGCCGTGGTGGTCTGGGACGGGCTGTGGTAAACTGGGACGGGCTGGGACTGGCTGTGGTGGGCTGGGACGGGCTGGGACGGGCTGTGGTGGGCTGGGACTGGCTGTGGTGGGCTGGGACTGGCTGTGCTGGGCTGGGACTGGCTGTGGTGAGCTGGGACTGGCTGGGACGGGCTGGGATGGGCTGGGACGGGCTGCGGTGGGCTGGGACGGGCTGCGGTGGGCCGTGGTGGGCGGGGACGGGCCGTGGTGAACCGTGGTGGGCCGTTTTGGGCCGGGATGGGAAGGGGTGGGCTGTGGTGGGCCGTGGTGGGCTGGGATGGGCCGTGGTGGGCTTGGTCGGGCCGTGGTGGCCTGGGACGGGCTGTGGTGGCCTGGGATGGGCTGTGGTGGGCTGGGACGGGACGGGCTGTGGTGGGCTGGGACGGGCTGTGGTGGGCTGCGGTGGTCTGGGACGGGCTGTGGTGGGCTGTGGTGATCTGGGACGGGCTCTGGTGGGTTGGGACGGGGCGTGGTGGGCTGTGGTGTGCTGGGACGGGCTGTGGTGTTCTGTGACGGGCTGTCGTTTTCGGGGACGAGCTGGGACGGGCTGGGATGGGCTGTGATGGGCTGGGACAGGCTGTGGTGGGCTGTGGTGGGGCGTGGTGGACTGGGACGGGCCGTGGTGGGCTGTGGTGGGCTGTGGTGGGCCGTTTTGGGCCGGTATGGGAAGGGATGGTCTGTGTTGGGCCGTGGTGGGCTGGGACAGGTCATGGTGGGCTGAGACGGCCCGTGGTGAACTGTGGTAGGCTGTGGTGGGCCGTGGTTGGCTGGGACGGGCCGTGGTGGGCTGTGGTGGGCCGTGGTGGTCTGGGACAGGCTGTGGTGGGCTTTGGTGGGTTCTTGTGAGCTTGAGATGGGTTGTGGTGGGCTGGGACGGGCTGGGACTGGCTGTGGTGGGCTGGGACGGGCTGTGGTGGGCCGTGGTGGGCGGGGACGGGCCGTGGTGAACCATGGTGGGCCGGGATGGGAAGAGGTGGGCTGTGGTGGTCTGTGGTGGGCTGGGACAGGTCGTGGTGAGCTGGGACGGGCCGTGGTGGGCTGTGGTGGGCCGTGGTCGTCTTGGACAGGCTGTGGTGGGCTTTGGTGGGTTCTTGTGAGCTTGAGATGGGCTGTGGTGGGCTGGGACGGGCTGGGACGGGATCTGATGGTCTGGAACGAGCTGTGATGTGCTGCAATGGGCTGTGGTGGGCTGGGACGGGCTGTGGTGGGCTGGGACGGGCTGGGACGGGCTCTGGTGGGCTGTGGTGGGCTGGGACGGGCTGTGGTTGGATGGGACATGCTGTGGTGTGCTGGGACGGGCTGTGGTGTGCTGGGACGAGCTGTCGTGGGCTGGGACGGGCTGGGACGAGTTGTAGTGTGCTGGGACGGCCTGGGGAGGGCGGGTACGGGCTGTGGTGTGCTGGGACGGGCTGTGGTGTGCTGGGACGGGCTGTGGTGTGCTGGGACGGGCTGTGGTGGGTGGGGACGGGCCGTGGTGGGCTATGGTGGGCCGTGGTGGGCTGGGATGGGTCCTGATGGGCTGGGACGGGCCGTGGTGGGCTGGGACGGGCCGTGGTGGACTGGGACGGGCTGTGGTGGGCTGGGACGGGCTGGGACGGGCTCTGGTGGGCTGTGGTGTGATGGGATGGGCTTTGGTGGGCTGGGACGGGCTGTGGTGAACTGTGGTGGGCTGTGGTGGGCTGTGGTGGGCCGTGGTGTGCTGGGACGGGCCGTTGTGGGCTGTGGTGGGCCGTGGTGGTCTGGGACGGGCTGTGGTAAACTGGGACGGGCTGGGACTGGCTGTGGTGGGCTGGGACGGGCTGGGACGGGCTGTGGTGGGCTGGGACTGGCTGTGCTGGGCTGGGACTGGCTGTGCTGGGCTGGGACTGGCTGTGGTGAGCTGGGACTGGCTGGGACGGGCTGGGACGGGCTGCGGTGGGCCGTGGTGGGCGGGGACAGGCCGCGGTGAACCGTGGTGGGCTGTGGTGGGCCGTTTTGGGCCGGGATGGGCCGTGGTGGGCTGTGGTGGGCCGTGGTGGGCTGGGACGGGCCGTGGTGGGCTGGGACGGGCCGTGGTGGGCTGTGGTGGGCCGTGGTGGGCTTGGTCGGGCCGTGGTTGCCTGGGACGGGCTGTGGTGGCCTGGGATGGGCTGCGGTGGGCTGGGACGGGATGTGGCGGGCCGTGGTGGGCTAGGACGGGACGTGGTGGGCTGTGGTGGGCCATGGTGGTCTGGGACGGGCTGTGGTGGGCTGTGGTGGGTTCTGGTGAGCTTGAGACGGGCTGTGGTGGTCTGGGACTGGCTGTGGTGGGCTGTAATGGGCAGGGACGGCCTGTGGTGGGCTGGGACGGGCTGGGACGGGCTGTGGTGGTCTGGGACGGGCTGTGGTGGGCTGTAATGGGCAGGGACGGCCTGTGGTGGGCTGGGACGGGCTGGGACGGGCTGTGGTGGGCTGGGACGGGCTGTGGTGGGCTGAGACGGGCCGTGGTTGGCTGGGATGGGCCGTGGTGAACTGTGGTGGGCTGTGGTGGGCAGTGGTGGGCTGGGACGGGCCGTGTTGGGCTGTGGTGGGATGTGGTGGGTTCTGGTGAGCTTGAGTCGGGCTGTGGTAAGCTGGGACGGGTTCTGGTGGTCTGGAACGGGCTGGGACGGGCTGTGGTGGGCAGGGATGGGCTGTTGTGGCCTGGGACGGGCTGTGGTGGGCTAGGATGGGCTGTGGTGTGCTGTGGTGGGCTGGGACGGGCTGTGGAGGGCTGGGATGGGCCGTGGTGGGTCGTGGTGGGATGGGACGGGACGGGATGGGACGGGCTGGGACGGGACGGGACAGGCTGGGACGGGCTGTGCTGGGAAGGGACGGGACGGGTTGTGGTGGGCTGGGACGGGACGGGCTGTGGTTGGCTGGGACGGGCTGGGACGGGCTGTGGTGGTCTGGGACGGGCTGTGGTGGGCTGTGGCGAGCTGGGACGGGCTCTGGTGGGTTGGGACGGGGCGTGGTGGGCTGTGGTGTGCTGGGACGGGCTGTGGTGTTGGGGGACGAGCTGGGACGGGCTGGGATGGGCTGTGGTGGGCGGTGACGGGCTGTGGTGGGCTGGGACAGGCTGTGGTGGGCTGTGGTGGTCTGTGGTGGGGCGTGGTGGGCTGGGACGGGCCGTGGTGGGCTGTGGTGGGCCGTCGTGGGCCGTTTTGGGCCGGTATGGGAAGGGATGGTCTGTGTTGGGCCGTGGTGGGCTGGGACAGGTCATGGTGGGCTGAGACGGCCCGTGGTGAACTGTGGTAGGCTGTGGTGGGCCGTGGTTGGCTGGGACGGGCCGTGGTGGGCTGTGGTGGGCCGTGGTGGTCTGGGACAGGCTGTGGTGGGCTTTGGTGGGTTCTTGTGAGCTTGAGATGGGTTGTGGTGGGCTGGGACGGGCTGGGACGGGCTGTGGTGGGCTGGGACGGGCTGTGGTGGGCTGTGATGGGCTGTGGTGTGATGGGACGGGCTGTGGTGGGCTGGGACTGGCTGTGGTGGGCTGGGACGGGCTGTGGTGGGCCGTGGTGGGCGGGGACGGGCCGTGGTGAACCGTGGTGGGCCGGGATGGGAAGGGGTGGGCTGTGGTGGTGTGTGGTGGGCTGGGACAGGTCGTGGTGAGCTGGGACGGGCCGTGGTGGGCTGTGGTGGGCCGTGGTTCGCTGTGGTGGGCCGTGGTGGGCTGGGAGAGCCCGCGGTGGGCTGTGGTGGGCCATGGTGGTCTGAGACGGCCTATGGTGGGCTGTGGTGGGTTCTGGTGAGCTTGAGACGGGCTGTGGTTGGCTGGGACAGGCTGGGATGAGCTCTGGTGGTCTGGGACGGGCTGTGGTGGGCTCGGACGGGCTGGGACGGGCCGTAGTGGGCCGTGGTGGACTGCGACGAGCCGTGGTGTGCTGGGATGGGCTGTGGTGGGCGGGGACGGGCTGTGGTGCGCTGGGACGGGCTGTGGTGAGCTGGGCCGGGCTGTGGTGGACCGTGGTTGGCCGTGGTGGGCCGGCACAGGCCGTGGTTAGCCGTGCTGGGCTGAAACAGGCTGGGACCATCTCTGGTGGGCTGGGACGGGCTGTGGTGGGCTGGGACGGGCTGTGGTGGGCTGGGACGGGCTGTGGTGGGCTGGGACGGGCTATGGTGGGCTGTGGTGGGCTGGAACGGGCTCTGCTGGGCTGGAACGGGCTGGAACGGGCTCTGGTAGGCTGGGACGGGCTGTGGTAAGCTGTAATGGGCTGTGGTGGGCTTGGACGGGCTGTGGTGGGTTGTGGTGAGCTGAGATGGGCTGGGACGGGCTGGGACGGGCTGTGGTGGGCTGTGGTGGGACGGGACAGGCTGTGGTGGGCTGGGACGGGCTGTGGTGGTCTACGGTAGCCTGTGGTGTGCTGTAGTGGCCTGTGGTGGGCTGGGACGGGCTGTGGTGGGCTGTGGTTGGACGGGACGGGCTGTGGTGAGCCAGGACGGGCTGTGGTGTGCTGAGACGGGCTCTGGTAGGCCGGGACGGGCTGTGGTGGGACGGGATGGGCTATGGTGGGCCGGGACAAGCTGTGGTAGGTTGGGACGGGCTCTGGTGGACTGGGACGGGCTCTGGTGGGCTGGAACAGGCCGTGGTGGGCTGGGATGGGCTGTGGTGGGGTGTGGTGAGTTGAGACGGTCTGGGAGGGGCTGAAACGGGCTGGGCCGGCTCTGGGGGTCTGGGAGGGGCTGGGAAGGCCTGTGGTGGGCTGGGACGAGCTGGGACGGGCTGGGACGGGCTGTGGTGGGCTGGGACGGGCAGTGGTGGGCTGGGACGGGCAGTGGTGGGCTGAGGTGGGCCGCGGTGGGCCGGGACGGACCATTGTGGGCCGGGACGGGCGGTGATGGGCCTGGACGGGCCGTGGTGGACCGTAGTGGGCTGGGATTGGCTCTGGTGGGCCGGGACGTGCTGTTGTAGGCTGTGGTGGGCTGGGACGGGCTGTGGTGGGCTGGGACGGGCTGTGGTGGGCTGGGACGGGCTGTGGTGGGCTGGGACGCGCTGCGGTGGGTTGGGAAGGGATGGGACGGGCTGTGGTGGGCCAGGACCAGGCTTGGTTGGCCATGCCGGGCCGGGCTGTAGTGGGCGGGGACAAGTTGTGGTGGGTGGGGACAGGCTGTGGTGAGCAGGGAAGGGCTGTGGTGGCCTGGGACGGGCTGGGACGGGCTGTGGTGAGCGGGGACAGGCTGTGGTGGGCGGGAACGGGCTTTGGTGGGCTCTGGTGGGCTGGAACGGGCTCTGGTGGGCTGGGACGGGCTGTGGTAAGCTGTAATGGGCTGTGGTGGGCTTGGACGGGCTGTGGTGGGTTGTGGTGAGCTGAGACGGGCTGTGGTGCGCTGTATTGGTCTGTGGTGGGCTGGGACGGGCTGTGGCAGGCTGGGACGGGTTGTGGTGGGCTGTGGTGGGACGGGACGGGCAGTGGTGGGCTGGGACGGGCTGTGGTGGTCTACGGTAGCCTGTGGTGTGCTGTAGTGGCCTGTGGTGGGCTGGGACGGGCTGTGGTGGGCTGGGACGGGCTGTGGTGGGCTGTGGTGGGACGGGACGGGCTGTGGTGAGCCAGGACGGGCTGTGGTGAGCCAGGACAGGCTGTGGTGTGCTGAGACGGGCTCTGGTGGGCCGGGACGGGCTGTGGTGGGACGGGACGGGCTGTGGTGGGACGGGACGGGCTGTGGTGGGACGGGATGGGCTGTGGTGTGCCGGGAGGGGCTGTGGTGCACTGGGACGAATTGTGGTGGGCTGGGACGGGCTGTGGTGAGCCGTGGTGGGCCGTTGTGGGCTGGGACGGGCCGTGGTGAACTGTGGTGGGTTGGGACGGGCTGTGGGGGGCTGGGTCGGGCTAAGATGGGCTGTGGTGGGCTGGGACGGGTCGCAGTGGGCTGGGACGGGCTGTGGTGGGCTGGAATGGGCTGGGACGGGCTGTGGTGGGTGTGGTGGACTGGGACGCGCTGTGGTGAGCTGAGACTAGCTATGGTGGGCTGGGATTTGCTGGGACAGCTGGGACGGGCCGTGGTGTGCTGGGATGGGCCGTGGTGGGCCGGGACGGGCCGTGGTGGGCAGGGACGGGCAGTGGTGGGCCGTGACGGTCCGTGGTAATCTGGGACGGGCCCTGGTGGGTTGGGACGGGCTGTGATGGGCTGGGACGAGCTGTGACGGGCTGGGACGGGCTGTGGTGGGCTGGAACGGGCTGTGGTGGGCTGGGACGGGCTGTGGTGGGCTGGGACGGGATGCGGTGGGCCGTGGTGGGCTGTGGTGGGCCGTGGTGGGCTGGGACAGGCTGTGGTGGGCTATGACGTGCCGTGGTGTGCCGTGGTGAACTGTGGTGGGCTGTGGTAAGACGTGGTGGGTTGTGGTGGGCCGTGGTGGGCTGTGGTCGGACGTGGTGGGCTGGGACAAGCTGTGGTGGGCTGGGACGGGCCGTGGTGGGCCAGGACCGGCCTTGGTTGGCCGTGACGGGCCGTGGTTGGCAGGGCCGGGCTGTAGTGGGCGGGGACAAGTTGTGGTGGGCGGGGACAGGCTGTGGTGAGCAGGGAAGGGCTGTGGTGGCCTGGGACGGGCTGGGACGGGCTGTGGTGAGCGGGGACGGGCTTTGGTGGGCTCTGGTGGGCTGGAACGGGCTCTGGTAGGCTGGGACGGGCTGTGGTAAGCTGTAATGAGCTGTGGTGGGCTTGGACGGGCTGTGGTGGGTTGTGGTGAGCTGAGATGGGCTGGGACGGGCTGGGACGGGCTGTGGTGGGCTGTGGTGGGACGGGACAGGCTGTGGTGGGCTGGGACGGGCTGTGGTGGTCTACGGTAGCCTGTGGTGTGCTGTAGTGTCCTGTGGTGGGCTGGGACGGGCTGTGGTGGGCTGTGGTTGGACGGGACGGGCTGTGGTGAGCCAGGACGGGCTGTGGTGTGCTGAGACGGGCTCTGGTGGGCCGGGACGGGCTGTGGTGGGACGGGATGGGCTATGGTGGGCCGGGACAAGCTGTGGTAGGTTGGGACGGGCTCTGGTGGACTGGGACGGGCTCTGGTGGGCTGGAACAGGCCGTGGTGGGCTGGGATGGGCTGTGGTGGGGTGTGGTGAGCTGAGACGGTCTGGGACGGGCTGAAACGGGCTGGGCCGGCTCTGGGGGTCTGGGAGGGGCTGGGAAGGCCTGTGGTGGGCTGGGACGAGCTGGGACGGGCTGGGACGGGCTGTGGTGGGCTGGGACGGGCAGTGGTGGGCTGGGACGGGCAGTGGTGGCCTGAGGTGGGCCGCGGTGGGCCGGGACGGACCATGGTGGGCCGGGACGGGCGGTGATGGGCCTGGACGGGCCGTGGTGGACCGTAGTGGGCTGGGATTGGCTCTGGTGGGCCGGGACGTGCTGTTGTAGGCTGTGGTGGGCTGGGACGGGCTGTGGTGGGCTGGGACGGGCTGTGGTGGGCTGGGACGCGCTGCGGTGGGTTGGGAAGGGATGGGACGGGCTGTGGTGGGCCAGGACCAGGCTTGGTTGGCCATGCCGGGCCGGGCTGTAGTGGGCGGGGACAAGTTGTGGTGGGTGGGGACAGGCTGTGGTGAGCAGGGAAGGGCTGTGGTGGCCTGGGATGGGCTGGGACGGGCTGTGGTGAGCGGGGACGGGCTGTGGTGGGCGGGAACGGGCTTTGGTGGGCTCTGGTGGGCTGGAACGGGCTCTGGTGGGCTGGGACGGGCTGTGGTAAGCTGTAATGGGCTGTGGTGGGCTTGGACGGGCTGTGGTGGGTTGTGGTGAGCTGAGACGGGCTGTGGTGCGCTGTATTGGTCTGTGGTGGGCTGGGACAGGCTGTGGCAGGCTGGGACGGGTTGTGGTGGGCTGTGGTGGGACGGGACGGGCAGTGGTGGGCTGGGACGGGCTGTGGTGGTCTACGGTAGCCTGTGGTGTGCTGTAGTGGCCTGTGGTGGGCTGGGACGGGCTGTGGTGGGCTGGGACGGGCTGTGGTGGGCTGTGGTGGGACGGGACGGGCTGTGGTGAGCCAGGACGGGCTGTGGTGAGCCAGGATGGGCTGTGGTGTGCTGAGACGGGCTCTGGTGGGCCGGGACGGGCTGTGGTGGGACGGGACGGGCTGTGGTGGGACGGGACGGGCTGTGGTGGGACGGGATGGGCTGTGGTGTGCCGGGACGGGCTGTGGTGCACTGGGACGAATTGTGGTGGGCTGGGACGGGCTGTGGTGAGCCGTGGTGGGCCGTTGTGGGCTGGGACGGGCCGTGGTGAACTGTGGTGGGTTGGGACGGGCTGTGGGGGGCTGGGTCGGGCTAAGATTGGCTGTGGTGGGCTGGGACGGGCTATGGTGGGCTGGGACAAGCTGTGGTAGGTTGGGACGGGCTCTGGTGGACTGGGACGGGCTCTGGTGGGCTGGAACAGGCCGTGGTGTGCTGGGATGGGCTGTGGTGGGGTGTGGTGAGCTGAGACGGTCTGGGAGGGGCTGAAACGGGCTGGGCCGGCTCTGGGGGTCTGGGAGGGGCTGGGATGTGCTGTGGTGGGGTGTGGTGAGCTGAGACGGTCTGGGAGGGGCTGAAACGGGCTGGGCCGGCTCTGGGGGTCTGGGAGGGGCTGGGAAGGCCTGTGGTGGGCTTGGACGAGCTGGGATGGGCTGGGACGGGCAGTGGTGGGCTGGGACGGGCAGTGGTGGGCTGGGACGGGCTATGGTGGGCTGGGACGGGCTGTGGTGGGCTGGGACGGGCAGTGGTGGGCTGGGACGGGCTGTGGTGGGCTGGGACGGGCTGTGGTGGGCTGGGACGCGCTGTGGTGGGCTGGGACGGGCTGTGGTGGGCTGGGAAGGGCTGTGGTGGGCTGGGACGCGCTGTGGTGGGCTGGGAAGGGCTGGGACGGGCTGTGGTGGGCTGTGGTGGGACGGGACGGGCTGTGGTGAGCCAGGACGGGCTGTGGTGGGACGGGACGGGCTGTGGTGGGCTGGGACAGGCTCTGGTGGGCCGGTACGTGCTGTGGTAGGCTGTGGTGTGCTGGGAAGGGCTGTGGTGGGCTGGGACCCGCTATGGTGGGCGGGGATGGGCTGTGCTGGGCGGTGACGGGCTGTGGTGGGCTGGGACAGGCCTTGGTGGGCTGGGACGGGCTGTGGTCAGTCGTGGTGGGCTGGGACGGACCGTGGTGGCTCGGGACGGACTCTGGTGGGCCGGGACAAGCTCTGGTGGCCTGTGACGGGCTGTGGTGGGCTTGGACGGGCTGGGATGGGCTGTGGTGGGCTGGGACGGGCTGTGGTGGGCTGTGGTGGCCTGTGGTGGGCTTGGACGAGTTGTAGTGGGCCGGGACGTGCTGTGGTGGGCTGTGGTGAACTGAGACGGGCTGTGGTGGGCTGTGGTAAGCTGGGATGGGCTGTGGTGGGCTGTGGTGGGCTGGGACGGGCTGTGGTGAGCTGGGAAGAGCTGGGATGAGCTGTGACCGGCTGTGGTGGGCTGGGACCGGCTATGGTGGGCGGGGATGGTCTGTGCTGGGCGGTGACAGGCTGTGGTGGGCTGGGACGAGCTGTGGTGGGCTAAGACGGGCTCTGGTGGTCTGGAACAGGCTGTGGTGGGCTGGGACGGGCTGGGACGGGCTGTGGTGGGCTGGGACGGGCTGTGGTGGGCTGTGGTGGCCTGTGGTTGACTTGGACGAGTTGTAGTGGGCCGGGACGGGCTGTGGTGGGCTGTGGTGAACTGAGACGGGCTGTGGTGGGCTGTGGTATGCTGGGACGGGCTGTGGTGGGCCGGGACGTGCTGGGACGGGCTCTGATGGTCTGGAATGCGCTGTTGTGGGCTGGGACGAGTTCTGGTGGGCTGGGACGGGCTGAGATGGGCTGGGACGGGCTGGGATGCCCTGGACGGGCTGTGGTGGGCGGTGACGGGTTGTGGTGGGTGGGGACGGTCTGTGGTGGGCTGGAACAGGCTGTGGTGGGTTGGGACGGGCTGTGCTAAGCTGTAATGGGCTGTGGTGGGTTGTGGTGGGCTGGGCTGGGCCGTGGTGGGTTGGGACGGGCCGTGGTGGGCCGGGAAGGGCCGTAATGGGCGGGGACAAGTTGTGGTGGGCGGGGACAAGTTGTGGTGGGCGGGGACGGGCTGTGGTGGGCGGGGATCGGCTGTGGTGTGCGGGGACGGGGTGTGGTGAGCTGGGAAGGGCTGTGGTGGGCTGGGACAAGCTGTGGTGAGCGGGGACGGGCTGTGGTGGGCGGGGACGGGCTTTGGTGGGCTGTGGTGGGCTGTGGTGGGCTGGGACGGGCTGTGACGAGCCATGGTGGGCTCTGGCAAGGCGTGGTGGGCCGTGGCGGGCCGGGGTATGCTGCGGCGGGCCATGGCGGGCTGTGGTGGGCCGTGGTGGGCTGGGACGTGCTGTGGAGGGCTGTGGTGGTCTGTGATGGGCTGGGACGTGCTGTGGAGGGCTGCGGTGGGCTGTGGTGGGCTGGGACGGGCTGTGGTGGGCTGTGGTTGGCTGTGGTGGGCTGGGACGGGCTGTGGAGGGCTGTAGTGGGCTGGGACAAGCTGTGGTGGGCTGTGTTGGGCCGTGGTGGCTCGGGACGGACTCTGGTGGGCTGGGACAAGCTCTGGTGGGCTGTGGTGGGCTGTGGTGGGCTGTGGTGGGCTGTGACGCACTGTGGTGGGCTGTGGCGGGCTGTGGTGGGCTGTGACGCGCTGTGGTGGGCTGTGGAGGGCTGTGTCCGGCTGGGACGGGCTGTGGCGGGCTGTGGCGGTCTGGGACAACCTGTGACGGGCCGTGGTGGGCTCTGGTGGGCCGTGGTGGGTCGTGGCGGGTTGTGGTGGGCCGTGGCGGGCCGTGGTGGGCTTGGACGGGCTGTGGTTTGCTGGGATAGTCTGTAATGGGCTGGGACGGGCTGTGGTGGGCTGTGACGGGCTGTGGTAGGCTAGAGACCGGCTGTGGTGGGCTGGGACGGGCTGTGGTGGACTGTGACGGGCTGTGGTGGGCTTTGGTGGGCTGTGGTGGGCGGGATAAGCTGTGGTAGGCTGGGATCGGCTGTGGAGGGCTGTGGCGGGCTGTGGTGGGCTGTGGCTGGCTGCGGTGAACTGGGACGGGCTTTGGTGAGCTGGGACGGGCTGTGGTGCCCTGCGACAGGCTAGGACGGGCTGTGGTGGGCTGGGATAAGGTAGTGGTGGCCTGGGATGGGCTGTGGTGGGCTGGAACGGGATTTTTTTAGGTTGGGACGGGCTGTGGTGGCCTTGGACGGGCTGGGACGGGCTTTGGTGGGCTAGGATAAAATGTGGTGGGCTGGGACGGGCTGGGATGGGCTGTGATGGGCTGGGATAAGCTGTGGTGGGCTGGGACGGTCTGTGGTGGGCTGTGGTGGGCTATGGTGGGCTGGGACGGGCTATGGTGTGCTGTAGTGGGCTGTGGTAGGCTGGGACGGGCTGTGGCGGGCTGTGGTGGGCTGTGGTGAGCTGTGGTGGGCTGTGACAGGCTGTGGTGGTCTGTGACAGGCTGTGGTGGGCTGTGGTGGGCTGGGACAAGCTTTGGTGGGTTTGGACAGCCTGTGGTGGGCTGGGACGGGTTGTGGTCGGCTGGGACGGGCTGTGGTGGGCTGGGACGGCCTGGGCCGGGCTGTGGCGGGCTGTGGTGGTCGGTCGTGGGCTGTAGTGGGCTGGGACGGGCTGTGGTGACCTGGGACGGGCTGTGGTGGGCTGGGACGGGCTGTGGTGGGCTGTGAAGGGCTGTGGTGGGCTGGGATGGGCTCTTGTGGGCTGTGGTGGGCTGGGACGGACTCTGGTGGGCTGGGACGGGCTGTGGTGGGCTGGGACGGGCTGTGGTGGGCTGGGACGGTCTGTGGTGGGCTTGGACGGGCTGCTGTGGGCTGGGACGGGCTGTGGCGGGCTGGGACGGGCTGTGGTGGGCTGGGACGGGCTGTGGTGGGCTGGGACGGGCTCTGGTGGCCTGGGACGGGCTGTGGTGGGCTGGGACGGGCTGTGGTTTGCTGGGACGGGCTGTGGTGGGGTGGGACGGGCTGTGGTGGGCTGGGACGGGCTGTGGTGAGCTGGGACGGGCCGTGGTGAGCTGTGGTTTGCTGGGACGGGCTGTGGTGGGCTGGGACGGGCTGTTGTAGGCTGGGACGGCCTGTGGTGGGCTGTGGTGGGCTGGGACGG